>NW_004955424.1:21855538-21887504 GCF_000276665.1 Chinchilla lanigera
AAAAAAAAAAAAAAAACAGGCAACCCCGAAAAAGAAATGCTTCCAGTAACTTCTACAAATCATTTAGTCCTTCCTTCATAATAATTTATAAAGTATTGGTTTTAATTTAAAAGCCTGCATGAAGAACAGGCTTCTATGGCAAGAGATATAATCAGAAAATAAGACACTGTTTTGGATTTTTTCGGTATTAAGGATTAAACTGAAGGGCACTCTACTACTGAGCTACATCCCCAACTCTTTTTTTCATTTTGAGAGTCTGAATTCACCAGACTGTCCTCAAACTTATGATCTTCCTGCCTCAGCCTACTGAGACTGAGTAGTTGGGATTATAGGTGTGTGCCAGTTGAGAAAAAAGATGGCCAAAATAAACATCTCTATAGAAAGCTAAGCAGTTGGTTATGACTCACAACAAAATTGTAGTGCTAGTTGCTACCTAACTCTAGGATCTACTAAAAATCAGCATTTTTTTTTTTTTTTGGGGTGAATGATGGGCCTTGCACGCCAGGCAAACATTATTTTCACTTGAACCCTTGTTAAAAGTGTGTTTCTGGAAGAGCTCAAAACAAGGGTAGGACCGTTTTTATTTTGCCTTTTTCTGACATGAAAGAAGAGGCAATGGAAGTTGGAACCCTGGATCAGGGCTCACCACACCAGCAGAGTAGTTAGGGAACCCACGCCGGCTGATGAGCACAAAGGAGAATTTTAGAGGACAGGTTGGGAAAAGGGCAGTCACAAGTTCCAGGGCAGTGAGGTGCGCTCTTGCCAAGGCTCCTTAGCAGTTTACTGCTTAAGCAGAATAAAGAACACACCTGGTGTGGGGTTGCTATCGGGAAGCTACAGGCACCTTATTCAATTTCAATTACAATCAAATTAAAACCTCTAAGTTCGCTGCTTTACTGCAAACCATACATTCCCTTTCAGAAGGCCACAATAGGAAGAAAGGAACCACTATAGCTGAAAGGCCACCAAAATTGCTTGGGAGAAAATTCCCAAAGATCACAGTGACAGAGAAGCAGGAAGTACACTGACCAAGATTCCATCTTTCCACATGAGATTCTAAAATAAACTGTACAAGAGTCACTCTGCGTTCCCAGAATGCACCGCAGTCCTCAGAAAACCTAAGCGGGCCAAGGCTGTGAAGTGGGCTGTGTTTGAGGCCAGCAGGCTCTACAGGGGCAGGATGGATGTGAAGTCAAAAAGCCAGCATGTAGTTTGAAGAGGGTCAGGACGGCCTCACTAGATGGCCAGACATCCTTGTTTTATCTTGGAACTATCAGATTAATGTATTGAAAGAGAGTTGCTTCATCATATTTGAAGACTTACAATCCTGGGATCTTAGCAAAGACATTCAAGAGGAGCCATGCCTGAAAGTGGGGAAATGGTCTGTACAATGTCAAAAAGAATATTCAGAAGCTCCCAACGAAATGGTTGTATGTATAAGTGTGGCCAAGGGGATCACTGGCATGCAACTCACTGATTCCAGCAAGACTGATTCAGATGAAAAATGGTTCCACTGACAGCATATTTTTTGCAACAAAAGGGGTGATGCACGTAGGAAAGGACCAAATGCCGAAGCATTGCGAGGTATGAAGCAGACCTACCCTTTAGCGTGAATGGGGCACAGGTCATCAAACCAATGTCTAGTGTGCTGCTGCTATTGTAAAAGCCCTGGGCCCTGGTTTTTAAAGAGGCTACAGTGCCACAAATGTAAGCAGCGATTTCCCGAGGCTTGTGTGCAATGCCTCTAAAAGCCAGTGTTATTTGGAGACAGACCTTAACACCTCTGCTCTGTCTGCAGTTCTGGAAACTTCAGCCTCAAAATACTGAACACAAAAAAATAATATAGAGTTGACATTAAGGAAAAACTGAACTTATCCCATAACCTCAATTACCCAGCATCTGAGGGTTATTTCTGGATTTTGTTTGGTTTTTCCTGTTCTAAACAGGAATTTTTACTATCTGACATTTTATCAGAAAATACATCACATAGAAATTAACTTGGCACAAGTAGAGTTTCACTCATTTCCTATTTCTGGGAAGTGGAAATATGTCATCTTCTCTGTCTCTGAAAGGGCCACGGTGACCTCAATTATCAAATATTCAACACTGTTACGGACCACAAGTGGAAAACAGGGAAGGTATCTTTAAGGCTAGCTCAGTTTTCAAGTGTAATCACATATTCCCTCCACTTCCTGTCTTTTCCCAGCCTCCTCTGAGCAGCTCAAAGAAGGAGATGGGTCTAACTAAGGTCAGGGAGAGGAACAAGCTCTTCTTGTCTCTTTTTACCTCAAGGGCTGCTTGTATATATGAAATGTCCAAATCCTGACAACAGGATTTTGAGTTTGACCTTCAAACCAAAAAAATCAAGACTTGGGCGCAGACACATAAAAAAAGCTCAACATCAGTTTCCATGTTTAAACAACAGAACAACTGAGCACTCAAGCTCACAAGGTCCCCAGTGAGCCTCCAAATGTGTTGTTACTTCTTTTCTCAAGGAAGGAGGCCTAAAAAGAAAAAAAAAAGGAAAGTCCCCTCCAAGGAGAAATCTATTACTGAGTCTGCATGGTCAAGCTAGCAGGTTGGTTCAATCACACAATTGTGAACCAATTACCTGTGGATGTTTTTGGAGCTTCTTTATTCTTTTCTAATCCTAATATGGCAAACTGGCCTTTTGGGAGATGTGCTAGCAGAGGTCAGATGCAGGCCCCACTAAACCTTTAGATCCAGGTGTACAATAGTCCTCCAACCTACATCAAGTCTCTGAATTCATACTTGCTCCACATCCAAGTAGGAGAGGGCAGTCTGCTAAATCTCCTCATAACACCAGTCCTTCTGGTTTCTTTGTGCTTCATCAAGTGTCTACTTGTTTTTAACTGAACACTGGCAATTTCTTCTCCACATGGCATCTATGAAAGAAACCTGAGTGGTAAAGGCTGTCTTTATATTTCATCACAGTGGTTACAAACCCCAAACTGGAAAAGCCCAAGGATGACACAGTCACTACAATGCTGTACCTTTCCCTAGATGGTTTCTATCAGTGGAACAGAAACATAAATAATTATTCACACTTCTCTTCTTTAAAGACACTAAGTACTTTTGAGATTTTAAAAGCGAAGCTGAATGAATGATCCATTTAAACAGAAAAATTTATCATTCAATATGATTACAATGGATTTTAGGGAAAATGGATTGTTTGAGGAAAATGTAATCAAATATAGGAAAACAAAAAGATTATTACACATGACAATTAAAAATACAATTACTTTATTTCCTGTTTTACTTTCCCCAATATTGTATCTGATAGGAATCTTCATCTCTAAAAACACAAAAATATTTCAAGAAATCATGTTGTAAGCTAGTACATATAAGCAATAGTTTGGCAGAATGTATCAACTACTTCATACCCCAAAAAAGAACTTTAAAATTCAAAAATAACCATCAGCTTTATTTGACATATGTTACATCTTAACATTTAAAATATCATGCTCTAGTTAAATATTTCATCAACACTGTATACAAATAAAATATTACACAAAATATATTTAAGAAAATGTTTTGGTCTTTGATCTGAACAATAAATAAAAACACAGGCACTTCTACACTGCAACAGGGAAGCAATCACTACCTAGAATAATAGTTTTGCATAAGCAACATGTGAAAATATGGCAAGAATAGAATCCTAGAGTTTTAAGCTGACAAACCACTTAAAGCATCTGCAACTTCCATTTTTACACTTCAAGTTCAAAAGTCAGATACACTTTCCTGACCCACACTGAAAACTTATAAATTTATATGAATGGCTGTCAGGGGAGATTCAATCTTCACTTGGCCATTATGGAATCACACAATTTCAAAATACTAAAATTATGTAACTATTGTGACACCACTTATAAAAAAAAATTAAACTCCTTTTCATGATCATAAACTTCAACAAGATAAACTGGGTATGTCTTACAGTAATAATTATTTTATAAAATTAACTATATTAACACAACAAAATACTGATAGGGTGGCAGGAAACTTTGACAGAAATCCATTTTCTAAACAATTTTTAAAATTTATCCACATCTCATGAAAATAACATAATTCCATTTCACAAAAACCAGAGTCATGAACAAAAAAATCTTGGTAACTAAAAGTTCACAAATACCTGAACTACAGATAAATCAATTATTATAATGGAAGAAGGAATATTCTCACATAGAAGAGCAAAACAAGCCAGGCGTAGTGGTGCACGCCTGTAATCCCAGCACCTGGGAGGTTGAGGCAGGGGGATCACTGTGAGTTCGAGACCAGCCTGGGCTACAAAGTGAGCTCAAGGCCAGCTTGAACTGCATAGTGGTGAGACCCTGTCTCAAAAAAGACCAAAAAAAAAAAAAAAAAAAAAAAAACAAAAAAAAAAAAAAACTTACAGTGGTCAAATTCTAGAAACAAGATGCAGATAAGAAGAGGGGACAAATTAGAAAATAATGACCACCAGTCAGTAAAAGGGATTAGAATCAATCTCCTGCCATATCCTCCATAAAAAATTGTCATCTGCTTTTTCCATCACAAAAGTACCAAATTCAAGGGTTTGGAGGCCCTCAAATGGATACTATTTATAAAGGCAATTCTGATGGTTTAACGTACAAATTACCTAATGTGAAAATACAATATGGGAACTAGTCCAAATATGCCTTTCTATGCAAAATTTAGCTTGTATATATTTTAGCATTTTAAATGAGCACTTTGCAACCTTGACCAAATATCAATCATCTCTTGAGGTTTTCTACTATGTACTAACATCAAATCTACATAGGAACAAATGTTATTCCTGTTTTTCTCCTCGATATCAAATGTCCTGAAGCCTTTGTGTTTCTCTGGAACAAGGCCGAGTTTCTGAAGGCACATTCCAGTATACACATCATCGATGGGGTAAAGATGGACCCGGTCAGTGACACTGTACAGCCTCAAAGCCAAGTGGCCGGAGTAGAGGAAGCCACCTCCTCCTGCATAAGGTGGGTAGACCCCGGAGTAAACAACTTCTGGGATGTAGTACTTCAGTTTCTTATCCCGATGGGGCCCAGCATTGTGGATCACATCACCTATAAACAAATCTTCTGCTTTGCTCTTGGATAAGCTATTCAAGTAATTTAGGATGTGATGGGTGTTCACAAAAACATCATCATCGCCCTTGAAAACAAACTCCGCGTCTGGGCAGGAAGTACTCACCCACCTGAGAAACAGCACTTCCTTCAGAGACAAGTTGAAGAACGTGTCCCTGTAGTTCCACATAAGAATGTCCTGGTGCTTCTCACTTTCGAACTTCAGCATATCTGAAAGGTCTGGATGGTTGTCCTCTGGGGGGGTCTGGCCCAGCAAGAAGACTCGCACAACGGTCTGGTTCCCCACGTTGGTTTCTCTGCCCCAGGATTCCCGAATTGCTTGTCTTCTGGCAAAATGTGGAGTGAGTGACTTAATTGCCAGCAGTAAGAAGGGTTTCTTTGCACATTTATTTGGTTGATCTATAATCAGTGAATAATTTCGACATCTCAAATATAACAGGAAGTCTTTAAATCTGTCTGGCAAATTGTTAAAGTCTGTTATGACTGAGGTGACCCTCAGGTCAGGTTCACAATAATTCAGATGGCTCACATTGGAAGGCCCATAGCCATCCCCTGTCTGGTTGCCCAGCATGCTCAGAATGGGATTGTACCGCCTGTTCAGCTTTTCTTGTTCTCTGTTCCAGTATGCCTGAGGAGGACTAGATATCTTCCAGAACTTCTGTTTGGGTATTATTACTTCCCCCTTTCTATTTTTTTCTTGGCTACTGCTCTTGGAGACTTCCACAATCAAATAAATGAAGACATTTGCCATCATCAGGATGCCCAACAACTTTATCCTCCGACGTCCAACACTCATTTCTCATATCTGGAATAAAAAAGAGGGAAACACTGCATTAATTAATTACTCATTTGCATTCGCACGTACTTTCACTTGCCTTTTTGTCTCCACAAGAGCAGGAGTTTATAGCAAGGGCTTCAGACTTGCTGGCTCTGGTTTAAATCATGGCCCTTCCTCTCTAGCTTTGTGACCTTTCAAGTGGTACAACTGATGTCTCACTTGCTCCATTTATAAAGTCGGGGCAAACCCACTTCCGACGATGGTTGTGATAAATATATGTTGTTTTACACAATGCTTCTAAAATTATGCCTGGCAGACAGCTAGCAGCACTGTTGTTTTGGAGACCCTAAAACAGGAGATGAGGTGAGGATTACTAAATAACCTCACAGGAGTCCAACTTCTTTGCTTACAAAGGTACATACAAATCAGTACTTTGCAGACTGATTTGCTTACAATTCATAATAACAAATGTGTTTTATATTATGATCCAATCAACACACACACATTGCTAGTGTGTGTTGCTAGTCTCAATTCTGAATTATTTTACAACCCACTATTTCATGGACAAGGAAATAAAGAGGGTAGGTACAAAGATGCTTGCGCAGGGTGCAGGGTTAGGAAGCAAAGACAACATTAACCACCCTGCAGATTCAGAGATTAAAAAAAGACTCTAACAGCTTGATCCTAATAACCAAAATCTGAGAACACCACAAATGATTATTTAACTTGTGTATATTCACACAATGGACTGCCCACCAGCAATAAAAAGGGAAATCATTTTTATCAGCAATAGCACTCAACCAAATCCCAAATTTCAATTTATATTAGCTTCGAGAGTAGGCAAAATCATGTCACCAAAGCAGGAAAGGACTCAACAGGCTCCCAGGTCCTAGGCTAGGGTGGACACCGGTAGGATGGAGGTGACTTTTGAGCAACACTTGAAGGACACAATGAAGAATCCATCCCTTCTTAACCTGGGTCGCCATGGGACCCTATCAGATGAGCATGCTAGGGTTATCTGTTCTGGCTCTACAAGCAGCAAGATGACCTCTGACCTCACTGATACATATTCCTATCGTGTCAAGACTCCGGTAACAGAGCACTACGATCTACAGACTAACAGCATCGCGATGGCAGTGCACAAAACAGCCTCTGAACGTCTCCAGTCAGTTCCACTGCAGCCTTTTATAGGGGCTCAGTCCTACCTATCAATAATCTTGTAAAACTAATACAGTTCCAGTGGTCAGGCCATTCACCTGATGTGCACTGGCTATTTTAAAATGTTTATTTTAGAGTAAGTTGCTTTCTAAACAGCTTGCCAGGATATTAGTAGGAAACGATCACATTTTGAGACAGCTCTAGGTTACTTTGTACATAGAGTTTTATGTTCAATAAGTCTGTGTAGGCACGAAAACAAAAAAAAAAGAAGAGTAGGCAAAAACAAGCCAGGACCCTGACATCCAAAAGCAGCAAGGGTTGGGGATTTGGCAAAGGGTAGGAGGGACTTTCTGGGGCACAGAATGTACTGTGCATGCACTGATCTGGGTGAGGGCTTCGTGGATGGATATGTTTGTCAAGATCTCAATTGTGTACAGCAAAAAGAAAAAGACAAATGACATTTCAGTGACTAATAGAAGAATTTTAGGCTGTAGGCAACACAAGAACAAAGAGTGAGGAAATGTTTGTTAGGAACAACTCCCAGATTCTAACACTACTGAAATGGATGACCTCACAAGAGCTATTCAGCCAAACCTGACATTAAAAGGATAGACTGGCAATCAATACACCACGAAGACCAAAAGGATTTTCTCATCAGGTTCATGTGACAACTGGGAACTTAATCCTTAAAAGGCAATGTTCCTTTTATTCCCATTTTATACCTAGGGTAACACACTGGAGAAATCAGGGCAGAGCTGAACTCCTAGTCAAGGCTGTGGGATTCCAATGGCAACTAGTCTTCTCCAACTCTAAAACAAACTTGTCTATTTTAATCAAAAGCAGCATTTACTTTTTAAAAATAGAAGTGGATTTTTAAAGTTCACTGGGTTATAACAAATAATTCAAGTGGAAGAATATTTTCCTGCAGAGAATGCTGTGAAACTATTACATGCTGGGCAGCCCCGTGAGATCAACAGGAATTCACAGCTATATTCTGATTATTATTACCATTATCATTATTATTCAGATGTAAATCAGAGCCACTCTACCACAGGAGTATATCCCCAGCCTTTTTTTTTTCCCCCTTAAATTTTGACAAATGGACTCACTAAATTGCCTATGTGTGATTCCAATCTGTGCTCCTCTTGCCTCAGACTCCAAGAGTGCTGGGATAATAGGTGTGCACCACTGTGTCCACTTCTTTTTTCTCTTAGTCTATCTAGTAAATCTTAATCTAGTGACCTGTATTCACTATTGCTCAACAGCTTTAACTATCAGCATATAGTTAGCCCTGCAGTCCAGCCCTCCATAACTGCTGATCAAAAATATAAAAGGAAAAAAAATGTACTGTACTAAACAGGTATAGACTTTTCCCCATTATTATTCTTCCCATATGATAAATAATCTTCCTATAATTTAAGGGACATGGGAGGATATGCATGAGTTATATGCAAATACTATGTAAGATACCTGAGCATCCACAGATTCTGGAGGTTCCTGAACCAAACTTGCACAGATTCTGATGGACAACTATAAGTAAAGGGTTTGTTTTATTATTTTTTAAGAGACAGACTCTCACTCTGATGCCCAGGCTGGCCCCAAATTCCTGGACTCAAGCAATCCTGCCTCAGCCTCCCAACTAGCTGGGACTACACGAGTGTGCCACCAAACCCAGCTTGTTTGCTTTTCTTCTTTAAAACCAGTCCCTGCCCCAAACTCCCAACTCCCTAAAGCTTTGCACATCTAGAAAGCATGGCAGATAAGAAAGGGATATAGAGGCTCTCAGTTCACCTAAGCAAGCAGCCTCCCGCCACCACCCCATCTCCTTACTCCGTGTCACTCCCCACTCCTATCTCTCCAGCACTCCACCACCAAGTCAGCAGGACAGAAGGCCCTTCTTATGCTTCCCTGCAAAGAAAAACCCACAAGACATCTCCTACTCCTTAACTGGAATTTAAAGTACTTCAAGTTATTCAGCCTAAACAACTTCCAACCATCCACACCTAAATTTTGGCTCCACACCCCTTTAGGTCAGCTCCCTTCAGCAAAATTTTATGAGCTCTCTGAAGATCTGAGTCTGGTACATCTCAAACAACCTCACTTGCATGATATGCAAAATAAAGTATTTGCACTGATTTACAAATACATTAGCAAATTTGCAATGTATTTGTATGGCTGTCAATAAAGCGTCTGTCACCTCTTTTAGAAAATCAATCGTGGCTGGGGATATATAGCTCAGCGGCACAAGCGCCTGCCTGGCAAGCACAAGGTCATGAGTTTGATCTCCGGTACTACCAAAAAAAAAAGAAGAGACTTGAACTCACTAACTGTAATAATGAAGACAAAATCAATCATAGCTAGAAGGCAGCAAGGAAAAATATGATGAATGGAGAAAAACTATGAGGAAAAAGCCTTGGAAAGGTACCCCGCAAGAAATGGTACATTCTATGAACAGCATAAATTTCAGCTTGGTACGGGAATTTAGACACCAATAAACTATTCCTGAAACTGCCTGAGTAAAAGACGACAGCTTATAGAAGAAAGGGCAACAGGCGCACACACACAGCACCAGCTAAATATTACAGAAGAGTTAAACTGTACAGTTGACATGAGACCCAGTGGCTCTGGATGCAGGGCCTTCCATGTTTTCCTGTTTCTACGGAGCAAAGCACACTCTCAGAACCTGACCCAGGTTCACAGTGAAGTCTCAGGGGCAGGCCAGGATGGAGAGGACCCTGGAGTGGGGTCATGTGTACTTGAGTCTCCACAAAAAGGGAAATGGCAGCATCTATTAGCTCCTGTCCCTTCAGAAAAGGGGCCAGCCTTTCCTGGAAGAGCTGACACTTGTCTCAAAAGTTTGGTTTGGACTTTTTTTTTTTTTTTTTTTTGTACCAGGAATCAAACTTAGGACCTTGCACTTGTTGCTAGGTAGGCGCCTGTGCTGCTGGGCTATATCCCCGGCCCAAAAGTTTGGTTTGTAGCAAACTGCTAAAGAGTATTTCTTCCAAACCTAGTTGAGGAGGATGGGCGCCAACACTAAGATTCTCAGTTGCATATTCCCACCAGGCTAGATGTCCTCTTTCACTTGTGACTTAGGCACAGACTTGCATGAGAACTCTTGATTCAAGATACTTATATTGAACTGAAGTTCATGAAAACATCTGTGGGAAAAAGTATCTGACTAAATATTCCCACTGCAGCCATAAAACCCAACTCTGTGTCCTTTTTTGTGCAGGAAGTTACATTGCTTAAAAAGAATTTGGGGAAGAATTACTCCAAAGCTGGGGAAAATGGCACAAACTTGTGAAACACCGTATGTAGCAGAAACAGGAGGAAAATCCTATATACAAAACAAAGAACTGTTTTGCATTCAACTGTCTACAATACTTCAGTTGATTTTGTTTAACAAAAAAACACCTCCTTCTTTATTTTGCAACTAAAATATTTAGAAAGGCAGTGTGGAAACAGGAAAGTGTTAGCTGAAGATGGATTACAAAACACCTAACTTAAGCTATGTGACTATCCAGATAAAATGCCACAGGCAACAGAACTGGTTTGCTCGGGCAGGAGGACAGTTCCTCCATGCAGCCTGCACTGCACATCTGAGCCATGGGCAAAAGGAGGGAGGGAGAACACGGGCCTGGGACAGGGCTCCCATCTCAGCTGTGCAGAGCAGCTCAGCCTCACCTAGCCGCCTCGCTGTCGCTGACCCCAGTGCAGGTCTGTTGTTACCTTCTTTCACCTCAGATCACCTGCTCCCTTCTCCATCTACTAGGAAGGTCTCCTAAACACAGTGAAATGTGGACACAGCTGCTGTATTTTAATAAACATGTACCAGGAACCAGCAGTCTTGTTGGGCAGCCTTTCTAAACACCCCTCATTTTGCAGATGGGGAAACTGAGGCATGGGGAATGACTGAATTTGCCCAAGGTCACAGAGTTGGTAAGTGGCAAAGCCAGGATTCAAACCCAACCAGTATGGTTTCAGAGTCTGAATTTTAAACCATACTGCAAGTGAATGCTTCCAAAGCATTGCTAGTTTTATTTTCAGTGGTTAATCTTCTTACAAGTAATTTTGTAAAAGCCTTGTATTTATAATTTTAACCCACAAAACTACCATGAGTCAAAAATCAAACATGAGTGGTAGGGTAGAGTCATAAGTGACATTTACTGAATTATTACTCAAGCAAAGCGCAGTCCCTCAAGCAAAGCGCAGTCCCCGTTCACCTCTCCTAAGTGAGGAAAATGAGGAGCTCGCTTCCTAGAGAGTAAGTGATGGAGTCCTGAGCACAGGCGGTTGTGTTGGAGTGCTACATGCTGCACTGGAAACGGACAGCAATTACCAAACAGGGAGAACAGGTGGTGACACCAGCAGACTTCTCCATGGCTTCAGCGAAGCCAATTTCACAAACCTTAGTTTCTTGACTAAGAGGCTGTTTTTATTTTTCCCACCCACACAAAACCACAGCTGTCAAAGACAGCAATTTTTCCATTTTCCTACTGTTCCATTACCTGGCAGCTGAGATTTAATTCTCCAAGGCCTGACCATCCACAGGAGATGACCAACCAATGCTACTGTTATAGGCAGCTGAGTTAGATAGAAATAGTATAGGCAGTCAGACAGGGCCAGGCCCTCGAAGGAGCCAACATGGAAGATATGTATTTGCTGTCGCCAGACCTCAAGACAAAGGACTAAACAAATGCACCCACCTACCTCCCTAGGGATGGACATCAGGGATTGATATTCTAAATAGGTAGCAATCACCTGGAAGAGTCCTTGACCCCAACCCCTTAGAGGAAAAGCCCCGTTCTGTATTCATGCCCGCTTGCTAGATGACTAGCTTCCCCATATGATCCCGATTTAATCAATTTTACCTAAACAATTCTTATTGGCTGACCATAGTTCTGTCCATTTTTCCCTACCTTGGACCCACCTCACCTCATGGTTTTGCTCCATAAAAGTCCCTAGAAAAAAACAGTCTTGGGTAACCCACTTGGACCCCCCTTCGTCCCTCTCTTGGACAGAAGCTTTCTTTTCTTTCCCTCAATAAATATATTCTGCTCTTAATCTCCGTTGTTCCTAAAATTCATTCTTCCATTTTAAAGAACACGAAAACGTGGCTGTTATCACGCAAGTTGGGAGTTTTTATTTTCCTGTATCACTACCACATTCTATTGGCTTCATTCCAGCCAAAAGCAAAGGTCATCAACAATAATTTAGGCCACTGCAGACTCAATTTTCTTTAAGAGTCCAAAATACTTTTTTTGGAGGGGGGTACCAGGAATGGAAGTCAGGACCTTGTGGTTGTCAGGCAGGCGCTGCGAGGCTGAGCAAAGTCCCCAGCCCCATGAATCCAAAATACTGAAACAATTTCAATGGTCATTCATGGACCCTGGACTGGAAACCACTGAAGAAGATGACCCTAAAAGGATCCTTCCTGTTCTCAAAGCTTTGTACACAGCACGGTGAAGTGCAGGCCAGCAGGTATGTGAAAGTGGCCATCACTCGCACAGAACTGAGGTAGGTGTTCAGGAACAGCTACCCAGGGTCAGAGTTTGCAACACGTCCAAGCCAGACCTAAAGCCTGTGCTAAGTTGCCTACACTACCCCCAATAGTAGTGTCATGACTGGGATCTGAAATGTCCCCCCAAAGACCCATGAGCCAAAAACTGAACCTTTCTTCAAGTTGATTTATCTCAGGTATTTTGTCACAGTGATGGAAATCTGATTAACACACAAGGTTAATGACAAAAGAAAGGAAGGTTCTTCTTGTACTCAGGAAATAAAATGACCAGCAATCCTGACAATCTAAGCTTGTGATTCGACCCCAGGAGAATCGGAGTTGGGGGGGGCGCAGGGGCGGGGGCGGCAGGGGTGTGGCCCTTTTTCCTGTTCACCCATAATCAGGTCCTCAAACAGAGAAGGAGCACTGGCCCATTGCCATTAGGTAAATGTGAACCTGTACAACCTTGCGCTGCCCCTGCTCTGACAGCCTGGGGAGTGTGATTTCCCTACATGTTCACCTCTCAGCCCGGCCCATCTGTTGCTTGCTCCTTGGCAGCCTTTTCCAGGTTCTGTGCAGATAAACAGAGACAGTGTGCAGCTAAGTGGTTCTCGGGGAGAGACCAGCTACCAGCGCGATGGCAGATGGCGGGAAGAAGGGCCTGAGTGCAGCAGCACAGCGGGGCCAGAAGGGTTGGCCCACCCTCTGCACTCATCCTCAATGGCAGCAGGGGCCTGACCGTGGCTTGCCAAGCATAGGGCACAGGGCCCAGCACTCCCTCACTCCCTCCTGAGGCTGGCACTAAGTTTGGAAGATACGTCTGCCTCTGCTTTCTGCTCTGCAAGTCACAGCACAACCACAGGCTATATTTAAGGAACCTGGTTCCTCATCATTAGTTTTACTCTTCATGTCCGAAATTAAAGGGGAAAGTACTTCTAATGGATCTATTCACCTACACATCCCCATAGGCAACATAGATCAAAGGAACTGGGCCACATTCTGGTCCCCATTGATGACGGCTCCTCTAAAATCTATTGTGCCTGATTTGCTCAAATGGCATTTATTATTCAAAGTAAAATTAATCACAGGGCTAGGGTGTTGTGCAGTAGTACAGCGCTTACTTAGCATGTGCAAGGCCCGGGGTTTGATCCCCAACTCTACAAAAACGAAACAAAAACTTGTAATTTAATCACAGGATTTATTCTTCAAACATGGAAAGAACTTTCAGAAAACAAGGATATGATACAGGGGCAAGAGTCATCTCGCCCTGCCTTTAGAAAAACTGAAAAGGGTTTTAGATCCTCAATGGAAAGATTATATAACTTTGGGAGGGGGGGGGTTTCTCCGGTACCGGGAACAGAACTCATGACCTTGCGCTTGCCAGGCAGGCGCTTTTTGCCGCTGAGCTAAATCCCCAGCCCGATTATATAACTTAAAATGAGGCTTGCTGATGCCTTTCTTCAGGGGTTCTACTTTTCCTACCAAACATTTAATGACAAATTTCTCAAGTTTTGTTTTTCCTTGCCTCTTTAAGTTTTCACTCAAGAAACTCATTTATCCACTGCCAGAAACATTTCCAAAAGGAGAACCCACAGTTTGACCCATCTTAATTCTAAATAGCTTCTAGAGCCAGGCATGGTGGCCGCACGCCTGTAATCCCAGTACTTGGGAGGCTGAGGCAGAAGGATCGTTGCGAGTTTGAGGCCAGCCTGGGCTACAAAGTGAGCTCAAGGTCAGCCTGAACTGCATAGCAAGACCCTGTCTCAATCAATCAATAGCTTCTAAATGCTCCACCCTCACGCAGGGCGTGGCAGCACATGCCTGTAATCCCAGCACTCAGGAGGCTGAGGCAGGAGGATCCTTGTGAGTTCGAAACCAACCTGCGCTACAAGGTGAGCTCAGGGCCAGCATGAACTACATAGCAAGACCCTGTCTCAAAAAGACAGTAAATAAATGAATATCCCACCCTCTTCCCAGTCCCCCATTCACAATGGATCAAATTCCCAGGTGTCTAGGTAAAAATTCCAGTCTTTCTCTGAACTGCTTCTTTTCCCTAATATCCATATTAAAGCAGGAGCCAGAGCTTACGTTCCTATTCCCATGACTGGCAGAGGCACCTCTTCCTTACCTCTCATGAGTTCACACTCTGCCACTGCCATAGCCACCCAGAGAGCTAGAGCTTGTTTCTTGTTCTGCTCTGCAGCCTGACCACTGAATGCCCTGCACATCCCCTTCCCAGAGGGAGGCCAGATCCACCAACTGCTGCTACACCCTCACAGTCCACTCTTCCTGTGTTGTCTCCTAGAACATATCTCTTTACCCCTTCCTGAGCTCCAGCTCAGAGCCTCATCACCTCTTCTCCACTGAGAGATGAACTACCCAAGGAGGTGTCCCAGCCTGCCCCACCCACCTCCAGGAGTGAGGTTTCCTCTCCAGGTCAGGTGGCCGTAAGTGGGCATTTGCCAGCAAGGCCTGCACTCTGCAGCACCACCATAACCCATTATGTGGCACCTAGAGGGCCCTTAGCATTTGCTGAAGAAACAGGCTGGCAATCCGGTCAAGGTCACTGAACAGTGTGCACTAAGTAGCAATGGGATTAACAGAATATAGACATCCTTTCTCCCAAAAGATGAAGGAAAACCATGTATAAGTGGGCTGGTGAATTACACACACATACTCACATTATACGTATCTGTATCTGTTCTAGTGTTATCAAGTGCTGTAGGGCCATAGGAAAAACTCAAAGGATTTTCCAGGGTCTGGGGACACAGGAGTTGCAGAAACACTGAGTCCATGTTAGACCTGAAAGAACAGGAAGCACAGCCAGGCCCATGTTCCTGTCCTACACGAATGCAGACACTTGGGACTCAGCGGGACCGTTACCTACAAGACCATGACAGCACAGGAATCTGGTGAGCACACCCAAAGCAAGGACTTGGAATTTGGGGGTATCTCTTTCCCTAAGGTAGAACAACAATCATTTTAGAAAAGAAATGCTGCAATGCAGGCCGGGGATACAGGTCAGCGGCACAGAGCCTGTGTAAGGTCATGAGTTCAAAGTACGAAAAAACAAAGCAAAACAAAAAAACAGAAATGCTGCAATGCAAGAAACCCTTCCTGGGGAGCCTAGGTGCTTTGAAGACCTGTGAAGAACCTGCATAAGGTGTGCGTAGTAAATGCTTTCACTCCAACCTCTAGGAGCTATCTATGTTCATGCAAGTGTAGGAGCTATCTATGTTCATGCAAGTGTAATCTGGCCAATTAAGTCCCTCAAGACCCCCTCCGGTTCAGCCTTCCCCCAGCTGGGCGGCATGAGGTGTTTCTAGTCTGAGTCCAACTAGGAAGCATCAGCCATAATAACTTACATAGCAAAGTATGGTAAGAATTAAGAATACGGTAACTGAAAACATAAAGAATTTAAACTGTGGCCTGTGACAGACAAAAATTCCCCCAGAAAAAAGTAAATTTGGAAGGATTAAACTTGCTTGCTGAAGGTACAAATGTCAGAAAAGTTCCTGGTACTCAGGCCAGAGATGGTCTACAGTCACCAGGAAAGGAAGGACAACTCTCTAGGGTATGGGAACACAAGGCTAAGGGGCACTCGGTCACACATCAGCATTTCTGGTTTTTTGTTTTGTTTTGTTTTTTGGTACTGAGAGTCGAACTCATGACCTCACACTTGTCAGGGACACGGGTGGGTAGGTGGGGGGGGTGACACACAGAGGACATCATGGGCAATTAGGAAATGAACATCCTCCTTCTGCACAAGTTTGCAATGTGAGTGCATGACTTGGCATGAAGTGTTTGGGACAAAGACTAGGTGGCCAACTCACTTGATGGCCAGCCACATGGGGTCCAGGGTGCACACATGTCAGGGCTAAGGGTGCATGGAGCAGTACACTGGGTTGGGCTCCAGCCACACACTGTCTCAGGCTCCCAATCTCACCTCAGCTGCTGGACAGAAAAAGCAGAGCAGCCAAATGCTGGTGAGTAATACACTGCAGGCACTGAGGGGTACAGAAAAATCAAAGCTCAAAGAACCAGGAACCACACACTAATCACAGCATACAGACTTGGTGCCTAGGAAGGAAAATCCCTTCCTCCTACAAGAAAAGGAAACTTTTTCAATTTACAGAGATGACAAAGGAAAAACAGTAGATGAATTTGGAGCACAGAGGCAATAATGAAAAATCAGCACAAGTTGTAGATCTCTTCCACCCAAAGTCATCTCTAAGCACAGCATTTTATGTGAGTCTGGAGTTAAGGAAGAAAAAGTATTAAAATACGAATGAGGCCTGTACGCTGAATTGGCGGAGAGGCAATAAAACACATGACAGTCCTTTAGCTGACAGCAGGTGACAAGACAGGACCAGACTGGGGCTTCCAACAAGGCAGATTTCAGAAACATGGGAAGAAGCAGGGAGGCCACAGACAAAAGGGCTCTGAGCTCCCCTGGGAAAGAGCAGGTAAAAGCTTCGGGGCCAGGGTCTCTCTACTAGCAAGATGAGCCTGACAGCTAACCTGACACATGCTGCTGATACACAGATGGTAGGAATGTGTTTCTTTTGCATCTGTTAAAAAGTAAAAGTGACTGCACACAGAAATGAGAAATAAGAGAGAAACGAAGGACTCCAAATTATATATGTGTGATGATCACAAATATAGTTGCCTTCTGTGTTCATGAGACTGAATGTCTCTAAAGCGGATCCTGTCCCCAGGTCTGGCTTGTCTCTCTGCATCTTGCCAATGTACTTCTGATAGCACACAGAACACTTGGTCTGCCTAACAACTGCTAACCAATAGCTTGAGTTATTTCTTAGTCTCCCTAGAAGCGAAAGAAAAAAAAAGTGATGAACAACCTCTTATGCATGTATGCCTCTCTTTATCATTTGCGTATTTCATTTAGAAAAAATTACAAAGGGAATATGACCTTTAAAAATCACAATAGCATCTAATCAAGGGTTTCCACTCACCTTCACTCTTATTGCCCACCAGGAGGAAAGGCCAGCCTGATTTACCTTCTCACTACGCACCCAAGAGCATGAAGTCATCCACACTGAAACGGATACTGACCTTAAATCTTTTAGAGAAAGAACACTCCCTATTCTAATTTACATGTCTTCACATAGACTTTCTTCCCGGTTTTCCTATTCCAGGTGCCCTTTGCCCATTTTTCTACGTCAGGATGTTCTCATCTCATTTAATATTCACAACAAGCTCAAAAATCTGAAGCAATTAGTCTGAGGTCACAGAGCTAATCCTGGTGGGGCCAGAGTTTGGACTCTGGACCTAACTAGAGTCTAAACTCTTACAGAACCAACATTATTGCCCAAAGAGAATTTTGAGAATTCCCAAATGAAATCATACTTTTTTGCCCTTTTTGAGACAAGGTCTTGCTATACAATTCAGGCTGGCCTTGAACTCACTATGTAGCCCAGGCAGGCCTCAATTTCCTGGTGATTATTCCTTCTGCCTCAGCCTGAGTGCTGGCATTATAGGTGTGCTTCACCACACCCAGTTTAAAACTGTACTTTTAATTAATTAATGTATGTATGTATGTATTTGGTTTTTTTTTTTTTTTTTGTCTTTTTGAGGTAGGGTCTCGCTAATGCAGTTTAGGCTGGCCTTGAGCTCACTTTGTAGCCCAGGCTGGTCTCAGACTCGCAACCATCCTTCTGCCTCAGCCTCCCAAGTGCTGGGATTACAGACGTGCGCCACCACGCCCAGCCAAAACTGTACTTTTAGAAAACAACTGAACTTAAGTGACTGCATTTGTGGATACTCAGGAAAATTCCAAGGACACTCAGAGGGACTGAAAATCAAATGGAGAAGAGAAGCCAGGAGTGGTGGCACATGCCAGAACTTGGGAGGCTGAGGCAGGTAAATCACCGCAGGTTGAAGGCTAGCCAGAGCTACACAGGCATTCAAAGCCTGCCTGAAGTATATAATGAGACCTTGTCTCAAAAACAAATGGGGGCAGCAGAGCACAGGGAGAGAGGGAGGGAGAGAAAGGAGGGGAGGAGAGAGGAGAAAGGAGCAAAGCAGTAAGGTAGACAAAGTGGCTGGCTGGGAACAGTTCCCTGGCTTGAGGTGTCCAGAGGTCCGGGTCTGGTAACATAGGTACCTTCTATACCATGGTAAAATCCCTGTAGACGTGTTTCAGGACCCATGAACAGCTTCTGATTAGTGAATTACTTATTCATGCTGAAGAATGAGAGATTTCCAGGGGCTTAAACTAGCCTAGTCAAACATGGCCAGGTAAAACCTTCAGTCAGAGCTGTTTACACAGAAAGGAAGTCGGCCTTGCACTCCCTCCAGCAACACAGCCTGGGAGAGAACGCAGCTTGCACTTTTGACCTGGCCTAGCCACCCTGGCTCTTTCTCTCTGAAAGAACAACCTATGACAAAGGTGATGAAAAAAAAATAGTGCTAGCCTCAGACCCTACCATCTCACTCTCTCGTGTTCCCAACACATACATACACATTCCATACTCGATCATATCCCAATTTCATTACCAGGAAAAAAGCCAGTTTCTTTTCCAGAGCCTTAGACATCATCTATTCCTACCACCTCATTTACAGAGGAGACAAGGCCCCATAGAAAAAGCTCTTGTCCCTGAGGTTACCCATGGCGGGAAGAACTAGGACTGCTATTTTCCATGCATATTGCGAGCCCAGCAATGAGAATTACTATTAGGAAATCTTCTCCCAGTGTTCGATTTTAGGCCATCAACATAAAAAAACAAAAAGCCCCATTCCTCCCACCCCACCTCCTGGGCTTGTGCTTGCTTTTATTACTTCCTTCTCACTCTTCCAACACCTCACCCACAGTTACCTGGCGTGTGTCTGACACCACAGGAGCCCGGCTGTAGCAACAGACAATAAAGACAGGACAAGAAAGACATAAAAGGGGAGGGGCAATAAAGGAAGGAGCATCTGACTAAAGAAAAATTTTTATTGTCTGATCTTCTCAGGCAGGAGTCTAACAAGGCTCAGAACAAGCATTCTTGAATAATCTGACACAGAAGCCCTCACACTTCCAGGACCCAGGACCCTGGCTACCTGACCATCCCAGCCATGCTTCTCTCTAAGGTCACTTTCCAGCTCATGGCTTTCCTCTCCTGCCTCACCCGCCACGACAGCACTGCCCCGTACACTATCACAAGCACCTCCTAGCAAACAGCCACACACAATTAAATAAATCTATAAACACACATGGGCCCAAGGGATGGGGAAGGGAGAGAGAAGGCAATTAAAAATTAATAAAAATGCACAAGCATAAATTACAGTACTGGACTAGAAACATAATCCTATTATATAAACTAAGTTATCAAGCTGACCTTGTGTAACTGCTTCTGGAAATAAGTAGGTCATCAGCCTTGGCTTGGCATCTTAATGTAAGGTGGTGTTGCGGGGGGTGATTTGGGGTCTCTTGTTGGGCTACTCACATTTATAGACACATACACAGAAACGCTGTTAAAATCAATTAAGAAGTATGTTTATGTAGGTATTAGAAAAGTGATTACATAGTAAAATGCATCAAAAATCCAATGGCCAATTAACAAAATTAACTCCCCTAAAATTCTTAAGATTAACTTTCAAGGCCGGGCAGGGTAGTGCATGTCTGTAATACCAGCACTCGGGAGGCTCAGGCAGGAGGCTCACTTCAAGTTCAAGGCCAGCCTGAACTATATAGTGAAACCCTGTCTCAAAAAGACAAAAAAAAAAAAAGATTGACTTTTAAAATTATATCATTTATCACCACTTAGTTCCATAGCCTGTGTGATAACTGACCACAAACACAAATTTTGAATTTTAAAACAATCACTTTAAATGTTGAGCACCTGGGGAACCAAACTGAATCCACCAGGTTCCATGGCACAATCATCTATATCACTGCCAACTCTACAGACAAATTTAATTCGGCCACTATCTTTCCCAATTCTATGAAATTGTATTTGGCAATTCTTGTCCTCCATGAAATATATTTTGAGAGAATCTCCATAATTTCCTATGACTACACATTTGTATTTATCTCCCTTCAAAAGTAAATACACAGCTTCCAAAAATCAGGAAAACAGTGTGTGAACATACTGGTTTGGGGCTGCACAGAGGAACTGCCTTTTGCAACTTCAATGAATATTTAAATTTATACCAGTGACATTCGTTGTGTTTAGTACCATCATTTAATAAACTGTCCTGGAAAGCCTCAGTTCCTTGGCTGTTAAGATGAAGGTTTTTCACAGAGAAGGAGTCACCAAGGAACATAAGGAACCACTGTCTCGGGCCCAGCGGTCCAAACTTACCTGTTTGGAGTCTCTTGCAAGAGCAGCCCTGACAGCTGCCTGGGCATCTTCCAAACACAGGCACAGAAATCACTGAGCAGAGGCAGTGGGTGTAGCTCAGTGGTAGAACATGTGCTTAGTACAATATGAGGCTCTGGGTCTAACGTGTGAGGCACCACAAACAAACAAACAAACAACCAGAACATTCTACAGAATTGGCAGATGTAGAGATTTTTTTGCTGTTGTTGAGATTTTTAAATGCATTAAGAATTAACAGGAAGGTGGACCAAGGGTCTGAGCCCTTGGAGAAGTGAAATAAAACAAGTAATGGGATTGAGGACCACATATAACAAGCTACACTAACAATCCACATATGCCTAGTCCCTACCCAATTACTGATGCTTTGTCCATGGTCCAGGAATTGTGCAAAGGGCCCAAATGAATATACAGCCCTGGGAATCGGTGACTGAGGTATCCTCACATTTTACAGGTAAGTGAGCTGGCTCCCAGGATCAGAAACCTGTTCCCAGAGAGTAGAAGAGAGGAGGGACAAAGAGGGAAGATGGACATCCCTGTCCTCGTTAAGTGCTCTCACAAAGATCTGATGCTAGGTTCTGGCACAGCGCCCTCAAGATCCCCTCCTATAGGCCTGTGGCACACCAGAACCCCTTAAGAATAACTGCTGTCTTGCCACCCAGCCCTTTGTTCAAACTGACTTCTCTTGGCCTCAAATGTCCCTTCTGCATCTTGTCCTTCCTTCCCCCCTCCTTGCAAGCACAGCGTCAAATCCTGCCCGCTCCTCTGTGAACCCAGTGCTCTCTCCCCAGTGCGTGCTGTTCACTCCTCTCCTGGGTCCCGCTAGAGAAGTACTAAGCTCTAGTCACCTAGAATTCACCCTCTCCACCAGCAGTGCTTCCCAACCGGATGGTTCCAGGAAAGCTGAGGTCCAGTGCTGTACACTAAGGGAGGCAGAACTGTGGGCTACAGGGCAGGTGACCCGCAATCCAACCACAACGGCGAGGCATCACTCCTCACACACCAGAGCATCCCTTGGGAGGCTGCCTCTTCTCAGGTCAGAGACCATCCACCTCCCAGAGGACAACCTTCCTGTGACATGGGACCCTGAGGTGGCACGAACACACCAAATGGCTCCCTCTCTATCACAGCTCTCATCTCTATTCCTTTTGTGCCTCTATGTCCGTTCTCAAATGTCGGTTAAATTTCAACCAGTTACTGGTATGTGCTTGAGAAATGTCTGTTAGGTTTTTTTTTTTTTAAATTAAAATAATCTGGATTTAAAATATATATACTAGGGCCAGGAATATAGCTCAGTGGCACAAGCATCTGCTTGGCAAACACAAGGTCCTGAGTTCAATATCTGGTACAAAAAAACAAAAACAAAACAACAACAAAAAATACAGTACATATACTAAGGATAAGGGAGAAGGATAACCACGGGCTCAAGGCCAGCCTGGGCTACATAATGAATTTAAAGCCAGCCTGAACTACCTAGCAAGATCTTGTCTCAAAAAAATACCCAAAAGTGTGTATGTGTATGTATACATATCCTCAAAATAGTGACAGTTTGACCTCTTCTTCCAAATGTCCTATAAAGGGGTGGAAAAGTCACTTAAGCCCTCTCCCAAAGACTTATGGCTGCATATTTTAAAAAGAGGTGAAACAGTAACACAGCTTTCTCTGGCCACTTGCCAAGACAACTGTGTGTTGCCAAAACAAAGATCATGTTGTTTGCTGGATACTTGGTCACACTGCTGAGCAGCTTGGAAATGAGCCCCTCTTTTTATCAAGCAATTTAAATCACCTCAGTATTAAGTATGTCTGAGAACGTACTGTCGCAGCTCTAGGCTATCTCAAAGTGGCATCACGTGCCACCAGCCCTCCTTGCACTTCCGTTCTCTACTGCTGGACCTTGCTCATCCTCCCTGAGGGACCCGCTCAGCTTGCTCCCAGCCTCCAGTACCTCTACCCGGATGGCATCACCCCACTGGGTGCTCCTCCCTCACCCTCTCACAGGGCGTGACAGCCGCCTGGCCCCGAGGGCTGAGGGTAAAACAGGCAAGTCATCAGTGAAACCACCAAAGGCTACCTGAGGCTTCCCTCTACCATTCTCTGTGCACTACCGTTTTGAAAATTTCCATCATAAAGTGTTTTTTTTAAAACAGGACCCGTTGGGGCTGGGGATTTCACTCAGTGGCACAGCGCCTGCCTGGCAAGCACAAGGTTGTGAGTTCAATTCCCAATGTGGGGGGGGGGATAAAAAATAAAAAATAAAAAAATTAAAACAGGACCCATCAGAACCTTGAGGAACAAAAATTCAAAAAAGAAACGTTCATGCTGAGCGTGGTGGCACACGCCTGTAATCCCAGCCCTCGGGAGGCTAAGGCAGGAGGATCGTTGTGAGTTCAAGACCAGCCTAGGCTACAAAGTGAGCTCAAGGCCAGTCGAACTGCACATCGAGACCCTGTCTCAAAAAGACAAAAAAAAAGAAAAGAAAAGAAAAGAAAAGAAACATTCAGTTAAAAATAGCATTCACAAGCGATATTTTAAGTTCATTTGAGGAAAATAATTCCTTATGTGGTGAAAGGAAAAAAGAAAGGCAAAATGGCTGCATCTCATTTAAAAAATAAAAGCTAGAGAAGTGCCCTATAAACAAGCTTCAAGTTCAGTCATCAAATAATGAATGCAAAAATACACCTCATTAGGGGCTGGGGATTTAGCCTGGCAAGCGCAAGGTCGTGAGTTCGATTCCCAGTACGGGGGAGGGGGGGGGACAAAAACAAAACAAAACAAAACAAAATCTACCAATAATACACCTCATTAGTTTCAAATGTAAAACACTGTTGTCCCTCACTATCCATGAGAGACCAGTCCTGGACCCTTGAGGATAGCAAATCTCTCAGATGCTCAAATCCTTTATACAGACCAGCACAGTATTTCACGCAACCTTCAAACAGCCTCCCGCATAAGCGAAGTCACCACCAGATTCCTTACAATACTAAGACAATGTAAATAACAAATAGGTAGTTGTTGGGCTGTATTTTAAAACCTGCATTATTTTTATTGTTATATTTTTTTTCTGAATAGTTTCAATTCTCAGTGGAATTCTCAAAAGCAAAATTTGCAGGTATGGGAGGCCCAACGATATTTAGAGGACAGCATTTATAACACACCAACTTTGATCCTTCCACTGTTAGACAAATATATTTGATTTTGAAAACAACACCTACTGACCTGAAGAGCTTTAAAAAAAGAGGGCAGGGGCACAATTACATCACTCCCTTATCAGGACTCAATAAAGAAGCATTTCAAAAAAGCATTTGGGTGTTAAGTGCTTTTAAAAGAAAATAAACAATACAAAAAAAATTCTGAAGCACAAATTATAAGCTGTGGAAAGTTTATGATGGTTCATAGAAAATACCCTGCTAAAGCATTAACACCATCAGATTCACATAATAAATCTGTGAAGGTGACTGCGTGGGTTTTATCCCATTAGATGGGGGGGGCAAGAAGAAGCTAAATGGGTTGCCATGGTTACCAAGCTATTTGACACCAGCTCTGGAACCAAAGCCTATTAGATCTCTACACATCAGGAGGACCCGCTACCCCAGCCTCCCACCCTCACCCCAAGCAAATGACTGACTGTGCTGACCCTTGTAGCAGTAACAGCAGCCCTATGCCCCTTGTCATGTCCTTTGTTCTGCCTTGACCTTCTCAATGCCCTTCCCCTCTTCAAAGCCCTCTCCTGACTTCTCAGGGCAGCCATCATCACTGCTGGCCACCACCTACCAGCTAGCTCAAGCTAAGGGCTGTCCCCTAACATGTTTTGACTCTGGGCAGCTTTGGTTCCTCATCCCATGCCCAAAATGGGTCCTCTCTTCAATGCTGGGCCAAGTCTCTTGCTGGCCTTTACCACAACCATCTCCTGTCCCCCAGACCCTCTCAGCTACCACAAAACCCCAATACATCCCATATGCTAAGACACCCCAGGGGACCTGTGTCTGTAGCTCACTTCCTCCACGCCTTCCTTTACTGCTTTCCAAATCTCATTCCACCCACCCTGACGCATTTTATTCCTCACCTCTTTCAAATAAAGCACACACACATTAATTCTGCACCACCCAGTTTGGCAGAGACTGATGAGGTGGCCTCATTCAACAAATATCAACAACTATCTACTAAATCCAGCCAGTGTTTAAAATAGACAACAAAAAATAAAGTTATATGATCAACTGTTGTAAGGTTGCTAAGCGCAAGACAAAATACACAGCGCGAAACAGGAACAGGCTGTAGCTGCACAGGGTGATCAGAGAAAGAAAGGTGACCACCCCTGGCGGAGGGATGAGCTGGCACGAAGGTCACAGCAGGAACTGGCGAGGAGGGGAGGAAAGGGAGAAAGGAGGTAGCAGAGAAAAGCTGATCACCATCATCCCCTAGGTGACAAACACATTTTGGCTGTATTCTCAAGAAGGCAGGGGACAGAGCAGTTCAAATAGAGAAGCAGCCTGGAGCCCTGTGAGTTGTTAGAGAACCTCTTCACAGCTTCTTTCCAAGAATAGATGGAGGGCTGTCCCCAAGCTAAGGGCTGTCCCCTAACATGTTTTGCGCCTGGGCAGCTTTGGTTCCTCACCCCATCGGGCAAACAGGAAGCAGAGCACCTGTAGTGACTTAAAACGACCCAGGCCTCTGAGCAGTGCAGCCTCTCATTACCTCTCAGACTCAAGTTCATTCTCCTCATGCAAACTTGACTATAACATGTCACCCACCATACCCTCTTCATGGCAAGAACTTTCTTGGGGTACAACACTGGGAATTGAACCCAGGGCCTCCTGCATGCCTGCATGCTAGGCAAGCACTCTGTCACACTGAGCTATATCCCAAGCCCCCCACACACACACCTTTTTTGCTTTTCTGAGACAGAGCTTACTATGTAGCCCAGGCTGACCTTAAATAAACTATCAGTGTTTCTCCTGCCTCAGCCTCAAGGGTGCTGGATTTACAGGCTTGTGGCACCACACAAGCCCTTAAATTTTATTCTGAAATAAGGTTTCTCTATGCCCATCCTCCTGCCTCTACCTCCCACGTGACTGGGATTACAGGATTGTGCCACCATACCCACCTGCAAGAACTTTTAATGGCTCCCAACTACCTCTGTAAGCATCGTGTCTCTGCATGTCATCAAGGCTGCACTGTGCCTACTACCTCCTCCACAGCATCCTGCACTCCAAGCCTACGGGATCCTCTATTGCTTCCACTGCAGACCTCTAAGATCCTTTTATAGGATCCTCTATTTCCTGTTAACCACCTCTGCCTTCATTTCTCTGCTCCCAACGTGTCATTTGTTCACCTTTCAAGGCTAACCCCACATGCCACTTCCTCAGGAAGCCTTTCCTGGCTGCCCCCAACACTCACATTGCTCACATCTCTACTGAAACACTCTTGCCGGCTCCTGGTTAGTGTCTGCCAGACTGCCATCAGTCTTAGTTCATCAGGGTGAGAAGCAGAACTTCACCTGACCCATCTGTAAATACATGGGGCAGAGCACACACCACTAGGCAAGCACTGCGTGTTCAATCAGTGCCTGCTGGCTACTGAACCAACAACTCACTCACCACCATCTTGGTATCTTAATGGGGGAGGAAGATTCAAGAACAGGATTCCCCCACAGCAGCTATAACCTGAGGTTCCATCAGTGGAGCCTCTAGGTTGATTACTGAACTGTGTGCCCAGAACTCATGACAAAAGGGACAGCCACAAGGAGGGGCCAGAGTGTGAATGGACTTGAATCAAGGCCTTCAAGATTAGCCCTTTCTGCTAAGCAGGGCCACACACTGTGTTAAATTTGCCTGAAGTGCCAGCAATGTGTTTTTTCTAAGGTTATTCCATAAATGTACAAATACACAGAAGACCACCTAGAAGGATCCAAAGCATGCTAGCAGTAGTTTCAGGGTTATGACAAAGTTAATCTCCTTTACTTTATTTTGAATATTGTTTCTAAATATACATGAGGAAAACATCGTTTAAAAAGAATAACAAACAGCCAGATGCGGTGGCACACGCTTGTACTCGCAGCACTGAGAAGCCTGAGGCAGGAAGATCACAGTGCGAGGTCAGCCTAGGATATATAGTGAGTTAAAGGGCAGCCTGGACTGCACAGTGAGACCCTCAAGTTACATTTAAAGAATTACTTCCCCTGCCAAAAAAGGTATGAAACACACTGGGGAGCTGAAGCTATTGAATATATAACACCACTTATAAAGTAAGATACAAAAGTTAAAAATGTTTTAAATGGTTTGTCTGAAGCATGCAATTAAAATAATTGGCTCTGAAAAAAAATAATTGGCTCTGGGCTTTCACTTCTGAAATAATCATTTTTAAAAACATAAAGCAGTAGATATTGTTCTGAGCATCCTGAGCATTTACTGATGATTCTAATTTAAACTAAATTCTCCTGTACACCTCAGAATTGAGTGCAAGCCAAGGCTCATCACCACATCTTTCTTTACACTAGCTCATATCACACAGGTGACCAAATAGCTCTGTATGGGACATTTCAATGACTGTTATTAGAGATGAAACATCAAAAATAATAGGAAATCAGCCAGGTGTGGTGGCACACGCCTGTAATCTCAGGACTTGGGAGACTGAGGCAGGAGGATCACTGCAAGTCTGAAGCAAGCCTGGGCTACAAAGTTAGTTCAAGACCAGCCTGAGGCGGGGATATAGCTCAGCGGCACAAGCACCTGCCCGGCAAGTGCAAGGTCCCGAGTTCAACTCCCAGTACCAAAAAAAAAAAAAAAAAAGAATGAAAAGACCAGCCTGAACTATATAACAAGACCCTGTGATAGATAGATACATAGATAGATAGATAGACAAATAGATAGATAGATAGGTAAATCAGCTATCAACAAATACTATCTATAGTGTCTTTAAGCTAAATGCCACATCAGCAAAGTGTTGAATCAAAAGATTTGGTTTCTAAGCGCCTGCCTGGCAAGCGCAAGGTCGTGAGTTCGGTTCCTGGTACCGGAGAAAAACCAAAAAAAAAAAAAAAAAAAAAGATTTGGTTTCTAACCTTCAAAAATAGACCTACTTTTATAATGAACTAGCATATTCTTTTGTTTTGTTTTTTTGAACAGGGTCTCATTATATAGTTCAGGCTGGCCTTGAACTAGCAGTGGATTGTCTTGCCTCAGTCTCCCTGCCTCAGCTTCCTGAGTGCTGGGATTACAGGTGCCACCACATTCAGCTAAAAACACATTTGAACAGATATTACTTAGTTACCACCTTTCTTTAACCAAATAAAAAGGGGAAGAGAACCTGCACATCAAGCACAGCGTCAGGTATTTTAGGTGTACCATTCACAATCATTTTCCCCAGCAAATCTATGGATAAGGCTTTATCTCCATCATTTTACACTGGGAAAGCTGCAGTCTGGAGAGTGTAAGTAACTTGTCCACAGTAATGCAGTGAATGGCAAAAAAGAACTCAAATCCAGGTCTGCTTCACATACTGTATGATTCAGTCATTCTTCTCATACAAGTTAGGAACAAGCCAAATCAAGTTACACGCTGTGTTACATCTATGATGATGATGGGAGAATACCAGTTCCCTGTGGGGAGTGGGTACTGACTAGAAAGCAGCGCAGGAACCTTCTGGTGCAGTGAAAGTGTTTCCTTCTTGATCTTAGCGGTGAAAAACACGTACAGGAGTTCACTTAGTTCTTTGCAGTGGTACTGTGTGCTATACCTCAATTTAAAAAAATCCTTATCCAATCAACCTCAAGTCCATGTTCATAACCACTAAGCCACACTACAGAACTGCTCACCTTACATAATCAATTTTAAAAAACATTCTGATAAGCAATGTACATATTAATCAAATCAGAATGCAGACATTTTGAACAATAAGCCTGTTTAAAATGCCACAGAATGAAAAGTAGAAAGTATCAATTTCCTGGCTACTGGGAATTTCCCCTCTGCAGCTACAGCAGAACTTGAAAACAAAAAAGTTAAACCATGTTACAAGGGAATGTTTATAGAGCACAGAAAATAATTTATAGCAAAGCTCTTAGACCTATCTACAGAAATGCTAAAATAACAAACCTTTCAAAATCTACATTATAATTTTATCAACATTGATTCTTAAAAGTTTGAGTTTTTGTTACAAAAATTAAGTCAACCCAAGACAACACAGCTGATGAGCAAAGGACATAAAACTCAGTAGAGGCAATGAAAACTAAGTGTGAAAACCTCAACTCAAAGCTGGAAAAAAAAAAAATAGAAAACTCAGTACAAATACATTTTTCTAGCAGTAAAATAATTGGGAAACAAATTCTCCACCAAGTAACAAGTTCTTCTCACTGCAGCTTTGCAGTCTCATCACCAGTGGGCGATGATGAAATCATTACATCAAATCTCTCATAGCCTTACCCCACACATACACACACCTCTTATCCAAACAGTAATTGCCTCTCCAGAGAGAGGAATATATTTCTTCCTACAGCGGGGAGACGTATTTGGCAAGGACTTTCCAACAGTTATCCCATCTTAGAGGGGAAGAAAAAACAGCTAGGTCCATACCTGCTGGTGCTAGGTGTGGTCACCTTTCCTGGATGCTTTTGATTATGCAGCCAGCAAATATTTACCACTTTCAAATGACCAAAGCTTAGTTTAATCTTCAGTTTAAACTCTGACACACACCAAAAAAAAAAAAAAAAAAAAAAAAACCAAGGTAACCGATAGAAATACTGTTAGTTTACCTTAGGTATACCCGTATAAGACAGAGAGTAATTCAGTATTGGTAATTTATGCACCACCAGCGGGAGTGTTGCAATGGATTACATAACCAAAAAGTATTCCACTTGCAAGAGTTCAGTATTTATAAGACCATTTTCATTTAGCAATTTTTAAAATCTTAGTAGACTGTTCGGTAAAACTGTCAGAAAATAAAAAACAAACCAACCAAATAAAGAAAAGAAAAAAACCTATTCTGTCCATTAAGTTAGAAAAAATTAAAAGCACTGACCCTGAGCACTTCAGGAATGGGTCAGTATTCCTAAACTATGTTGTTTGCTTATTTGTTTTTTATAAAAAGCATTATTAGAAAACATTAAAAGCTAATGTTTTGGGAAACAAAGAATTTATCTTCTAGTCCCTCCATTAGCTGAAAAAGCCTCACACATTTCTACCTAGAACATATTAGCTTTACCCAACAATACATCAAGTAAAGTCTATACACATAGATGATTTATGTGTGTGGATCTTCCTGTTTCTTAATATGACTCTTTAAAAAAAAAAAAAAACACACACATTTGAGGAAACAGTACAATGAAAAAAGAATCAACCATGAATTATCAGTTATACTTTCCTATTTTTAGCATAACTGTAGTATATTACTACTACAGAAATCTAAACCATGATTTTTCTAAAACAAGGAAATCTTCAAATCTATAAGCCATCTATATACCCTGTCCTCCTTCAGAAGCCCAGGGGGGGAAAAAAAAAAATCAATCTGTAAGTTTTATAACAAGCAAACTATATTCACTTTTCTCAAAAGACTACCTCATTCCTTGGACTTTAAACAAATTTGGCTGATTTGGGACTCATAAATGTAAAGGGGTTCCTACAGCGTCAGTCTGCAGTAAGGGGAAGTTGATGCCAGCAGAACTTCTATATTAATTACAGCCAAGATCAGCCCTCATTAGCCACTTCTTCACTTCTTAACACTTAACTTCTTCGACAGTCATCCAATTTGTCCTCAAAACAATCTCATAAAGCAGACACTACCAGCACCAAAGCCGGATGTGAAAAAAAAAAAAAAAAAGGAGGCTCAGGTGAAAAATAAATTGCCCCAGATCACTGAACAGTACGTGGAAGAATCAAGACCAATGGGTGAGTGGGGGGAGAGGCTCATACAAATTTAATGGAGAATTAGGGCATTCATCTGCACACACACACAAAAAAACCCTTAGAAGTGACCCCTTGCTGTATAGGGAGAGTCCCAAGGGAAAAAGCAATATTCCACACTTTAAAAAAAGTTTCAAAACAGAAGATTTAACGATAAACACATTTTTAAGGGCTGGGCAGGAGAGAAAAGGTTAACTCAAATTATTTAAGCAGAGATCTTTCTACACAGAGCCTGGACATCTCTGTTAACAACTAATCTAGTTTAAGAGCGCAGACAGGCGCACCCCAAATTCCGCCACGTTTAACCTCTATTCAGAAGAAACAGAACTGAGACCTAGGATTTAGTTGAAGCGACTGCCCTGCCGCGCTGGTCCTCCCTCCTGGTCAGCTGTCAGATCCGCACGGATAAGACCGAGACCACAGTGCAACCCCGACTGGGCTCGACCCGGGCCCCGCCTTCTTAGTATCGGTCCCGGCCTGTGACCACCTCGTTAACCACCCCTTCATCTCCCGAGGCACAAATAATTACACTGGAAGAATTTGTTATAACAAGCAGAAGCCCATATTCCTCAACTGGCTCCGCAACCAGAAAGGCTAGACTCCCACAAGGGAGGGGCAGGAGAATAGAATTTAATTGTTCCAAACAATCTGAGGAGTTGGGGAGGCTGAAGGGGCCTTGTGCGGGGAGCAGAGGAGCGAAGACAAGCCTTCCCTACGTTTTCGGCGGGAGCGAGCCTACTCGCCCACCCAGAGTATAAATGTATATATCGTATTATTTTTAAAGATGCTCTTTCACGCTCCGGCACTTGTGGGGGAGCCCGTCCTGGGCTCCTCCGCTTGACGAGACGGGGAGGGGAGATTCCGGCGGCTCCCCAGGCCGGAGGCAAAACGTCGCGGTCTGGAAATCCGCAAGGCGACTGGACCTCGCCGCCTCCGGAAGGGTCCTCCGGCGCCCCGCAGTCTCCACCGCGCCCGGGGCTCGGCCGCAGCCCCGCCGGCCCGGCCGCCCCACCGTCTCGGGCGGGCAGCCTGGTTAATCATTCAGCGCGGGCGGTGTGGAATATTTTTCAGAGGTCAAAGCGAAAGGTTCTCCCTAAGTTTCGTAGAAACCGGTCTTCGGGGACCCGGCGGAGGCGGCGCGGGAGGGGGTGGCGCGGCGGCCAACACCTGACCTCCCATGCGGCGCCCGGGCCCGGCGCAGTGCGCGGGCG
>NW_004955424.1:21888154-21919937 GCF_000276665.1 Chinchilla lanigera
GCCCCGCCCGACGCCCCAATCAGGGCCGGCTCCCGCCCTGACGTCACCGCCCCGCGCGGCCGCGCACCGCCCAGCGGCCCAAGTTTTGGGACGGTCCGGCTCCGGCCGCCTGGCTCGTGGGCTTCTGGTATTTACCCGGGCTCTGGCTTTCCTTGGCTTCCGGGGACCTGTGGCCCCTGCCGACTCTTGGAAAGCAAAAGGTTAAACTGGGTGAGGACAGGGTGAGGACAGGGGACCCCCAGGAAGTAGGCTTCCCGCAAAGCCGGGCAGCCGGAGAGTGGAAGACCGGCTCGCTCTGTCCAGCCGGCGTCCCTCGGGACAGCAGCCCCCGCGGGCCGTGCGGGGCTGGGGAGCGCGGCGCGTCGCTTGGAGGACTCCAGGACCTCTCCGGGGCCGAGACAGGTCCCGGCCGCCCCTCAGTCCGGGGCCGGGGTGAGAGGTTCGGAGAAAGGAAGGGGAGCCAAGGCCGAGGGGGACCGCCCGCCCACCTGCACCACCTGCTCGATGCCCACGACTGCTGCCACCGGATCCTAGGGCTTACGAAGCCGTCCAAAACACGGGATCGGGAGCCTCGATCCTCCTCGAGGCCCGAGTCTCGGGACGTCGAACAAGTACGGTGCCGGGCGCTGGGAGGCGAACACGCGCCGCGGCCCCCGGGTCGGAGCTGACAGTTGGGCGCAGCCCTGCGGCTGAACGCGGACTCCTCGCGTCGCTCGGGGCTCCACGGGCTGGGAGGGGCTGCGCCGACCACACCCACCCGCAGGGGCTGCTAGGCGCGGCGCGCCCTCCTAGCCCAGCGCCCCTTCCTGCTCGTGGGAGCACTGAGAACAGAGATAAGTCCTAGCGGCTGATGGCACCACTTGCGGGCCCCTAGGTAAACCCGGCGCTGCCAGATGGCGAAGCTGCCCCCGTTAGGCCCAGCTCAGCCAGCAAGGGCAAGGAGCGCTCCGTGGGGAAGGCAGGCCCTACCCGGGGCGCACCTGTACTCTCCCTTTGCGTGGTTCTTATCTCTCTGGGTTAAAAAACAAGCTCCTTTAGATAATTGTACTAAAGAATTAAGAACACCTCGCCCCACTTTTTGCGTTTGGAAGGCAGGCAGAAGTGGAGTTAGTCAAGGTGAACGAATTGTTAGTCATAACTTGTGAGCCCAACTCACACGAGATCATACGTGATTTTTTGTTTTGCTTTTGTTTTTTGAGACAGGGGCTCGTTGTGTAGTTCAGGCTGGCCCTGAACTCACTACGGAACCCTGGCTGGCCTAGGACTCGGAGAAGCGATCCTCCTTCGTCAGCCAACCCAGTGCGGGTATTAAAGACATGCACCATCATGCCCACCTTTGTACTTTTAATCTCGAGCAAAAGAAGAGCAGGTTGTCGCTGGAAGCACAGAGGCACGTGGGTATGGCCCACTAGGAAGGAAAATTCTGAGTCCGTGGACCTGGAAATGTTATGATTTGCGATCTTAAGACCTTTCTGCTTTTATGCTGATCACACGTTCCTAAAACATTGATGTTTGAGAAACACGTTGGATTGTGTATGTGGTTTTAGTTTTTTGGTTTGGTTTGGTTTGGTTTGGTTTTATGAGACAGTCTCACTATGTAGTTCAGGCTGTGTATCCCAGGTTGGCCTCAAATTCGCTGAGATCCTCCTGCCTTAGTCTCCGGACTGCTGGGATTACAGGCATGTTCCCCCACGGCCAGTTTGTAGGGTTTTTATATGTTCGTTGAAAAGACATCTGGAAGGGTTCACAGGGCCAGTTATCCGCAGCTGACCACAGTTTGGGCATTGGTGTAGAAGGAAGGAGGCTAAACTTCATACCCTTACTGATTTTGGGTTTTCCAAGTTTGAGTTCCTTTCCTAATTTAGAAAGCTAATAAAACATTTCAAGAAAACAAATTAGAAATTAAGAAACCTATCTGAAAGTATAAATTAACGACTTATAAGTCAGTCCAAATATTTAAATATAGGATGACCAAACCTTGCCTAGTTTTTATTAATTTTTATAAGATAATATAACAAGAAGTATAAAAATGACAATTTTAGGGGCTGAGGATTTAGCTCAGCGGCACAGCGCCTGCCTGGCAAGCACAAGGTTGTAAGTTCGATTCCTGGTACCGGAGAAAGAAACAAACAAACAAAAAAAAACAAAAGAATTTTATCAAATTGATTCAGTACAGAAATTAACTGGTTGAAATGACACCTGCTCCAGCGATGCTCAAGATCGTATGTAAACAAACTCACTGCCCGAGTGACCACTGGAGTAAATTGTTAAGTGGTTAATAGGTAAGTGAAACCTGTTTCTTTCATCCCATGTCAAAATAGTCTTGAGACCATGTCCCTTGGTTTAAATAAAGATAACTGTAGGCAGCTGTTTTGATCTTTAAATGCTGTGAGGGGAGAAAACTCGTGCCCTAAGGTTCTTATGCACCACTGGATTCCTGTTTTCTCACTGTGTGCCTTCCCTTTAAATGTACTCCCACTGGTCACAGGCACATTTTCAAGGATTGGCAGGCTGGGACTTTTTAGCAAGGAACTCCTACAATGTCAGCTGGCAAGCGACAAGGAAGTTCAGCTTTTGTCCTTCACAGCTGCCAAAGGCCAGGCAGGCCCTAAAATTTAAAAATAAAGGGCATTCTCTCCACGGAGCTGTTTATTAGTGTGGTTGTGAGTGTGTCAGCAACAGTCGCACTGTAACTTCGGTGGGATGACTCAGTGCTGGATTCCATACCCACTTGGTTGTGGTCCCTACTATTAGGTTAGGACCAGGAGTCATCATCAGTAGGCAGACAGGTATTATTCATCGCTTCAACAGTGTGTTCTGACCGGTCACTAGATGTGAGGCACAGGGCCTGGTGCTGGAGTGGTGAACATTGCAGACACAGATTTCTCCCTCGGAGCCCACAGTATATCTGGAGAGAGGGGCACAACAGTTAAACATGAAATGACTGAATAACTTACCCTGGGTTTAATGAACTTAGTGTCACTGGGACTTTGGGGAAGCAGGGCTGCTGGAGTGAGGGGATGGGACATAACTGGAGTAGACAGAAGAGTGGGAGGGGAAGAAAGGAAAGGCACTGAGCTCAGGCAACTCTTGAAAGATTGGACTGCATAATATAAGAGAAGTGAGGACTGAAATCAGGGACTGTTACAATGATTTATTCATCCTAGTTTATAGTTTTAATATTTCTTACGATGATGAGGAGGAGGCCAAGGAGAGAAAACAAAGAGACCAAGAAAAAGCAGCTGCTTTTGCTGCACCACTAAGAGAAACAGATCCCAGGTCTGATTCCCGGGGCTCCAAGAAGAACTCGACAACTGCATTCATCTGCTACCACTGTTAAAAGCCAGGCCACCTCAAGAGGAACTGCCCTAAGAGGCCCCATGGGCCATGCCCTGGATGCAAAGGAGACCACTGGAGATCGGTCTGCCCTCTGAGGTGGAGGCCCCAGAGCTTAGACCCATGCTACCAGTTAGTCCAACAGGAATGAGAGGGCTTGGGGCATGCTCTGCCTTCTCCCTCTGGCCAGACCGTCATCTCCATTGAGGAGCCCTGGGTAATCATGACTATGGAGGAACAAGAAAACAGCCTGTTGCTAGACACAGGTGCAAGTCTCTCGGTCCTTCTTTTCAATCCTGGCCTTCCTTCCAGCCATCATACCTCAGTGAAAGAAGTCACTGGTGAGGAGGTAATATGCTATTTTTGACAACCCTTAGGCTGTAACTACTTATTAGATCCTTCTTGCATATCTCTGTCTTCCTGAGAAACCACTTTGAAGATACCACCATGTATTACAGCAGCCATTGATATTTTCCTACTAATCTATCCATAACTGTGTAAAGTTTGTAATGTTCCTATCCTATTTCATAAATGGATGTATGTTTATTAAAAAAATATATATATATTTCTTACGATGGAATAAGTTGAGTGCATTTGATTGCAAAGAGGTAGGATCCCATGAGAAGAGGAAAATGGCCAGGTGTGGCGGCGCATGCCTATAATCCCAGCACCCGGAAGGCTGAGGCAGGAGGATCATTGCAAGTTCGAGACCAGCCTGGGCTACAAAGTGAGCACAGGCCAACCTGAACTGCATAGCAAGAGCCTGCCTCAAAAAGACAAAAAAAAAAAGAAAATGAAGGAACAGCTGGGAGAGGACAATGGACAATAAAGGTTCCTGTACCCAAGGGAGGGGGGGAACCAGATTATGAACTGAAGGTCTGGCCTCATGCAGGGGCCCCCCTTTCTATTGTAACATGAGAAAGGAGGTTGCAGGACTGACCCAAGCAGGTGTAGTGCTGGTAATTGAATCTTTCCACACAATGACTTCTTGCTCCGTGACCTAAGGAGCTGGTGATGGGGCAAGGACCAGTCTGAGGCTTGAAGAGAGTGGAGGAAGCCTGAGTCAGTCCCTGCAAAAGGCTGTGACAACCAGAGAAACAGCCACATAGCAAGGCAGCGTGACAGTGAGGTCGGGGACCCTCCTATGTGGTTTCCTCTAACAGCTTAGCTGCCCACTCTGGCAGCTGTGGTGAGGGAATTGCTAGCACAGTAGAATGAAGGAATTAAGAGCCTTAGCCAAAGTGAGGCTGGCGTGACGTGTGATCAGAGAGAAAGGACAGAAGTCAAAGGACCGGAGAAGTCAAAGGAATCAAGTCTTAGTCACATGCAAAGGAAAGGATGCTGGGTCAGACATTTGGGGGGTGAGGGAAGAGGCTCAGGAGGCGGCGTGTAGGCCCTCAGCAGAGGTAGGCTGTGACATGAGCAGAGTAGGAGAGACAGTCCCCGAGAATCTGAGGTCAGCGATTAAGGGCTGGGGTGTTAGGCGGTTCTCTGTGCGAGTGAAGCCATCCAGGACGTGGGTCGGGATCGGTGTTGTGCTGTGAAGGGAGAAAGAAGAGATGACATGGTCACAAGATGGGAAGCAGCAGGCAGGGGCAGAGAGAATATGTCTGGGCAGAGCCTCAAAGGAGGCAGAGAAGCGGTGATGGGGAGAGAATGCACCTCTGCCCTGGGCTCTCAGGGACACGGGGGAGAATTAGCTGCCCCCTCTCCCAGTGCTGCAGTGAAAACGAAGAAAGTAGGAATCTAGTTCTGAGCAGAGATTGATGGGGGACGGGTGACTGGATGGATGGATGGGTGGACAGACCCCTTCCATCTGGATAGATGGGTGGAAGGACAGACCCCTTGACTGATGAACCACCTGTTGATTGGGTTTGTGTGTTGAAGTCTGGAGTTCCAGAGGACCATGTGCAAGGATTTGAGGGGTAGCAGGTGGGCCGAGAAGGTAAGTCAGCCCCAGAAAGAACAGAACACTGGTGTGACAAAGGAACAGAGGATCTAGGAGAGAATGAAGACGAAAACAAACATGAGCGGCACGGTGGACCTCGCCTTGGTTGTCCCCTTAGGAAGCCTGACCGAGTAGCTCTGCGGAAGAGGGCCGCGTCACCTCACCTTGTTTTCTTTCCCGAGATTTCCATCAGGGTATGTAACATGTGAGAGCCTCTCACTCTCTGCCTTCTCTGCTCGGGGCTTTCTGGTCAGCAAGCCTGGAGGCCCTGTGTGGCCGGCGGTCAGGAATTCCAGGCTTACCCTACATCTGCTACTCAGCTCCTTCCTCGACAGCTTGTTGGCCTTAGTCTCTGTTTCGCTGTCTGAAGGCTGATGCTGGAGCACACCTACTCTCAGGGCTGTTACACAGGGCAGAGGGTATACATTAAACACGAGTACTTTCCACACTGTAAAACCTTGTGTGTATGTGTGCCGTTTCCTTTGTTTACAGCCCTGCTCCCACCCCTGTATACTCCTACCTCTCTCCCAGTAGCCCTCCGAAGAACACAGCCTGTGCTCCAGAGGAAGTTGTAATTTTGCCCCAGAGACAGGACAAATACATCCAAAACAATTAGAAAGGAATGCACAGCTGAGTCTGATTAAGTGCTAAATTGTACGGTGCAGACAATAAGAGATCTGAGGTCAGAAAAGGGAACAATTAGCCAGGGTTGGAAGGTCTGGGAGGCTTCCTGGAAGAACGAAGGTGGAAAGCACCCAGGCTTCTCTCTTCGCCTAAGAATATTTGCAAATACGCACATATTTTGTGGCTGCAGAGACTGTTGACCTGACAGTGACCTGGGTCTACAAAAGGGTTCTAGGTCCTGGGTTTCCCTTGCCAGCCCTGTGTCCCAGCCTTTCGCTGCTCCTGGAGCCCCGTCCGTCTGGGGTATGCAGCTGCTCCTCACAGGGTGACCTGCAGGATGGACTCACAGTGAATACATGTGCTTTGCCCTAGGCTTCTCACTTGGGTGTCTCATGTCCCCTGTTTTTCTGCTGGAGTCAGAGGCTGCCCTTCAGCAGGTTTCTGGACCCCTTCACTGCTACCACCCTTGTGGCATTTTGCTAGCCATGCTGCAGGCTTTTGAGCAATTTGACCTGGACGCCCTTCCTTCTTAGCTTTCAAGCTCTGTTGCCTCGCTGCACGTGGCCGGACTGCCTGCCCACAACGCCAAAGCCTGGGGCCACATCTGCCTTCTATGTTCTTTTACAGCCTCACTAGCCAGGAGCACCCAAAGACCCACGGTTCAGATCCAAGCCCACAGAGCAGACACCCCGGAGCTCAAGCATCTCCAAGCCCAGAGCTGGCTTCTACTTCCTGGCTTCTATTGGAACCAGCTTCTGCAACCCTTTGGAGATGCTTTAGAACGAGGGCCTCCTTCCTCGGGGCAAGCCTCACAGCCCTGTAGCCTGGTTGGTACCTCAGCCCTGCACCTCCCTTCTTTTTCAGCACAGGCCCAGAAGGGGTCCAAGCATGCCGAAGGGGGTGCACACAGATAGCAGCGGCAGGAAACCCAGCCATCTGTAAGCTGTGAACCTAGGCTATTTGAGATGGAGAACAATTTTTTGCTAATTTATTAATCAGTCACATGTGGGTCTGTGAAAACAAGCACTTCTGCCAATGGATAAAAGGTTAGTTATTGAGGGAAAGTATAGAATCTTGGCGCTCGAGTTCTTAGGATTCTAGTTGAAATCTCTTGAAACAAAAAGGGAGGAAAAGAAGGAAAGCTACTTGTGGGGCCTTCTTTGGGCAAACACCTAATGGTAGAGATAATATCTTGACTGTTGGACAATTAAGTCACAAGTTAATAATCACCTCGCTCCTAAGCCAGATGCTGTGCTTCCAAGGTTACTGTGACTTTGCAACAGCAGAAAAACATAAAGCCTCATTATCAGATGCAGATACTAGAAACAAATGTCATGATTCCTAGGGGACTCACTCCATAGCCCACAGTCCTGATGCTGGAAGAACTTAGAATTCCCAGATTAGTGAAGTCCAGCTTGCATATGGCATTGTAGTGGGGCATAAAGTCAGCCAGTGGAAGGGACACAAACAGCTGTCCCTGTTAGGGTCATCATATTGTTTTGTACATGGAACTCTCGGTTAAAGAGAAATGCAAAATCATACTCTAATTATCATCAAACTGCAAAATTACATTCAAGAGGAGAGGCCCGTAATTGCACCGCCAAGCATGAGACAGTGCTGTTAATACGATTATCCAGGCATAAGCCTATTAGAGAACTTAATGCCTCTTTGCTGGCATCATCCTTTGTAAAGCTTCCTATGGTCTAGAAACTTTCAATTGTAAACACAATTGTTATAAAACAGTGATTTCCAAGGGGCATTACAAAAATCTGCTGACCTTTACCAAAGGCCAACACTGCCTGGCTAAGAAGAAAGAGAACATTTCTGGAAAACAAGAACTGGTTGGCTTTTACTAAGGAAAGAAGTATTTCTGGCTCTGAGTCCCATGAAGCCATCCATGCAGCACTCTGGTTGTGGATATAATTGTGAGGTATAACCACCACCTGGAGAAGTGCCACTCATACACAGCCACCCAGGACTTGGCTGCTGCAGGTGAAAGATCATGTGAAAGTCTCTAAACCCAGGCTCAAATCCCACTCTGGGAAGAACCTGAATGAAGTCCTCTTGGGGATATTAATTCCTCTCAGAGTTCCCAGAGGCTGAGGCAGGAGCATTACCACAAATTTGAAGTCAGCCTGGGTATATAGTGAGTTCAAGGCCAGCCTGGACTACATAGTGAGACCTTGTTTCAAAAAAAAAAGAGTACCCAGGAAGAGGAAATAAGGTCATTTATAAAAAAAAAATTTTTAAAAATGAATAAAAAAGGTCATTTATAACCAAGTACCTGAGGGCTGGGGATATAGCTTAGTGGTATAGTGCCTGCCTGGCAACCGCAAGGTGCTGAGTTGGATTCCCAGTATAAAAAAAAAAAAAAAAAAAAAAAGACCAAGTGCCTGAGTGAGTGTATATGGTATGATTGAAAATTATGGGGGGCTGGGGATTTAGCTCAGCGGCACAGTGCCTGCCTGGCAAGCGCGAGGTCGTGAGTTCGATTCCTGGTACCAGAAAAAAAAAAAAAAGAAACCATTAAAAAAAAAAAGAAAATTATGGCGAATGCTTAAACTTTTTTAAATGTGTTGCAGTAAACACATTGCTATAATACCCATGAAAGTACTCCTTCCTTTAAAAACATTTATCCCATCATTCTTGCCACTTTTGAAGCAGCTCTGAAATCCTCTCATGAATGTCTTTAGTTGCACTGTCATAGCTATGTCAGGATCCACAATTGACTCAAAACCTTTCCCTTGCATGGTCATCCTGTCTTAGGGGAAGAGCCGGAAGTTGCATAACACCAGCTCTGGTGAATAATTCGGATGAGGACAGGCTGTTTTCACAAGCCTGGCTTTCTGTTGGATGACAGTTGGCAACAGCATTCACTATATTTTTTAACACCATATTTCGTACAGAGACAAAGAGGACTCTGAGAACTTCAGAGAGTGGCAAGAAAAAGGGGGTAAGTGTTCAAAGTGAGGGGGATTAATGACAATGTCTTTTTACTGTAATAAAATTTTAAAAATTTAAACATTCTCAGTAGTTTTCAATTAGCCCATGTTACCCTCCTTGGCCTTGGTCATGGGACCAAGTCCTCATGAGGATGGAGATCAGGTGGTATCTCAGATAGAATGCCAGGCAGGCTCGGTGTTCGTCCTGGGTCCACAGGAGTACTATTCTGTCCCTCCTGCAAGTGTTCTGGCTTTATCATCATCATGCAGAACCAAAACTCCAACTGCTTTCCCCTGGAAGTGTAGAAAATAGTTTCTTTAGTTAGTGTTGTAGTTACTTTTCTTGTTGTTGAGACAAAATACTGGACACCCAAAGTGAAAGGGGAAAGTTTATTTGGCTCACAGTTTGTGGAGGTTTCAGTTCATAACCAGCGGGCTCCAAGGCGGTGTGGTGTGGCAAATAGGCCTCACAAAGGAGAAACATTCACAGTGAGCAGAAGGTAGCAAAGCAATAAGGGAGAAAAGACAAGCAAGCCTCTTTCTGTCCCTTATATCGTATCCAGGCTACTAGGATTAGGGTGGTGCCAGCCGACCCAGTGTATTGATTTAGTAATCACCCACCCTTAATCTTAGCACCCTTAATCCTAGCATTGCCCACGAATCAATCACACACCCTAGATTCAGTTGCCTCTGAAAAAGCCCCACTGCATGAGGCTTTGGGGAGACATCTAGACACAAGCCAGTACAGTGAGCTTATGAGTAAGGCAGCTAGCTAGACGAAGGGCCTGAGACAGAGGGGGTGAACAGCCACATTGATACAAATTAAGAATAGGCAGTGAACTAGGACTTTGGGGAGTGCATTTCCTCAGGTAGTATGGTTGTTTTTTTGTTTTTTTGTTTTTTGTTTTTCTTCCAGTACCAGGAATCGAACTCACAACCTTGCGCTTGCCAGGCAGGCTCTGTGCTACTGAGCTAAATCCCCAGCCTCTCCTCAGGCAGTATGGGATGCAGCCCACTCTCTACTAAAGGGAGGTGCAGCTCCTTCGTACTAAGTTCCTGATTTTTTTAGCAAATTATAATGCAAATTAACCAGCTTCTTCTAAGATCCCAGATTCCTGTAAATCCTACATGTTTTTTTTTTTTTTTTTTTTTTTTTGTAAATCCTACATGTTTAAGAACTGGGGTAAAAGCCTGGGTTCCAGTTGGTCATTTTAAATCCACAGAGCCACCTGTGATAAATGACCATGAAACAACTGAGCAATTCCTATGCTCTGTTTAATGAATAATCAGCTCTAGATCAGGGGACCATGGGGCCACCCCATTTGGGATCAGTCCTGGAAATACAGGAGTTAACTCTTCTTCCATTTATTTCCAATAAAAACTGTCCTGGATTCCCCCATTGGTTCAAGACTTCATTCCTCGGTGTTTGCAGCGTCATGAGCCTGTGTACACACAGCAATGGAAGGAGGCATCTCCTTGGTCCTCAGGACTCAAGGACTCAGGAAATTCACATGGAACATTCATCCATCCACCAGCAAAGTCATCACCAGGAGGGGCAGAGCTTCCTCCTCAAGCAGGACAGCCAATACTCGGGAAATCAGAGAGCAGCGGTCAGTCTTCAAAGGGAAGCAGGGTATACAAACAGCACGAGTGAGTCACAAAGCACATGGAGCCAGAACAGTCATACACAAAGAGGTTCAGAACGGGTGAGACCGGCCATGGTGGCACACATGCCTGTGATCCCAGCACTGGGGAGGCTGAGGCAGGAAGGATTGCTTCAAGTTGAAGGCTAGCCTGGGCTAGGAAGTGAGTTCAAGTGCAGTCTCAACTATACAGTGAGACCTTGCCTTTAAAAAAAAACAAAAAAAAAGAACAAGTAAAAGCTAATTTATGGTGGAGAAATCGAAACACTAGTTGCTTCTGGGATAAGAAGATAATTGCCTGGAAAGAGGAATGAGAAAATGTTCTGGGGAAGGAAAATGTTCTCTCTCTCCAGTAGTGGTTATCTAGGAGCATACCACCGTCACAATTCATTCTATTGCTCTAGGCAGCTGAGTTAGACAGAAATAGTATAGGCAGTCAGACAGGGCCAGGCCCTCGAAGGAGCCAACAGGAAAGATACGAATTTGCTGTGGGCCAGACCTCAAGACAAAGGACTAAACAAATGCACCCACCTACCTCCCTAGGGATGGACATCCGGGATTGATACTCTAAATAGGTAGTGATCACCTGGAAGAGTCCTTGACCCAGCCCCTTAGAGGAAAAGCCCCGTTCTGTATTCATGCCCGCTTGCTATATGACTAGCTTCCCCATATGATCCCGATCTAATCATTTTACCTAAACAATTCTTATTGGCTGACCATAGTTCTGTCCATTTTCCCTACCTTGGACCCACCTCACCTCATGGTTTTGCTCCATAAAAGTCCCTAGAAAAGACAGAGTCTTGGGTAACCCACTCGGCTCCCACTCTGTCCCTCTCTTAGACAAAAGCTTTCTTTTCTTTCTCTCAATAAATATATTCTGCTCTTAACCTCCGTTGTTCCTAAAATTCATTCTCCGATTTTAGAGAACACGAACTCGTCCCGTATCATTCAGTTTGGGAGTTTTTATTTTCCTGTAACAGTACGGAATACTTCAGGTTTATGCTTTTTTTCCCACACAGAAAGAGAATCCTTTATTAGTTAACTGCTCATCCGGGCGTTTTATTGCAAATTATACCTCAAAAAAAGAAAAGGAAGCAGTAATCTTTGGGCAGAGTCGGGGGAAAGGGCTTTCCTGCCCGTCGGTCCCACTACCGTCTCAGGCGGTTTCCCTGGGCAATTACGTTTTTCAAATAAACCAGAGATAGGAAGGGGTGATCTTTGTTTTTTTTGTTTGTTTGTTTGTTTGTCTAAAAATCAACGTCCTAGTCTGGGCAAACGATTTCAGCTCAAGCCTTGTTCCTTACTTTTTGAAAGCCTTTACGTCACCATTCCCTGCCCTTCTCACCTAAGGTCATTCTTGAAAATGGTTCTTCAGAGTCAGCACTCCTTCACCCCAGCCGTGCACACACACAGTCGCCTAACATTGGCTTTATAAATACATAATACCCTTGTCCCTCTCTGAGACAGATTCCTCATCTCATTGGTTGGGATGGAGTCATATGACCCCTCCTAAGCCAATCACTGGCAAAAGCGAGTGATAATCACCCCGAATCTCTAAGGCCCATGTGGGCTCTCCTGGGTTGTCACATGAAGAGGGTATGGGCCCTGGACACACTCGGGGTTCTACTGGCCAAAATAAATGGAGCATTGCAGTAGAATTTTTCAGCTCTGAGACGGAGGCTGGCAAGTAGGACATTTGCGGGGAAGTATTTTCGGCATCAACACCTACAGGGAAGTGAAGTAAGCAGGAATTTACTGCTAAGAGAAAAGCTGAACTGCAATGCAATCCCAATAATGGCCTTAGCTGACCTCTCTGGAGGGCGCTGCGGTGCTGCAGTGTCTCAGAGTGTTTCCAAACTGGGATGAGAGGACTAGGCCTGTTTACACCTCCGTCTGCTGCTCATCAGACATAGGCTGCCCTTGCCAGTGTGAGCTGCTGAGAGAGGGGTTAAGATACCAAGGGCTGCATCTGCACCCCCCACAGATGGCGGAAGGAGTGCTTTAGTCATGGGGCGGGTGGTCTCGGTGTCACTTGTCATCTGCTACCGGGGAGATGGATGTTGCAAGGCAATCTCTCATCTCCTAGGAACCAAACTGGAGTCCACTCTTTTGTCCAGAGAAAACATCATGAGCATCTTTTACCAGGACTATCTTCGGAACCCATTGTCTCCTATCCCTCAACTTGCTTAGGGAGAGGGAACCTCCAAGAGTCAGCCACTATGGCCTGTAAGAGGACAGCCAGAAGCCAGGTGTCAGGGCCCACACCTTCAGCACTTGGGAGGCTGAAGCAGGAGGACTGTCGTGAATTCAAGGCCAGACTGGGCTACACAGGGAGTTAAAGGCCAGGCGGAACTACACAGCAGATGGCTATGTAGACTGAGCTTGGGTAGAAACCAAGCCTTCAGATTTAAGGGGCATGATGCCCACAAGAATGAAAATCCACAGGCTTAGTCTTGGACAAGCTAAGATCCTGCTAAGCCCTGGCATGTGCTGCATTGCCCAGTTCACACACATTAGACCATTCAGTTCCACATTTCCATAGTGTGCTTCCTGCCAAGGTTCCCAACATAGTGGACACAATAGGAAAGCCAAAATGAGCAATTAAGGATACGCAGGTCAAATAAATAAGGCTTTATCTAGGGTCGAAACAGACATAGTCAATAAGAGTCTAACCCAAGACTGAACTGTGGACAAAGAAAGGCTTTACACAACTAGAAGGAAAAGGGAATGGAAGCATTTGCATAAGTTTTTTCTGTCTCACTAAAAATACTAAAATAACATTCTATCCAGCTTCTCCATGTGGCCCTGACCCCATCTCCTTCCTTCTACCCCTTGAACACTTCCTAGCTAGATTACTAATTTGGCTGCAGGACTGACCCACAGGAAGTGTTAGGGTAAGGAAACAGTCACTGAAAGAAGCTGGGGAAATTCCTTTGTTCATTGTTACTACCTAGTTAACACCTAGGAATGAAAGACGTGAACATGAGCACTTGTGTACACATTCAGGAAGAACAGAGATTACGTGTTACAGCAACCTCAAACATTTCAACAGAGTAAATAGGGAGAACGAGGCGTTTCAGTCTGATGCTGCAGGCGACTAAAGCCCAGAGGTGCCAGAACTATTATTCTCCGTGCGTGTGTGTGTGTGTGTGTGTGTGTGTGTGTGTGTGTGTGTGTGTGTGAGAGAGAGAGAGAGAGAGCGCAAGATGTGCGTGTGCTGGGGATTGAATCCAAACCTTGGAGCAAGCTAGGCAAGTACTCTACTACTGAGCAACACTCCCAGTTTCTCTCTTGACCACCGGGAATCGAACTCACAACCTCGTGCTTGCCAGGCAGGCGCTGTGCTGCTGAGCTAAATCCCCAGCCCCCCAGTTTCTATTTTTTAAATTCTATGAAAAAATAAAATTTCTAACAAGATAATAAGAGAATAGCAATAGTTAATACACAGTATACCATTATTGTTATGGCTTGGGTCTAGATGTCCCCCCAAAACCTCACGGAGTTACAGGTGGGGCTTTTTCAGAGGTGGGTGGCTCTAGAGTATGTGATGCTGGGATTGATTCCTGGTGCAATGCTAGGATCAAGGGCACTAGGATTAAGGGTGTGAGCGTGCCCACCCCGAGTAGCCTGGGTATGATAAAGGGGGCAAAAAGACACTAAGGTCTCCTGTTGCCTTTGCTGTCATCAGCCCACCATGAACTGTTTGTCCTCTGCAATGCCTGTCTGCCATGTGCCACCCTGCCTTGGAGCCAGCTGATTATGGACTGAAACCTCTATAAACTGTGAGCTAAATAAGCCTTTTCCCTTTAACTGAGGTGTCAGGTATTTTGTCTCAGCAATGAGAAAAGTAACTAAGATATTATCAGAGTGGTCACTCAAGAAGATGATAACAACAAAAAAGACTCTTACAAAGAAGAAACAGATCAGCACAGAACTTTTTTCAATGAAATAAGAGCAACTAATAGTATAAATGAAACAAATTAGCATATAAAAATGTTTTTGAGGGCCAGGGTTATAGCTCAGTGGCATAAGTGCCTGCCTGGCAAACACAAGGTTCTGAGTTTGATTCCCAGTACCAAAAAAAAATTTTTTTTGGCAACAGCAGAATAGGTAATTTGGGAAGTTATCTGAGCGTCTCCCTATTTCCTATTTATCCTCCATCTTGTTCCACATATATATTCTTTGAGCTTCTCCTATAAGAGGAACCATGCAATTTTTAAGCTTATGTGTCTGATTTACTTAACACTGTATTCTTGGCTGGGCCTGGTGGCACACGCCTGTGAGTCCAGCATTCAGCAGGCTGAGACAGGATGAGCACTGAGAGTTCAGGGCCAGCCTGGACTACACAGTGAGTTCAAGGGCAGCCTGAACTACAAAGAGAGACTCTGTCTCTAGAAAAACAAAAAACAAAACAAAACAACAAAAACAATGTTCTCATGTTGTATTCATTTACCTATCAATTCCTCCAGGGTTTTTTTTGTTTTGTTTTGTTTTCCGGTACTGGGAATTGCCAGGCAGGCGCTGTGCCGTTGAGCTAAATCCCCAGCCTCCTAATTCCTCCAGTTTATCTATCTTTTTTGTTTGTTTGTTTGTTTTTTGTTTTTCTTCCGGTACCAGGAATCTAACTCATGACATTGCACTTGCCAGGCAGGCGCTTTGCCGCTGAGCTAAGTCCCCAGTCCCCAGTTTATCTATCTTTATGGTAGACTAGTACTCCGATGTGTATAAATATCACATTTTCCTTATTAAAACAACCCTAAACATCATAGAACAAAGGACCCAGATAGCAAAAGCAATCCGGGTAACAAAAGTAAAGCAGGCGGCATCACAGTCCCAGAATGCTGCGAAGCCCGGGTGATTACAGCAGCGCGGGAGGCTCCTCCTCCGCTCAGCTGTTGGACTACAAAGGCCAGTCCACGTGGCCGAGTGACTGGCGGGGAGCCGGCCCAGACCGCGCGGAGAGAACGCAGCGCCAGCTCGGGAGTGGCTTGCAGTGGAGCTGGAGGCGTCCTTCCGCCTCGCCTACCTTCCCTCGGACAGGCAGGAGCCCAAGGCGGTCGGGCGGGGCGTCTCTGCACCCTCCCAAGCCGCAGGGACAAACCCGGGAGCGAGGGCGGAGGCGACACGCTGAGGTAAATGACCAGGATGAGGAGCAGTAAATCAAGAGGAGACTTGATCAAATCCAAGAACTCTCAAAGCAAGGGTACTGTTCAGGATACAGCCACAACGTGGGATGCACTTTCTCAGACCAAGGCTGCTCAGACACACTGAAAACAAAGTAAGCCCGGGCCTGGCGGAGCAATCCTGTAAACCCATCACTCTGAGAGGTGAGGCAGGTGGATCGCCTCGAGTTAGAGGACAGCAGGGGCTTGCTACAAAGTGAGTTCAAGGCCAATCTGAACTGCATAGTGAAACCCTCTCTCAAAAAGACAAAAAAGAAAAAGAAAAGAAAGTGGAAGTAGCCCCTTCAAGCACAGCTGTGTTTAATTCTGCCGTGGATGTCAAGAAATCTGCAAGTGGCACCCAAAAAATAAGCAGAAAGATGGTCGATACCTGGATGATTCTTGGGTTAGTCCTTCAACCTCCAAATCTTAATCAGGAAGAGAAATCTCGTAGTCCTCTCAGAGCTACCATCTTGGAGAGCAATGTGAAGAAAAATAGTTGCATGGCATTTTGTGAGCCTCTGGTGTTTTACAGGGAAATCCATGGTCCACCTTCCAACTTAAGTCCTAGCCCTCTGGAGTCAAACCATGTCTATTATGTAGACGTTAATGAAGCAAAAAACAGGGTGGGAACTGGTGGTGTGCCGTGGAGAACAGGACATGTGCCGCTGCGATCTCAAGAGCTCCCAGCCCTCTGTCATCAACGGTAGAGTGGTTGGGTTCACCCAGCAGCTGGCGCATTGCACAGCTGTGAATGTTTGATTAGGATGAGACTTCCCGGGAGAACAGGAAGAAGTGCCTAACAGAGCAAAAGGAAATGAGAACTGATTCTCCTCCGTCCTCTACTAGTACTTCTAATTCCCAAAGATTAGATACTTTAAAAAGTGCTGACAACATAGGAGCTGGGGATTTAGTTCAGAGGCACAGCGCCGGCCTGGCAAGCGTGAGGTCGTGAGTTCGATTCCTGGTACCAGAAAAAAACAAAAAAAAAGTGGTGACAACATAGTGTCACACTGGAAAAACCTAAGGAGTGGATTAGAAAACAGTGGGGACGCTGAGAAGAAGTAAATGGCTGGGGCCAGAATCTGGGTCTTCTTGACCCTCCAGCGGTGTCTGTGCATGTTGACACTGCAGGGACAGCACAAGTCAGAAAACGAGGACAACACTACCTGCTCCAACAGGAGGCTTAATAGGGCTGATTTCTTGATCAGTTTAGTCCACGTTAGACGGCGGTCATTAAAACTTCTGCTGTTTTAGCCTTTCTTTCTTGGGTAATATTTCCAAGTTCAGAATAGAACAATGTAAAATTAATTTCTTCCATTAATTTTAAGACTTTAAAAAACTTTTTGCTCTTGTCGGTTTTGTTTGTATTCTCTATGAAGTGGGATTTTTTTCTGACAAGTTTTGCAGTTTTTGTGGTCCTAGGGTGCCTGGAATTTATTCTCATTATGTATGATTTTGGCAACCATCAGGTTTATTTTAGGTTGTTTACTATGTTTTGTTAGTAATAACACTGAGAATTTTATTCTACCTAATCTGTTATAAACATGTGACCAAATTCACCAAGAATACTAAGAATTGTTCTGTTGTCTGTTATTGGCCCAATGTGTTATGCACTAAAATTCTTTCATATACCGTACAAAAAATCAGCATGGTACTGGAACAAAAACAGGCGTGTGAACCAATGGAACAGAACAGAAGAAACCAAAACAATCCCAGGCATTCAGCTATTTGATCTTTGACAAAGGGACCAAAAATATACACTGGAGAAAAGATAGCTTCTTTAACAAATGGTGCTGGGGAAACTGGCTACCCACATGCAGAAGATTGGATCTGGACCCATATATCTCACCATGTACTAAGGTAAGATCAAAACAGATTTTAAAAAAAATCTACCAGGCATGGTGGTGAACATCTGAAATCCCAGTATTAGAGAGGCCAAGGCAGGAGGATCATTGTAAGTTCGAGGCTAGCCTGGGCTACATAGTGAGTTCAAGGCCAGTTTGAACTACGCAGTGAGAACCTGTCATCAAAACAACAACAACTAACAATCATGTAAATGATAAAACAGAAACAATCTGCTAGAAGATGAAACAAGTACAACTGTTACAGACATAGGCATAGGCAAGGGCTTGTTTCAATAGAACCTCATTGGCAAAAGAAATAATACTGAGAATGAACAAATGGGGCCATATCAAGTTAAAAAGCTTCTATACTACAAAGGAATCAACCAACAGAATGAAGAGACAACCTACAGGGTGGGCAAAAATTTTTGCCAGCTATTCCTCAGACAGAGGACTAACAACTAGACTACATAAAGAACTCAAAAAATTAGATTCCCCAAAATAAATGACCCAGCCAGGTGGGGTGACGCACACCTGTAACCCTGGCGCTTGGGAGGCTGAGGCAGGAGGATCAACTTAGCTATACAATAAGCTCAAGGCCAGCCTGAACTACATAGTGAGACTGACCCTGTCTCAGAAAAACAAACCAAAAGGGGGGTGGGCAACTGAAATTAATAGACAATTTTCAAAAGAAGTGCAAATGGCCAACAAATACATGAAAAAATTAGACAAATGCGAATTAAAATTACTTTGAGGTACTATCTGACCCCAGAAAGAATAACTATTAGCAAGAAATCAAGTAATACCAAGTGCTAGTAAGGATGTGGGACAAAAGGAACTCTTCTACATCATTGGTGGAAGGGTAAACTAGTACACAATCACTATGGAAGTCAGTGTACAGGTCAAAAACTAAAGATAGACATTCCATTGACTCATCTAGTTCCCTTTTAGGTATCTTGCCAAAAGGGTTAAAATGACCATACTGCAGGGATACATGCATGCCAATGTTTATAGCAGCACTTCATTTATTTATTCGTTTTTATTTCTGTTAACAAGAAAAACTGCTTACAAGATTCACTCCTCATTCTAGGAGTCCAGAGACCTCAAGATTCCTTGGTCAGGAAGGCCCCGGGGTTATGTAGCTATAAGGCCAAGGGGTGTTTATTGTTCCTGAGGAAAGGAAATAAGTTTTATTTTCTTTACCTTTTTACCCTCTAGGGAGTCCTGGTAAAGGCCTCCTGCATCCCCATTCCCAACACCCGATGTAGGCTCACGGTCTTTTCTGCGATTCTCTTTATTTTTCTGTTTTGGGGATGGGGATTGAACCCAGCATGTTGGTATTATTGACTACACCTCCAGTCCTTCTCTGCAACTCTGAAGCCCATAAAAGCACTGGAAAATGAAAGTCTTTCATAAAATAGTGCTAAAAGTACTTGGTTGCAAAATCTCATAGGAATTTATAGGCGGGTAGCTGTAGTTTTTATCTATCCCATATTTTATTACAAACATGTCAATGTATTTGATCACAGGTGCTGCTTGGAACACATTAAATATCTTCAGTGAAGCCTGAGGATATTAGATAGTATGTGATATATATTCCCTACTCCTTCTCTAAAATCTAGAAAATTCTAATTCTTGAATAATTGTGGGTCTGTATCAGAATCAGGGGCGGAGATGACCCAGTTGGGGGCAATGTGCAAGAAGGAATACTGGGCCCCTTGACTAGTGACCAAGCGTGGCTCTAAGCGTGTGTTGGTGTGGAGGGAGCAGGCAGCGTGTGCTACCGCTTGTGGGCAGAGAGAATAGCTTGTGAGGAGCCACTTCATGGTCAGCCTCCCGGATGTTGGGGCAGCAACAAAACCAGGAGCCCAGGCCGTTGTATGTTGTGGTGGACAGAAGCACCTGTTTCCGTTGGACATAACACCCAAGTGTGGAGTTTCTGGCTTAGAAGGTGTATGTTCGGTTTTATCTGTTTTTTTGTTTGTTTGTTGTCTTTTTGAGACAGGGTCTCACTATGCAGTTCAGGCTGGTCTTGAGCTCACTATGTAGCCCAGGCTGGTCTTGAACTCTCAACAATCCTCCTGCCTCAGCCTCCTGAGTGCTGGGATTACAGGCGTGCGCCACCAGGCCCGGCTTATGTTTAGTTTTAGTAGTTTTTTATAGGCAAACAGTTGTTGTACCAATTCACATACTGTCATCATTATAAGGATTTTAGGTTTTTTAAAGATGTTGCTCTTCCAGTGGAGTTGTAGTGGTGCCTCACTATATTTTCCTGATAATGACAGCAAGCATTTTTTCAAATGCATGTTGGTTATTCACATGTCTTCTTTTGTGAAGTGCCTGTTCAAGTTTTTTTATCCATTTGAAATTAGGTTATCTTGTTCTTACTGATTCATAGGCATTTTCCATGTATCCTGGGTGAGGCCTTTGTTGGGTACATGTACAGTCTTTTCCCACTCTCTAGCTTGATCAGATTTTCTTTTTAAAGTTAAAATATCCCCACACTGGGAGATGGACATATCAGTCCTCTGATCATTCCATTATAAAGCTGGAGCAATCAGGTAAACCAGAAAGTTTCCACTTAGCAGGGAGGCAGCGAGCCTGTGAGCTGGAATAGATTTTGGGAAGTCCCCAGTGATTATTATGAGTTATCCTGGCTCGCTGACGGAAGGTAGACATTCATCTCTCCCAAATAATCTGCTTTGAAGTCTTAGAAAAATTGCATCAAATGCATCAAGGAAAGTGACAGGGGAGAAGCAAGCTTGCATGGGGACAGTGAGACGCCTAAGAGGGAAGGACAGATAAGAGAGGCTGGAGCTGCGGGCTACTAGGGGCGGGGGGCCAGGGCAGAGCAGACCCTGTCAGGTATTCATGAGGCGGCGGGACTGAATACGGAGCAGGGACAAAAAGACTGCGGAAGAGACAAAGAGCCTAGGCTGCTGCGTTGAATGACTAGGTAGATGACAACGCTGCCATTGCCTGAGTTTGGGGACACTGGCAGAGAGGAGATGCAGGAGGCTGGGGAAGGTGGCCAACCTGGTGATGACCATGGGGGTGTGAGATGCCTGTGGAACCCTAAGCGGAGGTGTCACGAGGCAGCTGGGTAAGATCTGGGGCCCACAAGAGAGACTAGGCACGCAGCGCATGGACAGCTATATCTTCGAGACTCGCCGGGTACAGGCTGAGAGCGAAGTCAAGGGAACACGGGGATGGCCCCGGGAGCTACAGTGACGGAGGGAAGAGGAGGGCCAGGTGGCGATGCCTCTGTGGAGGAAATTTAGTGAAGGAGCCCAGAGAGCAGATGTAGCAAAAGGAAGCTGCGAAGATGGGAGAGAAAGAAAAGACAGTGCGTCGAGGCCCTGCAGCCCCGGAAGAGCTTGTTTCAGTAGGAAGCGCGGATACAGGGCCGCGGGTGGAGGTCGGGGGCTGCCCGAAGGCAGCTAAGCGGTCTGCCGCCCCGATGGTCTCGCTCTCGTCTCCCGCAAGGCTGAGAACACATTTTAAACCTGTGTAGCTGTGTCTTGTTCATTACAGGTGCCAATAAAGACTTTTTCATTCTTTGAATATGTGAGTTAAAGCCACAGATCAGAGGGAAACTTGCTTATGTAAGGCCTCACTTGCGATAAAAGTCTGGAAAGAAAAGAACAGAGAGAAAGAGGACCGAGGAGCAAGAGGAGTTTGCTTCCTGCCGTAAGAGTGGGAAAGGACATTTGCTGGATGAAAGAGTGGCAGGGCTGGATAATGAGAAACAATAAAAACTGGTCAGGCTTCGACGTGAAAAGAGGAATCATAGAAGGGGACGAGGTAGATCAACCAAATGAACATTTAAAAAACTTTTCTTCGGGGGCTGGGGATTTAGCTCAGTGGCACAGCACCTGCCTGGCAAGCGCAAGGTCGTGAGTTCAGCTCCCAGTAAGGAAAAAAAAAAAAAACTTTTCTTCTTTAAATTTTTTTCGAGACAGGGTTTTGCTATGTAGTTCAGGCTATCCTTGAACTCACTAAGTAGCCCAGATTTACTTTGACAGCGAGGTGATCCTCCTATCAGCCTCCCAAGTGCTGGGGTTAGAGGCAGCACTGTGACACCATTCTTTGTTTGTTTTTTGAGACAGGGTCTCACCATGCAGTCCACGCCGGCCTTGATCCCCCTAGGTAGCCCAGGCTGACCTCGAACTTTCAGCGATCCTCCTGCCTCTGCCTCCCGAGTGCTGGGATTACAGGTGTGTGCCATCACACTAGGTCGCAACACCATGCCTTACACTCTAGTCAGGCAACTTATAGAAATTTAGCAAGGATGAAATCAACTTATAAGTTCACAAATGAAAATGAATGAGAAATATTCAGAGAGCTGAGAAAATTGCTGAAGGGACAGCTAGTTACTGGCAAAGCCTGGACTCACACTGAGAGTGTAGCCGCCAGTCTGTGCATCTCCACTATAAACATAAAGTCTCACAACCGGCCCCTCTCTCCATTTCCTGGCCACTTCTTTCTTTCTATCTATCATCCTTCTATCTATCCTCTATCTATCTATCTATCTATCTATCTATCTATCTATCTATCATCGATCATCCACTTCTTTATTTATTGAAGACAGTCTCATTATCTAGTTCAGGATGGCCTTGAACTCCTGACAGTCCTCCTGCCAAGACTACAACCACCATGCCTGGCCCTCTCACATTTATATGAGTGAAATTTGGTTAAAGGAACACCAGGCTGCTGTGATAACCTGCACGCAATCACAGATGCTGGGACTGCAGAACTGGCCATTGTCAGTGTGTCTCAGTGGGGTTGGGGGCAGAGACGGAAGGTCAACTCACATGTCGGCCTCCTCTGGAAGTCCCAGAGAAGGGAGGGCCAAGCGTGGCTTCACAAATGCATGTTTAAAACAGAGTGTGGGAGGCCAGGCAGGGTGGCACAGGCCTGCAATCCCCACACTCGGGAGGCTGAGGCGAGAGGATCACTGCGAGTTTGAGGCCTGCCTGAGCTACAAAGTGAGTTCAAGATCAGCCTGAACTACACAGTGGGACCCTGTCTCAAAAAAGAAAAAGAGGACAGTATGTTCTCTTTTCCAATTGACATTTATTATTTCTGTAATTAGAAAACATACTGTATTTGTCTTTAGTTATTTATTTTTTTCCAGTACCAGGAATCGAACTCACGACCTTGCGCTTGCCAGGCAGCACTGTGCCGCTGAGCTAAATCCCCAGCCCCTGTATTTGTTTTTAAATGAGAGCATGAGCAGCTGGAGAAGAGTTAAAGAAATCCACCTTTGGCAGTGTGACCAGCACGCACTTAGAATTAGGATGTGCCTCAGATACGAGCTAGGCAGGGCCCAGTAGGAACCAGTTCTACTTCCCTTCTTGTTTTCTTTTGGCTTCCAGACTTTTGGTTTGGTGTAAAGATGAATTTCTGGGCACGGCAGCAGGAGCTCACACAGAGAAGACTCAGTACTGTGTTTTTCTTGATTTGGAGAGATGGGAAACCAGTCAGAGACGGAAGGGAGAAAAAATGGACACCGGAGAATAAGTGGGGCCATGAGACTTTGAGAACATTTAATGAAATGTTACTCCAGTGCCTGTTCTGAGCAGGACAGAGAGGAATTGATCCCAGGCCTGGCCCCTAAAATGTGTGCTGTTTGACCTGGTGCACACCTAGCACGGGACTGATAACACACTCACTCCATCTTCCCTCCACGGAGGAACGGGCTGTATGTTCTCGAAAAGACAGAGGATGCCCTTCCCTTTGGAAGTGCCCACACCCTTCGCCCCCGAATTTTACAATCCGTTAGTCCCACGGGCACCCTGTGCTCCAACACGTCAGGCGTCAGGGCGCTGAAGGGCAGTTTCTCTCTTGCTGCTATTCCACACTGCTCAGCTGGCCGTTACGTAAGCGACTGTCCTTCAAGCTCCCAGGATCTGGGAGAAGACCGGCCCCTAGTAGAGAGCCAACAGCCAAGTGAACAATCTTCAGTTCTTCTTCAGGACTGCCAGTCCTTCTCACCAAAGGTCAAACCGGCCCATCTGGCCAGAAGGAGACCCCAGAAACCGTTTCTCCCAGTTCAATGGCAAGATCTAGGCCTGGATCATGTGCTGTGCTTTCAGGGGCCAAAAGCTATTATTATTTGCTCCCAAAAGTCACATTTGGGTCCCAGAAAGAGGAAGTTATAACTTCTACAGCTTGGAACACATCATTCCAAAATAGCTGATGAAAAGGCCTTGGAAACTTCTCAGATGAAGTTAATTCAAATATTCCCCAATGGTTCGCTCCTGCCGTTCGCAGAGAAACTTGAAGTTGCTGCGCCACTGAGTCTGGGTGAATGCGTCTTCCAAGGAAAGGTTGGAAACCTGTGCCATGTAGGGAGCGCCAGTTGTCCCTGCAAGGAAGACAGCTTTTGTTTTCCTGCCTCAGAGGTTGCGAGACACAAGTACAGGAAATCCTAGGGGCCTTTTTGCTAGTAGATTTTACAATGGCTTACAAATTGTATTTTCAGCCAAAGGAACTGCATCCCCCAAGCCCACTGAGGAAGGAAATATCTCTGCGGCACGCAGCACGGAGGCACCGTGCGCACCATCAGAAAGGCTGGCTTGCTCCGGGATGAGTCTCCATCTAATGTCAGCAAGCTTGTATTACTGACACAGAGTAAGAGGGTCGCCATAGCACAGAGGTAGCATCTTACCTGCTCTCCTGCTACTGCAGATTTCTTAGTGCTTGGAATTGCGCCTACTCTGGCTTGGCCACATAGTGTGGGGAGGCATTTCAGGAAAGAAGGGACCCACTGTGCCCCACAGGCCAGCCTGTGTCATCAGCCTAAAGACAGGTTGGCTTCTCTGCCTGTGGATCAACAACGTCCTTCTCACCAAATGTCCAGGGTCTCTGTGTGTAGAAAGAACCCTATCAATGGGATCTACCTGTAATTAGGTCTAATTGTAACTTCAGGGTCACATTAGCCAGTCTAATTCAATAAACACTGCCTGAGAGGTTAGCCTATATAACATGATGCCACGTTCTTCTGGGAAGCCAACGAAAGACCCAGGTCCTTGGCCTCAAGGAGCTCATCCAGCAGCAGGGAGACTGGGTCTGCCACAGGATCTGCCTCAGCCAGTCTGCTTCACAGGCTAGACAGGGATCGAGGACATTTTCTGCTCTCTGGCTTTCTCTATGTACTGACACATTCTGTTCAACTCCATCAGCAATAGCGCTGGGAGGATGTTTGCTCAAAGTGGCCTAGGAAGTAAGGGAGGAGGGGAGGAAGGCAGTCTCCATGCCCTCAAGCCCATTACGTTCACTGTTAAAAGCTAAGTGAAGAGACTTAACTTGGTGGCTACCTTTCCCCAGAATGAAGTCTTGGTCCAAACCTCTGTTAAGCAAGAGAGTTTTCCTTTTGGATAAAATTAGCTTCTATTTTATATAGAAGTGTGTCTATATGGGTGTGGGTATGGGTGTGGTCATGCATGCCTGTAATCCCAGCATTTGGGAGGCTGAGGCAGGAGGATCCCGAGTTCAAGGCCAACCTGGGCTACAAGGCCAGGCTCAATTACATAGCAAGACTCTGTCTCAAAAACCACAGAATTAGCTTTTATAACTAAAAATGCTTTGTTTTGAGTGATGCTTTGCACATTGACAACACTGCCGTCACAAAATACTGAAAAGGTTTCAGTGAGAGACCCACTGCTCTGCCCTCATTACACCATTAGTTTATTCACATTAATGCAGCAAAAGCAGGACGGGGGTGGGATCTCCTTTTCAACCCTATTTCTGCCCTTTTAATACTAATAAGCTCTTAAAAAGCAAGGATTACTGGCACCTCAAGCTGTGCTCTTGTAGCCATTAGTATGAAGCTAAAGAGAGAGTAGAAGCAGTAGAATTATTTTTATATTTATAACAATTTGCCCTCAATGAACAAATAGGAAAAGGTGCATTTTAGATCTTCTAAAAAGGACATTAAGAGAGTCTCAGACGATCCTACGCTATCTCTTGCCTAAAAATAAAAAAAGTAAAGATCTTCTCTCAGCTCTGGTGTGTGCTGCCTTGTCTGCCTGGGATCTGCTTTTAAAGCACACTTCCCATCAGGCCAGTTCAACAGCAGTCTAAGGAAATCAGATTTCCTACCTAAGACGCAAGTGGAAAAACACAAGGTCTGAATGCACACTTCTTTCTTTTTTCCTTTCCCTCATTCATTTTAAGTAAAGGCTATATTTGTTTCTCTAGTCAAAGACTTTTGTCAATAGTCATCTAAAAGAGTCATACAGTAATTATTAATTTTGCATGGGATCAACTCTGGCTTCAGCTGTCATTTGAGATGCAGTTACATGAAAAACAGACTGTGTTAATTTCATCCCCTTTGGAGTTGCTTGGCAACAAGGCCTTGTTCCAGGCCATCTCTTCTCGGCCCAGTGATCTCCTTGGGGTGTCGCTCACACCAAAGCAATCATCACCCTATTGCTGTCCCTTGCGGATATGTCCTTGGCCCGGGGGGTTGGTAGTTTTGCCTCCACCATACTGGATGGGGTCTGTGTCTGCCCTGGTTGTGTCCACCCACAGAATGAACTGTGTGTGGAGAATTTGGGATGTGAGCGATCCAGGTTAGACAGGAAAGACAGAGGGCAGGAGAAATGTCTGAGGTGATACTGGAGGACAGCGGGGCTCAGCTGGCATAGGGGTTAAAGGCCTTAGAAAAAGATCACTATGTTTTATTTTGAAAATATTTCTAAGCTACATTGCTAAATAATAATTGCAAGGTCCTGGGCAGTATGTGTAGGATGTGTGTGTGCAGAGAGAGGAAGGACTTTTAAATATTTTGTTAACGTTTACATAAAAACTTAGATGGCCACTGTGTTTGGGAGGGCAAGGTGATGTACAAGAAGGCAGAGGCCAGAACAAGGTTTTTCACCTATGAATCCATGCATATTGTTTTATAAACTAAAAATGTGTCACCTAGTCCAAAATATTTTTAAAAATAAATATAAAAACTGTTAGCAATCCCGTGCAATTTATTAACATTTGGGGGAGTTGGAAAAGTTGGCTGAAGAGTATACGGGAGCTCTTTGCACTGTTTTTGCAATTTTTTGATGTGTCTGAAATTATTTCAAAATTCAAAGTTAAAAGCCATTTCAGTATTAGCAATATGAACAGGTTTTTTAAACACAAACAGATTTCTGTACAGTTTTCTCTTGCTTTTTAAATGCTATTCTTGCCATCTTTTGTAAAGTAAGCCAATCTGCACATCTTGAGCATTCTGAGCGGCTCAGTAGGAGATGGAGTATCAGTGAACTTTCAGAGCTACAGAAAAAGCCCTCAGCTAGAAAAATTAACCTTAATTGTAGTATGATTACATCACGTAGAAAATGCATCAGCTGTGTCCCCCAAAGATCTGAAAAGAAATAAATGACAGATTCCTTAGGGGCTGCCTCTCTGAGTGGTCATACATCTCTCTTAAGTTTTTTCATTTGGAATTATAGAGTCACATGAAGTTGCAAACAATATGCTTTGGATATATTCTGCATTCCATCCTAAAATTCCTTGACCTCCAAAATGATTTTTGTTTTTTTCTTTTTATGAGACAGGGTCTCACTATGTAATTTAGGCTCACCTTGAACTCACTGTATAGCCCAAGCTGGCCTCAACTCACAGCAATCCTCCTGCCTCAGCCTTCCAAGTGCTAGGATTACAGGTGTGTGCCACCATAGCCAGCTATAGAAGTTAATTTATCTGAAAGGGAAAACTTTATTGCTTAACAGAGGCTTCAACCAAGACTTCATTCTGCAGAAAGGTAGCCACCAAGTTAAATGTCTCCTCACTTAGTTCTTGTGTGTGTGTGTGTGTGTGTGTGTGTGTGTGTGTGTGTGTGTGTGTGTTTGGTACCAGAGATCGAACCCAGGACCTTGCACTTGCCAGGGAGGCACTTTGTGCCACTGAGCTATATCCACGGCCCTTTTTTTGTCATTTTGAAACAGGGTCTTGCTATACAGTTCAGGCTGGCTGAGTTCACTTCGTAGTCCAGGCTGGTCTCAAACTCGAAACGATCCTCCTGCCTCAGCCTCCTGAGTGCTGGGATTACAAGCGTGCGCCACCACTCCCAGCTTCCTCACTTAGCTCTTATGCAATATTTTTATTTGTTTGTTTTTTGTTTTTTGAGACAGAGTCTTGCTTTGCAGAGCAGGATGGCCTTGAACTAAGTAGCCCAGGCTGGCCTCAAACTTGTAATGATCCTCTTGCCTCAGCCTCCTGAGTGCCGGGATTATAGGCATGCATCACCACACCTGGTCTTATTTTGTTTTTTACGTAGCATAATTTCCTTGATCCCCATCCAACTTGTTCTGTAAATCCATAGTTCATTCCTTTTATTGCTTTTTATTTTTATTCCTTTTTATTCCTTTTATGCTATGCTATAGAATTACCAAAGTTTGTTAATTCTTTATCTGTTGGAGGATACCTGGGTTGTTGCAGTATCTTGGCAATTATGAAAAAGCCGCTATAAACATCAGGTCCAAATTTTTGTGTGAGCATAGATTTTTATTTTTCAAGAGCATGGTTGCCAGATTGTATGGTAAGTGTATAATACGTTTGTAAGACACTGCCAACCTGTTTTACAGAGTGGCCACACCATAGTCTATACTCAGCAATGTTTGAGTGCTCCAGCTTTTCTGCACACTTGCTAACATTTGGTATTATCATTCATTTCACTTGGGTCAAGCTGATAGATGTGTCCATACTTCTTTTTTGGAAAGCTACCTACATTTTAGAGCAACTGAAGGGTATGTTAGTTTTCAGGTGCTATAACAAATGCCCAAGTCAATCAACTTCACAAGAGAAAAGGGTTATTTTGGCTCACGTTCTTAGAGGTTTCAGTCACGATTGGTTGGCCCTGTTGCTTTGAGACTGTGCAGCACATGTCAGAAGCGCATGGCTGAGCAAAACTTTTCACCTTATGGTCAAGAAGCAAGAGAGAGGAAAAGAGGACCCACACTCCCCTTGGAGGGCTCACCCCAATGGCCTAAAGACCTCCCACTCAACCCCATATTTTACAGTTTCCACTACCTCCCCAAAGGGCCTCCCTAAAGACAAGTCTCTAACACACAGGCCTTCTGGGGACATTTAGTATCCAAAGTATAGCAAGCCAGTACTAACAAGCTAACACTTCCTGTATGCCTGGCTTGACAATAGGCTTATAGAGTGTGGAAGAGACACTACGCCTGTGTGTGCCGCGCTGCAGAGGAAGCCAGTTCTCCTGACATCAACCATAAGAGCCCTACAGGCTCACTAGTGATGATACATGGTGGATGATGAACTCTAACCCCTACTAGGAACCTGTGTACCTGTGCTGGGCACAGCTTTTCTATGGACCATGCAGCCGAGAGGGGAAAACGACAAACACAATTCTGTGTAAAGGTAAAGAAGGAAATCATGTGTTGGATCCAGCAGAGGCTCAAGTTAGCTGTTTGAAATCCAGGTGAAGGAATGATGTTTACTGTTTGGGTCTCCACAAAGGGCTTCAGATTCTGCCTGTGTTTTGTAAAGAAATAGAACAAAGCTGCCCAGACATGGTGGCCCACGGGAGTGTGAGGCAGAAGGTTCACAGCGAGTTCAAGGCCAGCCTGAACCACATAGCGAGACTCTGTCTCAAAGAAAAGAAAGGAAGGAAGGAAGGAGACTAGAACTAGAACAAAGCTGACAAATGTTCCTGCCCCTGTGTAGCAAAATTGGGATGATTTTTTTTCAACCTGAAAGAGCACCATATCCTTTCCCAGTGGATTATGTTCAACAAGATTCCTAGGATTCTTTCAAAGCCCAGCTCTAGCTCTTTCATTTTCTCCAACTTCTGTCTACTTTGTTAAACGTTAGTCATTGAGATCCATTTACTGACAGTTATAAATATGGACAAAGCCAGGTGTTGGCACACGCCTATAATCACAGCACTCAGAAGGCTGAGGCAGGAGGATAACAGCAATTCTGAGGCAAGCCTGGACTGCATAGAGGGACCCTGTTCAAAAAAAATTAAATTAAAATAAGTAAATAAATAAATATGAACAAAACCATGTTACTGTACAATTACTAGATCTCAGTTATCTAAGGAGCAGATGGTTTTTATGTTTCAAAACTAAAGTTTTTTTAAAAACTTAAATTTTTAAAACAATTCTTTAAACAAAGATCAGTTTTGTTTGGAAAGACACAACACTATCAGAGAACTTTCTGTCCCTCCTGGAATACCTTTCTCCACCCCTGGCCTTCCTGGCCTTCACCCTAGGGAACATCTATTGTCCTCAGTCTAGTCAGATTTTTTTTTTTAGTCTAGTCTAGTCAGATTTTGAAAAAGTATTTATTTATATCCACACCACTTCAAAAAAGCTTTGAAGAAATTTAAAAATTAAAATACTTTATCAAAACCGAACAAAAAGGAAAATAGAACCAAAACTAGTGAGAAGGAACAGAAAAACTAGACATGGCTAACGGGCATTATCGTCCACAGGGACCACCCTTCAAGGGGCGCTCAGCTGCTAACGCAACAGAGCAGCAATGTGATTTTAAACGCCATCATCTGGCTTTTCCCAGGACGCCATCCAAGCTCAATCCACATTCCTGGATTTTCTATCTCACCGTTTCGTTTCTCAGTGACTGAGCTCTCAGTGGCTCGTCAACTTAAGCAAACACCTTAAGGAATTTCCAGTAGTCTGACTCCAGCTGATGGCCATTATCCCTGGTAGAGAACAAGACAGCTGGCCTTTCTGTTGCTCCTATGGACACACATTATTCATCTCCCAAACCTGCTGATGATAACTTGTGAAGAGGTGATAAAGCACACACTGCGAACTGAACTGTGTCCCTCTCAGAACTTGGAAGCTGCAGCACCAGTCCCCCATACGATTTGGAAGTGCGGCCCTTGGGAGATTAAGGTAAAGCCTTCATTATGAGATTAGTGTCCTTGTAGGAAAAGATTGGCGCGTAAAGCCCCTCTCCCCCCATGTGAGGACTTAATGTCAAAGCCACCAATCATAAGCCAGGAAGAGGGTGGTTACCAGGAACCAAGGAGCAGACACCTTGAATGTGGACTTGCCAGGCTCCAAAACTGAGAAATAAGTGTTTGTGGTCTAATTGGCCTAGCCCAAGCCGAACTAGAATGCTACATTAGCTGGCGAATGCGTGTTATCTGAGTGCAGGGGCCTTGTCTTCCTTGTCCCTGTGTCCCAGCATCTTGGCTCCAATTTTGACCAAAAATTGTGGAGTGCCTTCTTTGAGCAGGACACTGTTCCTAGAATTTCTGGAAGTATGTAGAAAGAAGAGATTTATGGGCTCATGACTAGCACCCCCACACCCATCGTCATGGTATACGCACGCGGTGGTGAGCACAAGCCGTGACTTCCTGCGCAAAGGCCGCTCAGAAGAGCAACCTTCCCTTGGTGGTTGCCATCTTCCTTGGAAGCCGCAGAGCCAGGCCACCGTGGGGAACCGGGAGGGCCGTACTCACAGGATGGAGTGAGGACACGGCCCTGGCTAATTGGGTAGAGCTGAGCATGTCATCACCCCTTTAGCGGCTCAACTTCTGAAAATGGCCATACCACCAGTTGTGAGGGACACACAGAGGCGTGACGTCACGTGTGAAACAAGCCCTGGTCTGGCCCAGGGCCTCACACTGGAAGCCGGTCACCCAAGCCACAGGACTTACTGGCTCCTCGGATTATGTTAATGTTGCCACCTGACTTCCCAGCTTCTGCCTTATTATCTTTCCAAACACTTCGCCATTAGTTTAGGGGGATTTCTCAGAGGCTGTAGCACTTTAAGCGTGGTTCCTGCCCTCTCAGGCAAAGGGCAAATATTTAGGGCAGGAGAACCAGCTGAAAGATAAGTGACAAATAAACTATATCAGATACACAAGCACTGTGTTCCAAAACCCGACTCTCCGAGTAAAATCCCCAGTCTGTTTACTCAGACCACATATTTCTCAACCTTAGCACTATTCGCATTTTGGCCCAGATAACTTCTGTTGGGAGTGCTGCTGTCTTCAGTATGGAACGTTTCCCAGTGTCCTGGCCCTCTGACCACCGGACAGCAGCAGGAGCCACCGTGAGCAAAAATGTCTCCTGACATTGCCAGGTGCTCAGACCCGGTGGGGTGGCTCCCCCGGGCGGTGGGTCGAGTAAGCCGCACAGGCTGAACCCCAGGTGCACCAAAAAAAGTCAGTGAGTGCATTAGCCTGAGACTGATGAAATCTGTCCTTAAAGCTGGGTATAGTAGTGCATGTCTATAATCCCAGAATTTGTGAGGCTGAAGCAGAATTGCCTCAAGTTTGAGG
>NW_004955424.1:21920967-21922712 GCF_000276665.1 Chinchilla lanigera
TGAGTTGGGCTATTCCGGACATAGGCAAATGTAATTATACTTTACAACCTGACGCAGATGTGTGGTGCACGCCTGTAATCCCAGCACTCAGAAAGCTGAGGCAGGAGTACAGCCATGAGTTTGAGGCCAGCTTGGGCTGCATAGTCCAAGGGAAGCCTGAACTGCATAGTGAGACCCTGTCTGGGAAAAAAAAAAAGTGGTCTGCCTTCTTTCACTCAGAATAATGTTCTCAAGGTTGATCTATGTTGTGGCGTGTATTGGTATTTCATGCCTATTTATTGCTGAAAAAAACTTTTTTGTGAGTGCACGTTTTCACTTCTCTTGGGTATATACATAGGAGTGGAATTACTGAGTCATATGATAACTCTATGTTTATGATTTTGAGGAACTGCCGAATGGTTTTTTCAAAGCAGCTGTCCCATTTTATTTACCACCAGAAACGTATAAAGGTTTAACTTTATCTGTATTCTGCCCATTACTTATTGTCTGGCTTTTTGGTTATAGCCATCTATCTCATAGCTTTGATTTGTTTTTGTTTTTGTTTTTGTTTTTTTGATACTGGGAATCGAACTCAAGACATTGCGCTTACCAGGGAGGCGCTTATGCCACTGAGCTATATCCCTGGCCCGCATAGCTTTGATTTGCATTTCTCTATTGACTAATGATGTGGAATACAGTAGATCCCTGCGAAATCGCGGTTCACAGTTTGTGGCCTTGGTCGTTTGCGAATTTTTATTTAGAATCTAATAATTGTTCGCAGAAATCCCTGCAATTTCACAGAAACCTCAAATATGCTCTGCAATTGTTTTTTGGCAGGAGGTTTGCAAGTAGCCAATCCGAGGGCATTATTCAGCTCTCCTTGCTGCTCATTGGCTGCTTCCCTGTGACCCATCTCAGGCAGATGCACCAGCATTCTCATATAACCAGTTGCTGTACTGCGTGCAGCTGTTTCCAGTGTTCTTGGTTTTGTTCCTCTTAAAGCCCTAAGATACCTAAGATGCCACAAAACAGCCTGCACCTTCTAAGCCTTTATTCTTTTGTTTTGTTTTGTTTTGTTTTGTCTTTTTGAAATAGGGTCTCCCTTGCAGTTCAGGCTGGCCTTAAACTCACTTTGTAGCCCAGGCTGGTCTCATACTCTCAAGGATCCTCCTGCCTCAGCCTCCTAGTACTGGGATTACAGGCGTGTGCCACCACGCCCAGCTTGAAATTACCAGTTCTTGACAATTTGCAGATGCTCTAAGAATGGAACCCCCACAAATTTTGGGGTTCTACTGTATCTTTTCACATCTTTATGGAGCATGTGTATATCTTCTTTGGACAAAGGTCTATTCAAATCCTTTCCCTTTTTAAAAAAATTCAGCTTTTTTATTTTGAGGTAATGAGAAATTCACATGCAGTATCCTCTACCCCGTGTGTCTTTTCCCCATGGTAACATCTTATAAAGCCGTAGTACAATATGACACTCAGGCAGGACACAGAACATTGCATCAGCACAAAGATCTCCATTGTTTTTGTGCAGCTACAATCACTTCCCTGCCAGGCCCCCTCCTCCTCACCCCTGGTACCCAGTAGTCTCTTTTTTGTATCTCTCTGATTTTGTTATTTCAAGACTGTTACTGTGATGGGGCTCACCTGTAATCTCAGCACTCGAGAGGCTGAGGCAGGAAAATCACTGTGAGTTTGAAGCCAGCCTGGGCTACAAAGTGAGTTCAAGGCCAGCATGAACTGCATAGCAAGATCCTGTC
>NW_004955424.1:21924269-21925389 GCF_000276665.1 Chinchilla lanigera
TTCCTGGGCCGACGAGGACCGGGCAGGGCTCTCTATAATCGGCGCTCAGGGTGGCCATAACGCACAACCTTCTCAACACGACCCCTGTCCAGAATCAGTGCTGGCCGTCCATGGGCCTTGAGTGACTGCGTCAGAGGTTAGTGCATCACATACTTGTCTTAAACTAAAAGATGAACTAGCTAAACAAGAGAAAGGGGGAACACAGGGTCAAAACTTTGCTACATATGTTTTAACTTTTCTAAATCCTGCTTGGCGTGACCTCCAAACAGGTGTTTGGAATGGCCCAGCCTCACTTTTAAATTGGGGCCGAGGATAAGCTTGTATTTCCACAGAAAGTCTAGGGACATTATGACCATGAGAGCCGTTCCGAGGCCAGAATCCAATGCACCTGCGCAGCACACCAAGCCCTCTGCCGAGACCTCAGGCAAGGAACCTGACAGCGCATCGTCCACTGTCCTGGGAAGGCCTGCAGCGGACCATTCGTGAGGCCGCCACCTGGTTAACAGCCAGGGTTTGGTTGAATCACTGAAAATCTTTCCCTTAAACACTTGCTCTCCGAGGAGCCAAAGTTTGTATTCTTGTGGTGCAGGGAGAATTGGGCTTACATACCTAACACCCTTGCTTAGACCCCTTACACGGATGGCCAGGCCCCCAGAGCTTCTCCATTCTACAGAAAACAATGACCCTATATCTATTATTCTGCCTGGCCCACAAATTTTCATGCATTTACAAGAACAGACTAAGCTTAATGTTACATCTCATTTTGTATTTCCACCTTTGTGTGGAGCCCATCTACAGCAAGACTCTAGCCACTGCTTATCAGCTGTGGATCAGACTTGGAAAGCACAACTGTCTAAAGGACAATTTGCCTTATTGACCTTAAATTTTACTCCCTCAGATCATAACTTTGTAAGAGATTTTAACCCTAACATTCCTATCTGTATTCCAGATGCTCATGCCCCTCATTTTAAGGGCAGTGATTTGGGCCCTTGGCCGACTTACAGGGATCTATACCATGGGCAGACTATATGCAAGTTTAATTATTCCTTTGTAGATCAGCCCCCCAGAGGATTCCTTCTGGGAAAGGATCGAGGTTGGCACGAGATTTCCTTTTCAAGGT
>NW_004955424.1:21927078-21930357 GCF_000276665.1 Chinchilla lanigera
TGATTTCCAGGGTAGCTGTGCTATTTTACATTCCCTCCTGAGTGTATGTGTGATTGGGTTTCCTTCTGTGCAAGAGTAGAGCTTCTATCGTTCGTGGGAAGGTGTCTGGCGGTGGGAGACCTGGTCCTCTTTAAGCACCAGTCTCCCACAGAAGGCAGAGAGGAAAAGGGCCTGTTAGTGTCTAACTGCCATAGAATCTCCCTGTTCGGCTGACATATAGCACATTTTCTTGAATGACTGTTTTCCTATTTGCTGTTTGCCCTTCTGACAATTCCTAGAGACTTTAAAAATTCACAGGTGTGATCCCGTGACTGATTAGCAAGTGCAACTTGGTGGTCACCAGCTCCAGGGGAGCCACAGGAAAACTACTACAAGTAAATTAGGCTAAAATAGGGTCGATTTGGTTTGCAAGGAAATATCTTTGGGAAGCCAGTGATAGACACAAATGACCACAGAGGTGGTTGGAGAACCTGTCTATCTACTACCTATGCACTGACGACATCTGCCAGGGCTCAACTGTAGTGTAGCTCTGACAAAGAGAGGAACCTTCGTCCAGGAAGAAGCCCACTTTGCACCAGTGAAAATAGTGAGTTTCAACCCAAAATAGACTTGAACAGATTGGGGTCTTCCCAAGATCACCCAGAGGGTGTGTTAAAAAATTATGTAGAATCTACTTTATGACAGGACCAACCTAGAAGATCTGACGTAAGCTCAGGCCAGGAAACTGAGAACAAACTGAATGAAGCATACGTAGCTTCCAACAGTCTCCTTTTGGCAGGACGAATATAGCAGCAAAGAAAATAAAAGAAATGACAGGGGCATTGGCAAAGGGTCAAAACTTGTCCTCTACCTGGGATACCACCTTGGAAACATCCTGCAGGGAACCCATCCTGGGCTCATTATTCCTTCAAAGGATCACAGAGGTGATGGAGTGAAGGAGATTACAACAGCCTTGGAGACAAGTGCAACAGCAAGTCTGCCCAGGAGAAATGGAGAGGCTCTGTGGCTTCTACTCAGTGTCTCCCCAAAGCCTCAGGGGCTCATAGGTGGGGCGTTTCGGAGGTGGCTGTGTCTAGGGTATGTGATGCTGCGATTAAGGATGTGATCTAGGATTAAGGGTGTGAGTGGGGTGGGTACCCCGGATAGAATACAAGGGACAGAAAGAGGGCTGCTATTGTCACATGCTGCTTTGCTGTCTTCCTGCCTTCTGCCACCACTAACTGTTTCACATCTGCCAGGCCCCTCTGCCTTGGAGCCAGTCAGCTATGGACTGAAACCTCTACAGACTGTGCGCTTATTAAACCTTTCCTCCTATAAGCTTGGTGCTGGGTATTTTGTCTCAGCAACAGGAAAAGTAACTGTGACAAGATGTAGGCACAGCAGGCCAGCTGTTGGCCAGGGGTGATGAAGCCAGTCCCAAGGCTGGTATTCCCATTGTTTACCCTCTATTTTAGGAAGAGTTCAAAGAGTTACCTGTCACACCGAGGGGCCTCTCATGCACCAGATTCTAGCTTCAGCAGGGTTTCCCACCCAGGTCTGGCCACAGCAGGGAGGCCCACGCTGCATGAGGCTGGAAGTGCTCTCTGGTGGAGGAAATGCAAGTCAGACGCCAGGGTCCCACACAACTGACCCTCCGCAGTCTCAGAACCTACTTTTTGTTTTGTTTTTTTGTCTTTGTGAGACAGAGTCTCACTCTGCAGTTCAGGCTGATCTTGAGTTCATTTTGTAGCCCAGGCTGGTTTTGAACTTGCAAAGATCCTCCTGCCTCAGCCTCCAGAGTGCTGGGATTACAGGTGTGCACCACCATACCCAGCTCAGAACCTACTTTTGAGAAGAGCTAAGTGGTCATTTTATAGCCAGAATCAACTTCACTCCTTGAAGAGGTTTGGGTCACTAACAGCTACAGCCCCAGAGACAGATCCAAAACTCCCCAGTGCAAACCACGGTATGTCCTAGAAGTGTATCTCTCCACCTCCCTCCTCAGTGTGATTAAGGAGGTGAAGCTGATGCAGCAGTGTGCACCTGTAGTCCCAACTACCTGAGAGGCTGAAGTAGGAAGGTAACTTGAGCCCAGGAGTTTAAGGCCATTATGGGTAACACATCAAGACCTGGTCCCTAAAAAAACTGAACAAAGAGTTGAATCAAAAACAAAGTGTTTAAAAGTAGCCAGGTATGGTGGTACATGGGATTATAGAATCCCAGCACTCGGGAGGCTGAGACAGGAGGATTGTTTCAAGTTTGAGGCCAGCCTGAACTACACAGCAAGAACTTGTAACAAAAAACAAACAAACAAAAATAATACTAAAGAGCATAAAAGTGATTTCCTCTGTGGTGGACTAACAGGTGAAAGGGGAAGGATTGGAGAATGGAAAAAAAAATAGTTATCTCAGCCTTCTTTGTGGTGTGTGCGTGTGTGTGCGTGTGTGTGTGTGTGTGTGTGTTACCAGGGACTGAACCCAGGGCCTTGCAAATGGTAGAGAAGCACTCTGCATTGAGGTGCACCTCCAGCTCCAGATTTCTTTCCTCCTCTTTGTATTATGAAAAATTTCAAAGCCATAGAAAAGTTGGAAAGTACATACAATGAAGTGTCATCAAAAGACATATCCATAAAGGTAAATTGGTAAGTTAGGCTTCATTACAGTTAAAAGCTTCAGCTTTGGGGGAGGAGTATAGGCACTGAATCCAGGGTCTTGTGCATGCTAGGCTACAGTCCCACCCTAGCCGCTGCTTTTTAAAAGACACTGTTAAGGCCAGGTATGGTGATGCACGCTTATAGTCCAAGTGCTCAGGAGGCTGACAGGATTTTTTTTTTCTGGTTTTTGGTTTTTTCCGGTTCCGGGATCAAACTCACGACCTTGCGCTTGCCAGGCAGGTGCTGTGCTGCTGAGCTAAATCCCCAGCTCCCAGGCTGACAGGATTGCCTGATGTTCAAAGCCAGCTTGGGCAACACAGTGAGTCCAAGGCCAGCCTGAACTACATAGTGAGACTCTGTATAAAAAAAACAAACAAAATAAACAACAACAAAAAAGACACTGTTAAGAAAAGAAAAAACAGGCCGGGCATGGTGGCACATGCCTGTAATCCCAGCACTTTGGAGGCTGAGGCAGGAGGATGGTTGTGAGTTCGAGGCCAGCCTGGGCTACAAATTGAGCTCAAGACCAGCCTGGACTGCACAGCGAGATCGGGGATCATTGCAAGTTCGAGACCAGCCTGAGTGAGATTTCTCCAAAGTGAGCTCAACGCCAGCCTGAACTGCATAGTGAGACCCTGTCTCAAAAA
>NW_004955424.1:21933687-21939980 GCF_000276665.1 Chinchilla lanigera
GAAAAAAAAAAAAAAAAAAAGGGGGGCAGAATAAATTAGAAAGAAAATGAAAGAATGGAAGATTTAAAAAGGGGTAAAGCAAAAGTCAAACAGGGTCTGGGGAGGTAGCTGTTTGGCCAGCACAAGGCCCACCAAAAAAAAAAAAAAAAATCCAGAAAAAAAAAAGGAGGGCGTAGGGGAGAGATTTGATCAGACACTTCACCAAACAAGATAAAAATAAAAAGCTGAGTCAAGCATGAGGGCGCATACTTGTAATCTCAGCATTTGGGAAGCTGAGGCAGAGGGACTGCTTCGAGCTTGAGGGTAGCTTTGGCTATATAGTAAGTTCAAGGCCAGTCTAAACTATATAGTGAGACCCTGTCTCAAAAATAAATAAATAAATAAAAGCTGAAAATCATAAATTATTAAGGAAATGTAAATTAAAACCACAAGCTGTCATACGTACATACCCCTTAAAATGGCTACAGTTAGAAAAACTAACAGTACTCAGTGTTAGTGAAAATGTGGAGAACTGGGATTTTCATGTATTCCTAGTGGGAATGGGAAGTGCTTTGGGAAACAGTTTGGGGGTTAAATATAAGTCCACTATTCAATGTTTACCCAAGGGAGGTGAAATTTGTGTTCAGGCAAAACCCCACATATAGCCAGGCGTGATGGCACCTGCCTGTAATCTGAGCGCTTGGAAAGCCGAGGCTGGAGGATTCCCATGAGCTGGAGGCCAGGCTGGACTATGTAGTAAGTTCAAGGCCAGCCTAAAACTACATAGGGAGACCCTGTCTCAAAAACAAACAAATAAAACCCCATATACAAATGTTTATCGTGGCTTGGTTGATAATTGCCTAACACAGGAAACAGCCCACATTTATCTCTCTGCTAAGTGGACAAACAGAGAGTGGTCCATTCAAACAATACTGGACAGCAGTACCGTCAGATCCCGTTTATGTGAGATGCTGGAAAACGCAAAACGAGAGGGGTGGGGAAACATCACTGGTGCCAGGGGTGCGGGCAGGGTGGGATGACGACCAAGAAAAAGGGAGACTTTGGGGGGTGACGGACCATTCTGTGTCTTTATTATCACGGCAGTTATATGACTGTATGTGTTTGTCAAAATTTTAAAACTAGGGCTGGGATACAGCTCAGTGGAGTGGGGAGCATGCCTGAGGCCAGGGTTGATCAGAGCCCCACCACCTCAGCATAAAACTTTATATTTCAGTGTGTAAATTTTTACTCAGTTAAGTTATCCTTCAATAACTCTGACAACCCCCCAGCCCCAAAACAAAAAAAAAATCTTGCATACCTTCTATCATACTCAGTTGCTATTCATATTTGACCATCTGCTTTATGTGCTTTTGGCTGAGTCACTTAAAATTAAGTTACAAACATCAGGACACTTTATACATCTTCTCAGAATAAGGACATTTTTCTTCACTAGATATTTAAGAATAGTAATAACATCATCAATGATCTAATTTACAATCCATACTCCAACTTTGGGTTGTTTTTTTTTTTTTTTCCGATACCGGGAGTTGAACTCATGACCTTGCGCTTGCTAGGCAGGCGCTGTGCTGCTGAGCTAAATCCCCAGCCCCCATACTCCAACTTTTCCAATTATATTTAAAATGTCTTTCAAGCTGGGAGTGGTGACACATGCCTGTAATCACAGCATTTGGGAAGCTGAGGCAGGAGGATTGCTGTGAGTTCAAGGCTAAGCCTGGACTATATAGTACATTCAAGCAAGGCCAGCCCGAACTATGTAGTGAGACTTCTCCAGACCCGCAGGGAGAAGTTCTCGTGGGTTTCCTTAAGCTTGGGACAGCATAAACAGACACAGACACCAAGCAGAGCTTGTGACCATGGCTCTCAGCACAGCCCGCCCTGTGTCCTCCAGGGTGTACTTTTGTCCTGCTTTTTCCTCCTTTACTCAGCTCAAGCTTGCTCTGCAGAGCCAGTTTCTCCCTCACTCTGCTTTTACTTTTTCAGATAAACTTTGCCTCTGCTTTTTGTTTGTTTCATTCAATTCTTCATTCAAGATGAGAAGAACTTGGAATCTAACTCCAGAAAGAGCCAAGCAACCCAAAACTCGGTAACGCTTAATTGGTGAACCACTTTCAGAAGGAGCTTCCTGATAACAAGAGGGAACCGAGATGAGCTACAGCAAGTTCACTGATGGGCAAAGAGGCATTTGCAGTCCCCTGTGATGAGGCCACGAAGGAAACTTGCAGGGTCAGAGCAGCTTGCCTGAGAGCACAATGGCTAAGCTGAGGCCCAGAGAGCGATCATAGCGGTGGAGAGTAGCACAGGGAGGATGGGGAAGTCCAGACAGGCAAGTTGCTAGAATTAAATCTGTGCGGCATCTTAGTTTGGGAAAACTACAAAGTATTCTTGCCAAAATTTTAATCTGAACTAGTAAAGATCCTAGGCCTGACTTCTGGTTTATGGGAAATACTGGGAATAGAGGAATTTTAAATCACACTGACTTGAATTAAAAGCCCTAACCAAAGAAATTCCTGTTCAGAATCACAACCAGACTATTTTTCCACCAGCGATCTGAGCTGTCATCTAAAAAACTGGATCTTGGAGGGGAAAAGATGGCTTGTTAAAGTCTTTCATTACATTCTATTTTCCCAAATATTCAGGTTAAATGGCTCAGACCCATTTTCCACTAGAATAAATAACCCTACTAATACAGATAGTACAATAAGGGACTAAAGGGATCACTCCTCTCCCCTGACCTGAACATGGGCAGCACCGTAGGGCCAACCTCTCAGACTTTATCCTAACACCCAGTACCTACAGGCACAGTGAAAAATAAAGACTCCTAGAAAATTCCCAGTATTGCAAACCAGGACTCACACGTGCTAGACCTGCCAACATGACCTACGATAGCCTTTCTTTACTTGGCGCTTGTTAAAGGTTCCTATGAATGGGCTGTACCTCAGACATCCAGTGTAAGTGAATTATGGGAAAGCACATGTGCAGGAGACACAGCTGACAGGACTCGGCACCTGTCAATCGCATTGTCAGCCACGCTCCCAAGGACCCAGTGGCAGGTGCCCTAGGCCCAGCACAACCTTTCAAATCCTTAAATCCAACATCATCAGTGCTCACACCATTTTCCTTTCTACCAGCATGAGCCTGGTTGCTCTGAATGGCACTATTGCCTAATTAAACTTCATTATACTAAGCTGTTTAAAAAATAAACTGTTTTTCCTTACCATTCCTTCCCACATCTAATTCTTTGTTTAGCATGCACAACAATCTGGAAGTCTGTACTGAGATCCCATCACCCATGGTGAAACTACTATTATTGCTTCTAATAAAAATTAATCAGAATTTACCAGGTGTGGTGGTACGTGCACTCAGGAGGCTTAAGCAGGAGGATTCCTATGAGTTTGAGGCCAGCCTGAGCTACATAATGAGTTTAAGGCCCGCCTGAATTATATAGTGAGGTCCTGTCTCAAAAACCAAAAGAAAGAAAGAAATTTAAAAAACAAAAAATAATTATCAGAATTTTTAAAAATTAAGCCACAAGCGGCAGAGGCAGAATCCAGTCAAGTTGCTGGCTCCAGAACAAGAAAACAGCCTGTTGCTAGACACAGGTGCAAGTCTCTCGGTCCTTCTTTTCAATCCTGGCCTTCCTTCCAGCCATCATACCTCAGTGAAAGGAGTCACTGGTGAGGAGGTAATATGCTATTTTTGACAACCCTTAGGCTGTAACTACTTAATAGGTCCCTCTTGCATATCTCTGTCTTCCTGAGAAACCACTCTGAAGATACCACCACGTATTACAGCAGCCATTGATATTTTCCTACTAATCTATCCATAACTGTGTAAAGTTTGTAATGTTCCTATCCTATTTCATAAATGGATGTATGTTTATTATTATGTGTTTCCTACAACAACCATTGAGAATAGTTAATGATTTTTCAATAGGTCACTCATGTATAGCTCTATTTATTTTCTTTAGAAGTCACTTTGAAGATACCAAAGTATAGTACAACAACTATTGATAATCTCCTACCTCTTTTGTCTGTAACTCACTTTTGTCTATTTGTTTTCCTGAGAAACTATTTTGTAGACAATAATATGTAAAACGATAACCATTGATAATGTCCTACCATTTTGTCTGTAATTTGCTAAGTCCCCCTATTATTATGTTATCCTTCTTTTATTCTTTAAAATAAAATAAAATAAATAAATAAATAAATAAATAAATAAATAAATAAATAAAGTTGCTGGCTCCAAAACTCCTGCATTTATTACACGGCACAGTTCCCAGTAATAATAGTAACGGCACCTAAACAAGCAAAGTAAGAGAAAGGCTTTATTATAAGGTAAGTTAAATGAAGAAATAGACACAGAAGTGGTGCCAGCAGGAGATTAACTGGCCAGTATGAATGGCCTGGTTATTTTTAGACCCCTGAACAGGAAGTCAGCCCATCAGGGACCGAAAATGGTTGTGGAAGAGGTAAGAAATAAAATCAGTGTGAACCTTTGGAGAAGGCACAACGGGATACAAAAGAGAACCAGCACCTGGGGAAGGGGAGTGTGGGCAGGGGTGGGAAGGGGACCGTGGGGAGTCTGCTAACCAGAGGTGGGTCCTGCCGTGCCACAGCCGCTAGAGCGCTTTGGTCATAGCTGAACCTGAGCTGAGCAGTCTAGAGAGGCTGCTCAGATCTCTCGTCCTGTGCACTCTGCACTGGTCAGAACATGGTGCCTGAGCCTGATGAAAAGATTGACTCACTGCCCTCCAGATTCTGTGCTTTCTTTCACCGACAATTGGGAGATGGTTGCATCAGGAATTGCGGAATGTGATGGGCTTCCAGTAAGTTCTATCAATGTTCGGCATAGTGCTGGGGCTTTAGATGTACTCATTATTTCTAACCTTCTCAAAAGCCTACCAGGCTGGGCGTGGTAGTGCACGCCTGTAATCCCAGCATTTGGGAGGCTGAGGCAGGAGGATCGTTGCGAGTTCGAGACCAGCCTGGGCTACAAAGTGAGCTCAAGGCCAGCCTGAACTGTGTAGGGAGACCCTGTCTCAAAAAGACAAAAAGAAAAAGAAAAAAAAAAGCCCACCAGAAGAGGTCACTCACAGTCATTTACCTAAGATTTCAAAGTCACCAAACCAATTTTAAAAGATAAACTTAGCCACATTACAATTTTAAAGGTTTATTTGAACAGTGATTCATGAAACAGGAAAACCACAGTGACGAAACTTTAATAAGGTGTCTGCAGAAGCCAGACAAAATGTTTGATTGGTTGAAGTAGAAAAGTTGGAAGTTTCTGGATCGGTAAAGCCTCTAGTTAAATGTTAGTTGGCAGGGTTTGATTGGTTATGCTTTAATTTTGTTTCCCTAGCCTATGACTATTCAGACTGAGCTGGGTTTTGATTTCCTGACAGAGGACCCTGAGGCACTGGAGCATCTTGGCCAGTTGGCCTATAAATTTATGTTGTAACTGGAAAATTTTTAGTTGTGCCTGACTGACACAACCAAACTAGCCAAGAAAAGTGCTTCTCAAACTTTGTAAGAACCAAATTTTAAAATTTCCAATCCATTGCAGGCTGATAATTTTGTAAGATACAAATGAAAACGTTGTCCAAAAGATATGCTCAAAATTATTTTTCATTCTTCATATATACTCTGCTATAGATGTTACTAAGCAACTCAATGCTTCTACTGATCCTGTCACAAATAGCACTAGAATAGAGTTCCTAGTCAGGAGGGCACATCTGAATCCTCCCCAGAACTTTCCCCAAATCTGTGTGCCTGCCCTCCATCCCAGACACTGACTCAATAGGCTTGGCATGTCCAGTAGATACTCCTCAAGAGACTCGGATGTCCATCCCTGGTTAAGAATTACTGCCAGGCATGGTGGCACACGCCTGTAGTCCCAGTACTCAGGAGGCTGAGGCAGGAAGGACCGTTGCAAGTTTAAGGCCAGCCTGGGCTACAAAGTGAGTTCAAGACCAGCCTGAACTACATAGTGAGACTCTGTTTCAAAAAGGCAAAAAAACCCCAAAAAACAAAAACCAGAAAAACTACTCACTGCTGCAACATACGTACTATCAAATCTACTGTCCATCTTGATGCAAGTTCAGAGAATCAAGGTGCTATCAGAACTCACTAAATTAGTGACTAGATGAGGAGTTGAGGGTTGGGAGATTGGGGAGGCATGCCAGGGAGTTCAGGAGGGATTCAAGAATTACATTCTCAGCCGGACGTAGTGGCTCACACCTGTAATCCCAGCACTTGGGGAGGCTGAGGCAGGAGGATCATTGCAAGTTCAAGGCC
>NW_004955424.1:21940140-21943107 GCF_000276665.1 Chinchilla lanigera
AAAAAAAAAAAAAAAAAAAAAAAAAAAAAAGAATTATACTCTCTAACATCTGCATTACTATCTGATGCTGCTTCAGATAACTTCTCACCTTAACATTTTTCATATTTGGTTCAGTTTCAGGATGAAATCTCTCTGTACAGCAGATCAGAAGTAGTCTAACCTGCATATTGCAGAAAATCACTCCCATCTAAAATGACACTTGCGCCGGGCGTGGTGGCACACGCCTGTAATCTCAGCACTTGGGAGGCTGAGGCAGAAGGATTGTTGCGAGTACGAGACCAGCCTTGGCTACAAAGTGAGTTCAAGGCCAGCCTGAACAGCATAGTGAGACCCTGTCTCAAAAAGACAAAAAATAATAATAATAATAATAAAAATAAAATAAAATGACACTTGCTTCCTCCACACAGTTCTGCCTTTGTAAGAACTGGCCCCCTTTGTCAATGATGCTTAAGCACACCTGTGATCCCAAAGCTCAGGAGGATCGCTGTGAGTTTGAGGCCAGCCTGGTCTACTTAGTGAGTTCAAGACCAGCCAGGACTACATAGAAATACACTCTCTCAAAACAAACACAAAGAACTGGCCGCCTCTTACATCAGCATATGAGGAATTCTGGGAACAGTCTACACCACAGAAAAACTCTGCATCTATTAACTCATACTGGAGAGTTGCAAGAGAGTACAAAAGCCAGTCTTCTTAAGGGAGAAACAGCCTGGGTAGAAAAACCACTCCACCTCTTGAGATCAGGGCCAACAGTGAGAGACAGGGAGATAAGGAGTAAAGCCTCGGGGCTGGGGATTTAGCTCAGCGGCAAAGCACCTGCCTGGCAAGTGCAAGGTCGTGAGTTCGGTTCCCGGTGCCAGAGAAAAACCAAAAAAACAACAACAACAACAACAAAAAAGGAGTTAAGCCTCACAGAAAGACTCACTTCAGCCCACCGCGAGCTGGGGGCACAGCTCAGTGATACAGCACTTGCCTTGCATGTGTGAGGGGGCCCTGGGTTCAACCCCCAGCACTGAGAAACAAAATAAAACAAACCAAACCAAAACAGAGTCCTGAGAGAGAATAGGAAGTCCTGATGTACAGTATGCTTAGTGAAAAAATCCAGCACTCTAAGTGGCCCCAAAAGAACTGGGGATCAAAAGATGCCGTAGAAATAATGACAAATAGGCTGACTGGGTCAAAATTCAATTTATTTTCTTCACTACTTCAAGTAATTACTTTTTATTATCACTGGTATGTGTGTACTGAATTGACCTTACCACAAGGTTAAATGAATGCACAGGGGTATATGTATTCATTTTCAATCCCTTTGTTTTGCTTTGGTTCGGTTTTTTTTTTTTTTTTTTTTTTTTTTGAGACAGGGTCTTGCTATGCAGTTTAGGCTGGCCTCAAACTCACGGCAATCCCCTGCCTCTACCTCTCAAGTGCTGGGATTACAGGCCTGTGCCACCACACCTGGCTCAGTCCCAGTTCTTGAAGGGTACGTTCATGTAAGGGGCACTTAATCCGATTTCATGCTGTAGGATAGACTGAGAACTTTTTTGTTGTTATTGCTATTGGGAATTGAACCTGGTCCCAAGAGTACTAGGCTAGTGCTCTGCCACTGATCTACCTCCCCAGCCCTTTTTTATCTTGAGACAGGGTCTTGCTTACATTGCTATGGTGAGCTCAAATTTAAGATCCTCCTACCTCAGCTTCCTGAGTAGCTGGGATTAAAGGTGTATGCCACTGTGCGCTGGCTAGACTAAAAACTCTTGATAGACAATTGTTTTCATACAACATTACAGATGCCCACAAATCAATAAAAGACAAATAATAGAGGCAAAAGAGAGCCGGGCGTGGTGGCGCACACCTGTAATCCCAGCATTTGGGAGGCTAAGGCAGGAAGATTGCTGCAAGTTGGAGGCCACTGTGCCAGTGAGGGTCTGCATACCAAGACCCTGTCTGAAAAAATCTTTAAGAGGTGGAGCTTAGTGGGAGGAAGTTACATTTTGAGGGACATTCCCTTGAAAGGGATACGACCCCAGCGTATTGGTCAGCTTTCTGTTACTGTGACAAAATGCCTGAGAGAATCAACTTCTAAGGAGGAAAGGACTGTTTTGGCTCAGCATTTTAGAGGTCTCGGGGCATGGCTGCTTAACTTTGTTGCCTTTGGGCCTCTGGGGAGGTAGAACAACAGACTGGAAGCACAGAGCAGAAGAAACTGCTCACCCCATGACAACTGGGAAGGAGAGGACAGGAAGGCACTGGTGTCTGAATATTCCCTTCATGGCGTATCCTCCAGTGACCTAGTTTCTTTCCAATAGGCTAAAGCTCCTAAGGTTCCACAGGCTTGGGACCAAGCCTTCAACCCTTGGGCCTTTAGGGGACATTCACTGCCCTTACTGTGGTCTCCTCCTTTCCTTCTCTTTCAAACCCAGCATGAAGTCAACAAGCTTCCTCTACCACACATTCCTGTCATGATGAACTGTACCACCCAGGTCCAAAGCAACATAGCTACTTGGTCATGGGCCAAAATCTCTAAAACTATGAGACAAAATAGCCCTTTCCTCTTTGTAAGTTGATTACCTCATGTATTTTATTACAGTAATGGAAAGCTGCCTAACACAAAGCAACTCATTTTCTAATATATATTTGAATATACATACAGGGAAGCATGTACAAGGATGTTCACCATAGCACTGTTTGCTACGGAGAAAAACTGGAGATAACCTAAAAACTTATTTTTTAGAGAAACTAAAAACAAAAAAATTGAACCTGTTGTGTCTGTGGAATCCAACACAGCAGGTGAAATTCATAAGGTAAATTTATATTAACAGTTGAGAGGAAAACCTTTACTGACTGGGCGGTAGCTGGGAATTAACTGACAACAGGCAAATCAACAGGAGAAAAAGGTGCCATACATACAGGAGAACCCTAAAGAAAGTAACTCCCAGAACATCCAGAAGTTAAAAAAAAAAAAAAAAA
>NW_004955424.1:21943462-21944635 GCF_000276665.1 Chinchilla lanigera
TAGCCCAGGCTGGTCTCAAACTTGCAATGATTCTCCTGCCTCAGCCTCCCAAGCGCTGGGATTACAGGCATGCACCACCATGCCCGACTTATTTCTGAATTTTCTGTACTTCAAATGTTTCCACTTTGGAGTGTTCTCCATCCCAGTTTGTTGGGTTGCCTTCTTTTTCATCTAATGCAGGAAAATCTAAAGACATACTGCGGGGGGGACAAAACCAATTTGTAAGACAGTCCACAGAAATACTGACAACAATACTGTAAATATGAGCAGAGCACAGATAGTACAATTGGAGCTATGGACCACTCCCAGGAATGTAGGCAATGCCTCAGGGCCAACCCCTTGACCTTTGTCCCAAGGTCTACTATGCAGAGGCAGAAAAGAATAACAAAGACCCCTGGTATTTTGTAAAATCCTAAACCAAGATGCCTGAGAGCTAGACCCGGTGCTGGCTCAGGGGCAATATACTGAGAGCCAGATCTATTGGCATGACCTACGATAGCCTTTCTTTACTTGGAGCTTATTAAAGGTTCATACATACGGACTGCCTCTCAGACATTCAATATAAGAGTGAATTATAGGGAAGCACATGTGCAGGAGACACAGCTGACAACTCGGCACTCCATCAATCGCATTGTTAACGACCCTCTCAAAGACCCCGTGGGAAGTAACCACGCTCTCTAGTGACCCCTAGGGCTCAGCACAACATTTTAAATTCTTAAACCTAACGTATTCAGAGCTCATGATGTTTGCCTTTCTGCTGGCATAAGCCTACTCATTCCGAGCTTATCTGATATCTCTTGTCTTACTTTTTCCTCCTTGCTGAGACAAAATACCCAACACCCAAAGTCCAAGGAGGAAAGGCTTATTGAAGCTCAGTCTGTGGAGGTTTCAATTCATTGTCAGCTGGCTCCAAGGCAGGGTGGCCTGGCAGAGGTCATCACAGAGGGGAAACAGTCCATGGCGAAGCAGGGCCAGCAGAAGCCAGCCAGCAGTGAAGTAGCAAGCAGCAGGCCGCTGTAGCCGTCCTCTTTCTTCCCATATATTCTAGCCAACCTAGGGTGGGCAGCACTCACAACCAGTGAGCTTTCCCATCACCTACAACCAGAATGATGCCAAGCCAACCAGTGCACTTATTTAGTAATCACACACCCTTGATCTCAGCATCACACGCTT
>NW_004955424.1:21944825-21949972 GCF_000276665.1 Chinchilla lanigera
CAGCATCACACGCTTAACCCCAGTGTCACACACCAGCTACCTCTGAAAAGCCCCACCTGTGAACGCATGAGGCTCTGGGCAGATATCTAGACAGAAGCCATAACATCGCCTCATTAAACTTCACTAAACTTTGCTGTTTCTCCCTTACCAATATGTGCCATGTCTTTGTTCACTGCACACAAGAACCTGGAAACCTGACCCAGGATCCACAGCAACAGGCATCTATGTAAGCAGGAAGAAATTACACAAAATCTGGAAGGAGATACTCACGTAGGCAGTGCTACCCTGTCCTAAATCTTTTTATTTTTTGGTGGTACTAGGGAGTGAACTAAGGGCCTTTACACTGAGGTACATTTCCAGCCTGTTTAATTTTTTAAGACAAGATCTTACTAAATTGCTGAATTCCCCACGCTGAGCTCAAACTTGCTATCCTCCTGCCTCAGGCTCCCACAGTACTAGGATTACAGGTATGCACTACTATGCCCAGCTTCTGCCCTCAATCTTATACTGCCCACCTGACCAAGCTAAATTTCAATCCCATCCTAATCCTGTTTATCTTTAAGGGCAGAATGCCTCTAAGTCAGATGTTTCTCTTCAAAGGGAGGCTGGCCTACCTCAACTGATTAGATGTAAGGTGACTGCCCTAGTGACAGTGTCTAACTTCATTATAATCCTGTATCCTAAATGACACCGCCCCGCATGATAGTTACCAGTTGCTGTGAGGACTACTGGACAAAATCATAAAAGGAGCAAAAAGAGTTGGAGTCTGAATTACCAGAAGCTCTCTGCCCATTCCCAGAAAAGACATGAATATTCTTGCCCTTTATTAGCCTATCCCATCCCTCTTTTCTTTCACACTACACTTGTAATCCTCTAATCCCCAACAGCGGGGAAAGCTGGCATTTGGATTTATTTCCCACTTCTCTTTTTCTTGGCCAAGAATAAAAATCTCCTTTGCTGCTGCTTGTTTGGTCCTCAGTCCTGTTATTGATTCCACAATTTTAAGAGGGAGAAAAGGAGCCAGTTTAGGATTAGAAATTGGCAACAGGGCCGGGGATATAGCTCAGTGGCACAGTGCCTGCCCGGCAAACGTGAGGTCCTGAGTTCGATTCCTGGTACCCTCCCTCAAAAAAAAGAAAGAAAGAAAAAAGAAATTGGCAACAACAGTAGAGGTTACTGCTGGGGAAGAAGGAGGAGGAGAGGAAGAGGAGGTGGGGGGAGGAGGAGGAAGAGGCCCGTACAATTCTAATACAGTTAGAAACCACTCCCTTCCATTCATTTAATTTTAAGTAGCACCCTAGGCTATTCCTCCTTCCACTGTCCTAAGGAAATAAAAAGTGAAATAACAACTCAGGAGAAAGCTAGGTGTGGTGGCTCGTGGCTGCAATCCCAGCACTCAAGAAGCTGAGGCAGGAGGATTGCCAGGAGTGATTTTGAGGCCTGCCTGGTCTACACAGTTTATTCAAGGAAAGCTTGAACTGCATAGCGAGACCCTATCTCAAAAAAAAAAAAAAAAAAAGTGAAATAAAATAAAATAACTCAGGAGATCTCTGATGCTCCAGGACAAAGCACGTACATGCTGGATTGGCTAGTCTGACCTTTGGTTACCTTCACAGTGCTCCAACCTCATTAAGGGTTCATAAATATGTACCACCTGTCATGCATGTAATTAAGATCAGAGTGAATTCTGGGACAAGCAGAGCCCCTGAGATGGCACAGCATCCTGTCAGTCATTCCTGTCAATCATTAACTAGAGGTTAAGGGGCAGGTACCTGGGTTGAGGTGCAGGTCCTTTAAATTCCAAAAGCCTGGTCTGTGGGGGCTACTGTGAGCTGTGACACGCAGAGCTTTTCCTTACCCACCACCCACACCCCACTCTTCCATTTGTGCCATATCTGTCATTGGCACAGATTTGCCCTGAGCACAACTTCTTTATCTTCACAACATGTAGCTGCTTCTCACTTGCCATTTGGACTGTTCGCCTGCAACTTTTTGTCATATAAAAGAGCCTGGAATTTATCTGCTAAATTCAGCACACAGTAACAGGCACAAAAGGCCAAGAAAACTAGGCTCTGAGGTCCTGGAAGGGGAGGCACTTTATTTGTAGAATGTAATCCCTATAATGGCCCTACACGTCTTCTCCAGGGCACCTTGGAAACAAGGGTATCCAGCTAGATGAAGAGCCTTAAAGCCCCTGAAAAGTACTAGCAAGATTATGGTACTCCTCCTTCCTCTACATTTTTAACTCAAAACCCAACTCTACAAAATTCTTATATTTCCTATTATGACTGTGGTGAAGTTTTTTTTTTTTTTTGTACCAGGAATGGAACTCAAGACTTAGCGCTTGACAGGCAAGCGCTTGTGCCACCGAGCTATATCCCCGACATGTGGTGAAGTTTTTGATATTTGAATTTTTTAATTTCTCAGAAGTTTTTGACTTAGCTGGAGGCACATGCTTAATTCTGACTTTCTGGGTCTTTAACACCTGGTACTATAAGGATGAGAAACGCACCAGCAACTGTCAGTCACTCCTCCAAGAGAAGGATGAAAAATGGGAGGAAAGGGGAGTTTAATCATCACTAGTGTCTTCAAGCCAGCGCCTCACTAGCCAAGCACGCAGTTAATTGGCTAAACTTCCAGGTACAAAACTGGGCATGGCATTTGAGCTACAAAGAATAGCACCAGCTGCGGTTACTGCTGCGGTTACTATAGTAACCCCTTCTCTCTGCTGGCTCACTCAAAGCAACAGGGACTTGCTGGATCTTGCCCCTACAGCAACGGTTCCAGAGCTGCCTGCCCTGCAGGACCGTAAATTGATTCTCTCAGGGTTGAGTCCCCAGGTAGATTTCTCCAGCACTCTGGGACATTCAGAACCAAATTCTCTTAGCTTTTTTTCAACTCTTCCTCTTCCGTATACAAGGAAACAGCAGAATACAGCTTGTTAAAATTTTGTATTACCTTTCCCTGTTTATTGAAATTACATCCATTACCATTGAAAGGGGCAGCTTCTTCTTAGCTGATTTAGCAAGCAAACTGGGTCATCCTGATAACTTTCCCATAGATGTGCCTAGCTCCAGACTACCTGGTTATTTACTTTGAACTGTCCAGTTCTGAAGGAAATGATTGTTCTTTAAATTCTCTGTAGACTATATTCAGCAGGTATGGTGGTGCACTCTTGTAATCCCAACACCTGAGAGGCTGAGGCAGGAGGATCACCAAGAGTTTAAGGCCAGTCTGGGCCACATAGTGAGGTCAAGGCCAACCTGAACTATGATGAGACTTTCTCTTGGGAAAAAAAAAAAAAAAAATCAACCTTCTATAGACTATATGTGAAGTGATGGTACACTACCAAATACATGGCTATCCCTATGGCTTAAATGGACCATACATTAATTTGTGAGGTGATTTGTTTGTTTGCAGTGGGAAAGGCACTTTCTTAGGCTCCGTGATCCAACAGCATCTCTAACTGTATCCACCCAGCCAGCCTAGGTTGGCCTGGAGCTCTGGGGAAGAACAAAATGTTATATGACTAGACTGCCTTCTTGTGCTATTTTTAGGCTGATATTGGTTAATATAAAAATATAAACTCATGGAGAAAAATTTAGCTTTATGCAAAGAAACAAGCTTCACCTCTTTTTTTTTGGTACCAGGAATCAAACTCAGGACCTCAGACTTGTCAGGCAGGCACTTATGCTGCTGAGCTATCTCCCTGGCCCCTTCACTTCTTTTTAAGTCTTCCACAACTGGCCTGGCATGGTGGTGCATACTTGTAATCCTAGCACTCAGGAGGCTGAGGCAGGAGGATTTTTTTTTTTTTTTTTTTTTTTGGTACTGGGGGTGGAACTCAGGACCTTGCACTTGCCAGGTAGGCACTTGTGCCTCTGAGCTATATCCCTGGCCCTGAGGCAGAAGGATTGCCAGAAGTTTAAGGCCAGTCTGGGCTACATAGTGAATTCAAGGCTGGCCTGGACTACACAGCAAGACACTACCTCCAAAAAAAAAGTCCACAGTTGAATTCTGCTTTGAAGGAAAATCAGGAAGGACTTTTTCTTCCCTTTGGCAATCAGCTTGGGGATTATAAACATGAATCTCATGGGTTAACAACACACAGTTCTTTCTTAAAATTATGTTTGAAGTACTGAGAATTGAACTCAGGGCCTTCACACTGACCTACACCTCCAGCCTTTTAAAATTTTATTTAAATTTTCAGACAAGATCTCACTAAGCCCTTAAATATCTAGACTATGGTTGAATCTGCAATCCTCCTGCCTCAGCCTCCCAGAGTGGTGGGATAACAGGCATGTGCCTTTTTTAGGTTCTCCTTCTTTCCAGAACTGAGGCCCTGGTGATTCAATCTTCAGAGGCAAGTAAGATACTCCAGAAGGAACAGATGCTAAGTTCCTTCTGAGTCAAGTCAAACAGGCCCCACAGCTCTGTGAGCTACAGAAACTGCTTCTGTCCTCACCTCCCCACAAGGAGAGCAGGCTTCGCAGTTTGTTCAGTTGCTGTTGCACAGCTGTGAGAAGGCACAGATTCTCTTATCCAGCTATGTCTGACTTTGATTGTCTTCCATGAGACCACTACTGACTAGTCTTCTTTCTCAGTTCCCCATTACAACAACTTGTCACCAAGAACCTGAGCCTCAGATGATGAGTTGGATAGGGTTATTTGTAAATAAATACACCCCAAGAGAAAAAGACAGGCCCAGCCCATGAAGACCCAGTCCTGCACATGTGTTCCTTTCTCACTCCCAGAGCCAGTGGGATTGCTTTTACCTTCATTTGTTTGGCTTCTCTGTCCTAGCCTAGAATACTGGCCTCTCTCCTCAAACCGGCCCAATTTAAATCTTTGGCTTGGGCTGGTGATGCAGCTCAGTGTGAAAATCTGTGTTCAGGAGGGAGGGCCTCCGGCGCACGGGGAGCCACAGGCAGAGAGTGCCGGTCTTCCGGCCAGCTTGCTTCCTGCCTCATAGGCCCCTGGAAGGAGGGCCCCCGGAGCAGGGGGAGCCATGCAGCGGCGAGGGCTGTTGCGCGCTGGCCCTCAGGCCAGCCACCGCCGCTCAATTGAGAACTACCATGACACAGAGAAACAATGACACAATTGGCCCACCATGCACTGGCTGCAGATGCCCACCTAAGGACATGTGT
>NW_004955424.1:21951042-21975258 GCF_000276665.1 Chinchilla lanigera
GGCCACAATAGTGAGTTCAAGACCAGCCTGGACTACATAACAAGACCTTGTCTCAAAAAAAAAAAAAAGCTTTTTTGATGTCTCTCGTTCCTCTGACCTCTCTTCACTGACACAGAAATTGCAGGGTATACCTCTTAATTTAGCACTTAATTAGCTTTAGATGTGTATCACTTGTAAATTGCTTCATGCTTAATGGTTTCAGCTTGCTGCAGGAACAAACATTTGTTTTTATTTTTTGGAGGACTAGGGATGGAACCCAGGCCCTTCACCCTGAGCTACATCCGCAGCTTTTTTTTAAGATAGGGTCTTGCTAAGTCACTAAGTTGCCCACACTGGGCTCAAGCTTGAGATCCTCCTGCTTCAGCCTGCAAGAATGCTGCGGGGATTACAGGTGTGAGTCATCACACCCAGTTCAAACATTTGTACATTGGCCCTGTGCCAGATATTGCTGCAAAAGCGCAAACATATTACTTAACTCATTTCCCCTATATGCTACATTATCAACTCATTTGTTGAAGAAAAGAAAGCAGAGGTGTTAAACTGTTCAAGGTAATGCAACTAGTAAGTAGCAACTAGTAAGTAAAACAGCCAAGATGTGACCCAGCTCTTTGGTCATCAGGTTTTAAAAGATGTGCTTTAGACTACTAAATCCACTTTACTCCACTATACAGTACCTGACCCTATGAATTAGATCTATCATCTCTATTTTCAGATGAGAAAATTGAGCCTGAGGTCAAAGACCAAAAGTAGAGCTGTGATTCAAACCTAGGTCCATTGGACTCTGAGGTTTTCTTTTTCCTCACTCAATGGAAGCAACGAATTTGATGCTCACTGATCCCATGCACATCTTTAGAGTGGGGACACAAAGATGTGCATAAAGGGCCCCTCCCTTCACAAGTTCACAGCCCGGGGGGACAGCCTGATGGGAAGACAGGAGGTCTGCTGATGCAGGTGCTTAGACTGTCTCTGGGAAAGCTCAGCACCACAGAAAGGAAGCTGGAGGGACAAGATGGTCACAAAGGAAGGACACACGATTCACACTTTGTATTTTAATCCAAGGCTTTGTGATAAAAAAGAGACTTTGTGATAAATTCTGTTCAAAATTCAACCAAGAACAACCCGAATATTCTGGTTCATTAGATTTGTGCTGTACATAATAATCCTCTCTAATCTACTATGAATAGCTGCTGTTTTCTAGATTGCCAGGAAATGTTGGGGAATGGGATGCAGTTGGTTGCAGATTGCCTTCCGGGATTTTTTTCTTTTTTCTTTTTTGGTACTGGGAATCAAACTCAGGACCTTGTACTTGCCGGACAGGTGCCTGCACCACTGAGCTATATCCCTGACCCAGCCTTCTGGGATTTCTTGGAACTTCTGACACTGAAGGAAAAATCCTGAATGTGAATAAGTACTTCTTCCTCCACCACCACCCAAGGCAGAGAATTCATAGCTTTTACTAGATTTTTGAAGATATGAAGTATCATCCCAAAGTTAAGAATCACTAAAACAATGCTTTGAAGGTATATCTACACACATTAAGTATATATAAATAGGCTCCTAAAGATACAAACACACATTTTCATAGCCATAAAAATGTCTGAAAGGAAACATCAGACTGTTAAGATTATTTCTAAACTGGGCATGGTGGCACATGCCTGTAATCCCAGCACTTGGGAGGCTGAGGCAAGAGGATCACTGAGTTTAGGCCAGCTTGGGCTACACAATGAGTTCAAAGCTAGCCTGAACTACATAGCAAGATCCTGTCTCATAAAAAAAAAAAAAAAAAAAAAATTACTTCTAAGGACAGGTTTTTTTTCTTTTTTTTTTTTTTTTAAATAGAAAGAAAGGGAGACTCCCTTTTTGCTTCAGACAATGCTGTGCTGACTTAACTATTAACTTTTAATGAGCACATATTACTTTTATAATTAAAACTTTTAAAACATGATCTCTGGAAAAAAAAATGTCTCTTTTCTACTGCACTATGGGGTAGACCATGTTGAAAAAAGTTTTAATAGTGAGGAGTGAAGCTGCTACAGAATTCATTACCAATTTTGTTATAATTAATTAATGGCCAAGAGTTATGCTGTATTTAGGAAGCTTGGGTCAGCAGCTGTCTGGTTAGGATGAGGATAATCTGCTACCTATTTGAGTCTGAAGGACAGCCAGGAAGCTGTCCTCACCTGGCACAAGCCCCGTTCATCTTGCACACTCCCCCCAGAGATGGGTAGGACTGAGGAGGGTGAGGCCAAGACCATCAGCATCAGGTTCTACAAAGAGCAACAGATGTTTCAAGCACAGAAAAGTCTAATATGAATGCAGGATGCAAACAACACAGGGCCTTTGCCTAACCATGTTATAAACAAAAATCTTCAGCACAGGAAATGTCATCATTTAAATACAATGAACAAGGATACAGATATATATATATATATATATATATATTTTTTTTTTTTTTTTAAAGAATTTGGCAGGTAGAACATAGAGATGGAAGTGGTCCTGAAATTTCTTCCTGACCATGCCCTTGAACAAGTCCTCTGCTCTATCAGACATATGTTTCCTTGTTTTTGACAAAATGGTAGAACAGCTTCTACGAGGCCTTCAAATCCTCATTCTAAGGTCTGTGCCAATTCATAGCTAGAACACAAAGCTGAGCATGGTGGAGCACACCTGTAATCTCAGCACTCAGGAGGCTGAGGCAGGAGAACTGCAGTGAGTTTGAGTCCAGCTTGAACTACACAGAGAAACCCTCTCTCAAATAACAGTAACAAAAACAAAAACAAAAAACAAGCAGTATAACCACCTGCCAACTTAAAGTTTTTCTTCAGTGTAAAAACAGCACAACAGTGAACTGAGGATACAGTGCTTGTCTAGCATGCATGAGGTCATGGGTCCAACTGCTGGCACCACAAAAACAAATCAAAAACCAATATAATAGCATTAAAGGAAAGAAGTTCTTTTCACTTCTTTGTGTGTGTGTGTGTGGGGGGGGGTACTGGATTGAACCCAGGGCCTTCACACAGTGCTATGTCCCAAGCCCTTTTATTTATTTATTTATTTATTTATTTATTTATTTATTTATTTATTTTTATTTTTGAGAGTCTTGCTATGATGCCAACATGGAACTTGAACTTGTGATTTCTCTGCCTCAGCCTTCCAAGTGCAGGGATTACAGGTGTGGGCCACCATTCCTAGCGTAGGAGTTTGTTTTTTTAAAAAAATATTTTACCTTCCAATTCTTTTAAACTAAATGTCATCTTCTTCCACTTGAGCAATCACTCAAATTCATATTTTCTCTCAACTGCATCCTGTGAATCAAAGGAACCTGAAACTCTAGTACTAGCCAGAAACAAAAGGTCGAGAGAAACGAAAGGCCCAAGTGTAGTCTTTTGTGAATAAAGCTGTTCTTGTCCAGCTTCAGTATCCTGATGATCTGTGTGCTGAACTTGCAAGCTAAGCCAATTGGCACACTTACCTCACAGGAAGCAGGCTCAGGCAGGCTCCTCTGCGACCAAGGCTAGCTCAGTGTTGTATGCAGTTGTGATGCTATATGTAACAACTATCATCATCCCCACGGAAGGACAAACTGATCTCACTTAGACAAAAATTGCTATTTCTGAGCTATGCATGGGAGCGCACACCTGTTAATCCCAGCACTCAGGAGGCTGAGGTAGGAGGATCATAGGGTTTGAGGCCAGCCTAGGCTACACAGAGACCCTGTCTAAAAACAAAAACCAACCAAACACCTTTAAAAGTCTGCTATTTCTCAGAGTCAAAAACTATACAACTACAGGTAAGCTTAAGCTTATTATCTTCTATTCAGGTTTCTTCTGTGAGCAAAAATCACCATCTACAATATCTGAATACCTTGGATGTAAAACTAGAGGTAAGAATTGTGAGACAGCACTTGTCCCATGAAGGACAGCATCCTGCTCTCTTAAGAAATCAACCATTTCTCAGCTGACCCTAAGATTCCTTCTATATCTCTATCCCTTTCACTGGTCTATATATTTAGTGTGTACTTTAGAAAATTATTTTTGAACATCTATTTAACATTTATTTTAATTTCTATTTTTATTGATTTCCAAATTTTCACCCAGGTCTAAAAAACAAACTTTAATAATTAATAGCTTGACAAGATGTCAGCTATTTAAGATTTCAGATACTAGGTATCATCTTTTCCTTTTCACTGCCTCGTTTCATTTGGGGGAGAATAGTTAAACTAGATTTTTAAATGCTGTAAAATAAGGCTGGGAAAAGACATCATATAAAGAAAAGAGGTTATTACTTTGAAATTTAATCTTTCCTCATAAGTCAGAAGCAAAGCAATGAAAGAAGGACCTGAGAATAAGGCCAAATTCTTTGCTCACTGGCAACGTGAAACTTCGGAAGTCTGTAGTCACTTTCTAATTTTTTACTTTGAAAGCTAACTTTTGGTTTGGGTGACTGTTTCTAACAGACTGAAGTCAAAAGTGCTTATTATTGAAATGGATAATTTCCACAAGGCCAGATTTAGGCTAAGGGTTATTCTTATTTTATGTTTCCTGAGCTCAAGGTTGTTTAAACCTAGGAACACCGACGTAGAAAAACCTAGATGGGTCTCTCGGATCCTTATTCTAGATTTTTTCTTCTCTAGTCCTTCTCCAAGCTTTCATTACTACCAGCGAGATGTCTTCGTTTACAGTATGTTTGTTATGGTGTCTAGATGTCCCCCCAAAGCTTCATGCAGTCATGGGCAACAGGCTTTTCAGAGGTGGTTGAATCTAGTTTGTGATTGATTGATTCATGGCCCAGTGCTGGGATAAAGGGTGTGAGTGCTACACCTGCCCTAGGGCAAGTAGCCTGCATACAATATGAGGGACGGAAAGAGGCTTGTCCACTTACTCTCCATTGTTGCCTTTAGTATCTTTCACCACCATGAACTGTTGCCCCTCTGCCATGTACTACCCTACCTCGGAGCCAGTGATTATGGACTGAGACCTCTGCAGACCATGAGCTAAATAAACCTTTCTCCCTTTAGTTTTGTATTGGGTGTTATGTCTCAGCAATGAGAAAAGTACCCAAGACAGAATTTGGTATCAGAGGTGGGGTTGTTGCTGTGACATTACCTAGCCATGTGGCTCAGGAGCTTCTGGAACTGGCTTATGGGAAGGGGAAGAGTTTGAAAAGGTTTAGAGATGCCATCTGAAAAAGCAGAGCTGCAACACTTGAGATTGTACAGTATGGGGGATTCTGGCCAGAGCTGAGAAGACCAGAAAGCCAGTAAGGCTAGGCTCAGGAGGTTTCTGATGGGAAGGACTGCATTGACTGCTGGACTCCAATGTCTGTTATGCCTTGGTAGAAAGTTTGTCTGAATTTTGCTTGTGTCCAGAGACTTTGCCTGAGACTAAGGGCAGAGGACTAATTAATCCTGTAGAAGAAATTTCAAGGCAGTCAAATGTTGAGGCAATAGCATGCCTACCTTTGGGGGCTGTTAGTCAGATCTTTGTTGAAAATCAAGAACAATGAGCCCAGAAGAATGATTTAAAACATTGTGAGTATGGACAGAAAGGAAGCCCTAGTAAAGTGGTGCACTGTAAAGGGAGAGCAGAGAAGATCTTGACTGCTGAAAATGAACAAGAGAATAGAAAAGATGGCCAGAGGACATCACAAGCAGCAGCAGGATTCCACCCTTTGCAGCCTCAAAATTGCAAAAGTAAAAGATTTCAGTTTGAGAAGGGCCAGTGGACCATGTTCCAGAATGGTGGTGGCTGCACTACGTTCCAGAATGGCAGCATAGAGAATTTGTTCCTCAGCACTGGACTCAAATGTTCAGCAATCCAGATACTTGATCCTTACAGTCAGGAAAAAGAAGCTTGGTTACTGCTCCAGCTGGCAGCAGATCCCGGCATCATCCATGTGGTGCTGGTGGTATACACAGAATGGAAGAGTTGTGGGGTCAGGAAGGCTTCCACCCAGATTTAATGCCTGGGAGGCCAGGTAGTGTGCCCCTGAGAGGGCAGTGTATGAAGCTGTGAGTGTGAAGCCAAAGGCACAGTGGAAACCCCAGAAGTTTGGAGAAGCCAGGAACATAGATCATCTGAGGAAAATAGCAAGGAAGGAGCAGAGGAGGCCCAAGAGAAAAAAAGCCATGGGAACTAGAACCACCAAGAGTGTCATAGGGGCGGAGCCACCCAAACCCTTTGGAGTTCACAAACTGCTGACAGACTGTCAGATGCTGGACATGAAATTACAGGATTTAGTTTGCCCTGCTGGATTTTGGACTTGCTTTGGTCCCATTTCTTTGTATCCTCCAGTTTGTAATGGAAATGTTTATTTTGTGCCATGGAATGTTGGAAGTGTTTTTCTTTTCATTTGTACAGGGGCTCACAGCTAAGTGTTTGCCTTAAATCTCAGAGACTTTTAGACTTTTCAGCAATGCTGAAACTGTTAGAACTTTGGTAACTCTTGGAGATGGACTAAATGCTTTTTGCATAAAGGGATGGCATGAGTCTTTGCGGGGGGGGGGATCAGGGGTGGAATGTTATATTTTGTGTCTAGATGTCCCCTCAAAGCCTTATGCAGTCATGGGGGGGCCATGATTTTCAGAGGTGACTGAATCTAGAGTTTGTGACTGATTCATGATCCAACACTGGGATTAAAGGTGTGAGTGCTATGGCTGCCCTACCTATGGAGGTAGCCTGCATACAACATGAGGGACAGAAAAAGCTTTGTCCTCTCGTTCTCCATTGTTGCTTTTACTGTCTTCCACCACCATGAACTGCCTTGGAGCCAGTGATTATGGACTGAGACCTCTGCAGACTGTGAGCTAAATGAACCTTTCCCTCCTTAACTTTGGGTGTCAGGTGTGCTGTCTCAGCAATGAGAAAAGTAACTAAGACAACTATCATAGGTTTTTTCTTTTGGTTTTTGGAGACAGTGTCACTAAGTTATCTGCGCTGGTCTTGAACTTGCTTTGTAGTCCAAGCTAGCCTTGAAATTGTAATCCTCCTGTCTCAGGCTCCAAAGTGCTGGGATTACAGGCCTGCTTATCATGTTGTTTACTTTCACACTTTCTAAAAGGAAACACAGATTGATAGAACCTTTGTGAAAAGCAACTTGGCAAAGTTTATCAGCCTTACAAAACATGCATTCCACTTCTAGAGATTTGTTCAAAGAAAACTTTCCTTAGTTCTTTCTCTCCCTACATTAGGTTGATGGGTCATTTAACTGTTCTTAGTATGTTTCTGTACTTTTTCAAAACACTATAATAAACATGTATACTCTTTTGGTAATAAAGTCTTTAAAAATGGTAAATATAAAACACTCTAGCCCAACAATTTTTATTCTGAAGTATTTGGTATTAAATGTGGGGACCATCTCCAGCATCTTATTACTATTCTTGAAAACTCTGTATGTATTAACAGTAGTTTTGCTAAGAACCTAGGGTCTTAGTATTCAGTAACACTGCTCATGCCCACTTTTGTAGCTGTCACTTTCACAGCATGGCTTAAGTAGAGCCTCAAACCACAACACGTAGCTGGTGGACCACTCCTTCAAGAGACTCATGGGCTGTGTAAGTCAACATTACTATGGTAACTATAGCTCTTCCAGGCTTATTTCCTAGTACCACTAACACAAGGATATATCAGAAACTCCAAGTATGATATAAATGAATTATCACATCTCCCAACCTGTTAGATATCTGATACACAGAGTCAGGTTCTCTAAAATCGAAGAATGAATTCTAGGAACAACAGAGTTTAAGAGTAGGCAATATTTATTGAAGGATAGAAAGCTCTGCCTGTGTGGGACAGAAGACACCTGGAACACAGGTTGCCTGAGGACCCCGCTTCTCAGGGGAAGTTTTATAGAGCACAACCATGTGGGTACAACATGGGTCATAGCCATCACCAACCAATAAGATTATGAACATAGCTACTTAAGTAATATTGATCCAATGGGGAAGCAAGTCACAGAGCGAGTGGGCATGGAAAGAACAAAGAACTTCTCAGGCCAGTGATGGACCCAGTGGTCTTGGTTGCCCACTGAGGCGAATCACACCTACCTAGATTTTATTAGACCAGGTGTTATCATTTATCTCATCCCTTGGGGAGTATGTAGGCCTAGTCTTTTGGTTTTTTTTTTTTTTTTTTTTTTTTTGCTGTTGTTGTTTTTTGTTTTTGAGACAGGGTCTCACTAAGCATTTCAGTCTGTCCTTAAACTCACTATATAGCCCAGGCTGGCCTTGAACTCATGGCAATCCTCCTGCCTCAGCCTGAGTGCTAGGGTTACAGGCGTGCGCCACTATGCCTGGCTGTTGTTGAGGTCTAGCCTCCAACTGATGCATCTCTGGCCACTGTTAGTGTGTTTTCATCTTTTGTCTTGACTCTCTTGAGGGCCCAGCTCTACCTGACAGCCTATAATATTCCTATGTAACTCAGCTATCTATAATACCACCACCAAGAGGGAGGAGGCAGGGAGAGGAGGGGAGAGAGGAGGCAGGAGGGTTGGGTGTGGTGACGCACACCTGTGATCCTAGCACTCAATAGGATCATTAAGAGCTGAGGCCAGCCTAGGCTCCACAGTAAGTACAAGGCCAGCCCGAACCATATAGGAGATCCTATCTCAAAAAAAAAGAAGGAGGAGGTATACTAAGGCTCTGGTCCTTGTTGGATAGGCTCATCATCTGATACCAGGTGATATTTAGAAACCTCAGTTTCCACTATCTAATGAAATATCCCCCCTCTTTTTTTTAATAGCACAACACATTACCTAAATTCTCCTGGTCATAGAAAGAAGCTGTAGGAAGAGCAAGTAAGTTTTAAAGGGTGTATGTATGTGTGTGTGCAGATTGTTTTTGCTTTTTTTTGGTTTTTGAGACAGGGTCTTACTCTGTAGTTCAGGCTGGCTTTGAATTCACTATGTAGTCCAGACTAGCTTCGAACTTGCAGCAATCCTCCCGCCTCAGCTTCCCAAGTGCTAGGATTACAGGCATGTACCACCACACTCAGCTATTAAGTGCTCCTTCAAGATGTTTTTCTGATGAGTCCCAGGGGGGTTACATTTCGAGTCTCTGGTCATTGTTTGCGAACTGTTGGGATGACTTTAACACATTCACAATGGGGGCACACACACACGACTGTTCCATTGAGCAGCTTGTTCCACCCGAAGGACTGTCCCATGCCACCTGATGTACCACAGGTGGTTCAAACTGGCAGTAATGTGTTAATTAGAGAGGAAGACAATATGCTATTTTCAGCCTGGGTGTTGGAAGAACTCTTCAAATGTCTCCATTCTGATTTAGAAGAAACTACTTAACAGAAGAAGACTTATTCCTGTCCTTGAATAAACTATAAGAACATATGCTATAACCACAGACAAAGAGAACCATACTTTTTGAAAACTTCATATCCAAAGGCAACTAGGGTTTCTAAATATTACCAAGTATCAGATGTCAAATCTGTTCAATAAGGACCACAGCCTTAACATACTGGATAACAGGCTCCTGTGTGTGTGTGTGTGTGTGTGTGTGTGTGTGTGTGCGCGCACACATGGCACCAGGGATTGAACCCAAGGCCTTCACACTGACGTAATCCCCAGTCCTTTTTTTTTTTTTGCTGTACTGGGGATCGAACTCATGACCTTGCACTTGTCAGGCAGGCGCTTACCAGCCCTCCCCAGGCCTTTTTAATTATTTTTTGGCTTTTTGAGACAGGGTCTCGCTATGCAGTTTGGCTGGCCTTGAGCTCACTTTGTAGCCCAGGCTAGTCTCCAACTCACAACGATCCTCCTGCCTCCGCCTCCCAAATGCTGCGATTACAGGCATGCGCCACCACGTCCAGCTCCTTTTTTTTAAATTTTGAGATGGAGTCTCACTAAGTCACCCAAGCTGGGCTCAAAATTATGATCCTTCTGTCCTGGGATCCCGGAGTGCTACAGTACAGCAGGCACTACCACACCTAGCTTAGCCTCTTTCTTTTAGAATACTCTTGGTGTCTGGTAACTTCCTGTTGTGGTCTGGAGTTTGGATATTAAACGTCCCGAAGGCGGGTGTTGAGGGCTTGGTCAGCAGCCTGTGGCGAGACTAGGAGGCAGTGGAACCTTTAGGAGGTAGGGCCTATGGGGAGGAAGTTAGGTCCCTGGGGCCCTGACCTTGAAGGGACTCCTGGGACCCTGTTCCCTCACATCTCTCTCTCACTCTGCTTTCCAGCAAACCTAAGGTGAGCAGCTTTGCTCTATCATGTGCTCCTCACCATGATCTGCCTCACTAGAGGCCCCAGACCAATGAAGCCAAGTGACCAGAGATGGTCACCTCTGAAATCATGAACCAAAGTAAGTCTTTCCTCCTTCTAAGTTGTCTATTTCAGGTATCCTGCTTCGGTAATGGAAAGCTAACATACTTCTCCTCTAGAACCCAGCTTTCCTTACACTAATTCTCCTTGAACATATTTTCTCAAACAGGTTTTTATTTGATGACTCAAGTGAAATTTTCTGAGGTAAAAAACTTCACATCAACTCAGTAGGTACTTCCCTTACCATAAGCCTGACTTGAGCAAGGGAAGATATAGAGTGTTTTTGTTACAAGACCAGTTTAATTTTTGGCTCCAGAAAAGCCTGAGTCTTTCCGTCAGGGATCACTCTATATAATTTTTTTTGGAAAATAATTTCGTATTTCAGTTATGACTGTGGCTTGTCTGAGGCCTAGTGCCTCACGGTGTGCACTGGCCTCCAGTCACAGTTGAGGCTCAAGGTCCCGTGGTGCTGTGATGCCCTAGGGCAGGACTGCACCAGCTGAAGACATACTGGTTCCCTGAGAAACCAGTAGTTATAAAAATGGAGCTTCACCTTGGGGAAAGGACAAACTCCTCCTCAACCTGCCATCTCTGCCCACAGTCCTCATCAACATAAAGATCCTCACTGACCTGAGTCATCCAATAATCCCTCCAATTATTGTATATACCCAACACATAGCTCAGAGTGTCTTTGTCTTTGCCCATCCTGAGGCACTGACCTCCCGCTCCCCAGTCACGCATTATTAAATTTGTCTCTGTTTCTGACTTATTCCTTTTCCATACCCCTCGTATAGGCAGATGGGAATCTTGGCCAGGTCCTCAATACTTGGTAGCTCACACCAAACCAGACTCCTCCAAATTTAGGCATAAGTATTCCAAGTATTCAAATTAATTTCAGAAATATCCTCTAGGGTCAGGCAGATTCTTCTAGTTTAGGAAGACTCCTTTAGGCCTCACCTTGGGACATATGACACTTCAGTGAGCACTATATTTGCATGACTGATATTTTCTTGTTCCTTTTCAAATTCCTACACAATTTTTCATGTATAAAAAAATCTCTCCCAGGAACAAAGGATCCTAGGAAGAATTTCCAAGGCTGACTCTGCCTCCACACCCCAATCCTACTGAATGAAAGTCTCTCAGGATTAATTGATTATTTGGTTGTTTGAGACAGGGTCTCATTATGTAGTTCAGGCTGGCCTCGAACTTGTGGTAACACTCCTGCCTCAGCCTCTCAGGTCCTGGGATCACAGGCATGTGCCATCATTCCCAGCCTAAATTTTTAAATTTAAATAGTTTTACAAGTTGGCCCCTTATAGTCTTTACACATGCTGAAGTACGAGGACCTCTGCACTGGAGCAACTGTAAGAGTGAATGAGGGCTGAAAATGTGGCTCAGAGGTAAAACATTGCCTGGAATGCATGAGGCGCTGGGTTCCATCTCTGGCACCCTCCTCCCCGCAAAAAGAAAAGGGAACTAAAGGGAAAGGGAGAGTGAAAGAACCCTAGCAAGCGGAGGCAGGCAGGATTTGACACTGAGGATTTAATACCAGTGGGGGAACAGGACTGTGAAAGTGGGTGAGATCATTAACACCTTTGCTTTATAATTCCAACTCTTTCCTACATCGTCTTCAGTTAGGCTGGTTGCATCAGTGCATTGATACTTTCTTCTACCTCTGAGAGCTTCTTCAGTATTTGGTTGACCTTCACCTCATCAAATTCCAAACACAGAAATTCAGACTCCTGTAAAACATAAAAAGATGTTTTAGAAGGGACCCCTAAGACAGCAAAGGCTCTTCATCTGGTATGATCAAGCTCCAAAGACCTAGGGGTTGAACTCAGGGTCTTTACATTACATTGAGCTTTTTTCCCCAGACTTTTTTTTTAATTATCTTTCTTGAGACAGGGTCTTACAAAGTTGCCAGGGTGAGTTTGATTTTATAATCCTCCTGCCCCAGCCTACCACATGCTGGGACTACAAGTATATACCGCACCCCCAGCTAGTCTCTATTCTTTTTGTCTTTTTGAGACAGGGTTTTGCTATGCAGTTCAGGCTGGCCTTGAGCTCACTTTGTAGCCCAGGTTGGTCTTGAACTCGCAACAATCCTCCTGCCTCAGCCTCCTGAGTGCTGGGATTACAGACATGCACCACCACGCCCGGCTAGCCTCTATTTTTTGAGATCAACTTTTTAGCTTCCACATATAAGTGAGAATATTTGGAGCTGGTATTTGTTTTTCTGTACCCAACCTGTTTCACACAACGTATTGTCCTTCAGTTCTATGCATGCTGCTGCAAATGACAGAATTTCTCTTTCTTTCCCTCCCTGTCTCCAACCCCTGTCCTCCTTTTGCCATGGTAGGGATCAAACCCAGGACCTCAAGCATGCTAGGCAAATACTGTCCCTGAGCTATACACCCCTTCCCATTACCAGAATTATTTTTCACAGCTGAATAACATTACCCTTGTGTATATACCACCTTTTCTTTATCCATTTATTCACGGATGGACACAGGTTGATTTCCTATCTTGCCTATTATGAACAGTGCTACAAAAAACATGAATACTGATGTCTTTTTGACATATTCATTGCAACCCCTCTGGATATACAGCACACCCAGGGGTGGGACTGCTGGGTCATATGTTAATTCTATTTCTGGTTTTCTGAGAAGCTTCCAGAGGTTTTGCACAACGCTCACACTGGTTTACACTTCCACAGACTGTACACCCTCTCCCTTTTCCTCGCATCCTCAACACCTGTGATTTTTCTGTCTCTTTCACGGCAATCATTTGAACTGCAGTGAAATGATGTGTCACTGTGATTCTGATTTGTCTTCACCTAATGATCAGTGATGTTGAACCATTTATACAGAAACCCGCTCCCTCCTGAGGAATAAGCCCAAGGCCTTGCTTATGCCAAGCAAGTGCGCTACGAGCTACAGCCCCAGCTCTTGTTTGTTGTGTATTTACTTTTTCCAGGACTATACCTATATGCTCTTTTAGTTTGCAATTTGTTTTGTCTTTGTTTTTTTGTTTTTCTTCCAGTACCAGGAATCAAACTCACAACTTTACGCTTGCCAGGCAGGCGCTGTGCCACTTTGCTAAATCCCCAGCCCTCCTATATGCTCTTTTGAGAAATGTTTATCCTGGCCATTATCCATTTTTAACTGGATTATCTGTGGAGTTTTAAAAGACTTTATTATTATTGTTGTTGTTATTTGCTGTCGAGTTCCTTATATATTCTAGAAATGAATCCCTATAACAGATGAATAGTTTATAAATATTTTCTCCCATTCTATAGGTTGTCTCTTTACTGATCATTTTGTTTGCTGTAGCTTAGCTTATTTCTAAGGAAAGCCACATTCTAAAAAGAAAAAGGCGACTAGATAAAGACAAAATTTGCCAGGCATGGTGGTGCATGCCTGTAATCCCACCACTCTGGAGGCTGAGGCAGGAGAATCATCACTGTGAATTCGAGGCCAGCCTGGGCTACAAAGTGAGCTCAAGGCCAGCCTGAACTGCACAGTGAGACCCTGTCTCAAAAAGACAAAAAAAAAATTAAAAAAAAAAAAAAAGACAAAATTAAACAGATACATTTTCCTTTAACTCCCAAACTTCATCTCTCTCCGCAGACAAAACAATGCACACTTAACAATTTTTAAAAGTCAGACAAAACCATAAATGACCCTTGAAGAAACTGAACTATTTAATTATGTTATCAAGATATAGCCTCACTTAGTTGTACTATGAAAATATTTATAAACAATTCAAGAGCCTATAAATTGAGACTTAATATTATGAGGCTTTCTTTGCATTTTGCATTTGGATAGAGTACTCTATGAAAAGTACATCTAATATACTTGATTGTTTGTTTTTTGAGACAGCATCTTGCTGTCTAGTTCAAGCTGGCCTTGAACTTGGAGCAAATCCTCCTGCCTCAACTCCTAAATGCTGAGATTACAGGCATGTACCACCATGCCCAGCTTATACTTCAAAATACATTCAGAAATACAGATGATGCTTATCAAGCCAGAAGCTGAGAATGCAAAGCCATCTGTATAAAAAGTAGATCTAAGCCAGGCGTGGTGGTGCACGCCTGTAATCCCAGCACTTGGGAGGCTGAGGCAGGAGGATCGTTGCAAGCTTGAGACCAGCCTGGGCTACAGAGTGAGCTTAAGGCCAGTCTGAACTGCATAGCAAGACCCTGTCTCAAAAAGACCAAAAAAAAAAAAAAAAAAAAAAAAAAAAAAAAAAAAAAGTACATCTAATACACTTGAAAATACATTTTATTTTATTTTACTTTTTTGTCTTTTTTGAGACAAGGTCTCACTCTGCAGTTCAGGCTGGCCTTGAGCTCACTTTGTGGCCCAGGCTGGTCTCGAACTCGCAAGGATCCTCCCGCCTCAGCCTCCCGAATGCTGGGATTACAGGCGTGCGCCACCACGCCCAGCAAAAACACATTTTAAAATATGTCAAGCCAGAAGCAGGAAATACCACAGCAATATTGTGAAATATTGTACTGCACTTTTTTTTCAAAGTCCTCTTTCTTTATTAGGTCTATTTGGTAGTAACGATGAGGGATGACAAGACTAAAGTACAGTGTCTGTATTTAAGTGTATGGATCAAAAGTTAGAACTCATTTCTTTTAGCAGAAGACGCAGTATGGGGCAATCAGAAAGTTGCTGTCGGAATAAGAAGTGGGCACACCATTATCAGTAACATCTATTGTGCCCAGTGTGGTGGCACACACCTGTAACCCAGAACTTGGGAAGCTGACGCAGGATGATCACCAGGAGTCCAAGGCCAGCCTGGACTACACAGTGAGTCCAATGCCAGCCTGAACTATAAAGCAAAACCCTGTCCCCCTCAAAAAAAGAACATGTATTCTATGATCATGAAAGTGTATTAAATTCAAGAGCTTAAATAACAATCCCAAATTAAAATAAAAAACAAAGGCACATATTCAAAATTTTCTCTCTCAGATACAAAAGCTACTAAGTCATAAAATCCTCAGAAGAGACCCTTCAGAGGTCATACTCCAAACCAACCAAAAAAACCCAGTTTTAACAACTTCCGGAGGGGGGCACGGTCACCTCTCAAATTCCGAACTCCTTTTCTGGTAATCAGTCTATACTCAGGAAACTTTTCATGTGTTAAGCCTAAATCAGTCCTTTAAACTCTTTTCTTAGCAAGATCTGCTATCCGGCAGATATTTGGTTTTTCCCATCCACAACTAAATGTTGTAGCACATACAGTGCACCATCGGGTTACAGCCGGCCTGACAACTTGGGTTATGCCTGGGATTTTAGTTTTAACTTACGAAGTCTTGAGTTGTGACCTGAATGCTGGCCACTTGTGCTTCCAGATGGTGTCAGGTAAAGCTTTAACCCTTAGGAGTCCTGGAAGGAACGTTACAAATCCTGTCCTGTAAGGGGTTACTGAGCAATCCTGGACCAGTGTCTTCCTAAGGACAGTGAGAGCTGCCTGTGCACAGGAGAGAGTGACAGCTGTGTAGAGGAGCCCGAGCTTCACAACTGCCAACCTGGTTATAAGCAGCCCTGGAGAATGAACTGAGTTCGGAAGTCAGGGGTCCACGGTAACTTCACTTAAACGATCTTATCTAGGCCCAATAAGCATACCGAAGTGGTTCCTCTGCAGAACAATATTATAGTGATAAAATACTGAAATAGAAAATAAAAGCTGATTTATGAAATATTTAAGTGAAACCATTCGTCATGCCCACAAAACTATAGACCCCAGAAAATAACCACAGGCTTGAAGTCATAGAGAATTTTCTTTCCTTCTTTTTTCCAGTTGTTTGTTTTTGCTTTTTCATGAATGTGAACACATTTTTAGTCTTGTTTTGTTCCTGTTCTTCTTTCTTTCCCTTCTGTCTTCTTTATCAGTTTCCTGAGGCTTGGAAAAATCTTCCTTTGTCCTTCAGCCTTGCTTCTAATCTCTTTCTCTTCTTTTATTTATCTATTTTTTCCTCTGATGTCTTTAAAATGGTCTCCTTTTAGAGTAAAATCACTCTATTGAGTGGGTATTTACTGTATATAACTTTCTGTCTTGGATCTTGTCATATAGCTATACATCGTACCTATGGTTAAAGTTAGCAAATTAATAGTTATCATAGTTTGTCATTTTCTAAACTGTGCTTGATGCTATTATTATAGATTGTACTATTTTAGCCAACGTGACATAGTTGTGGTCAATTGATCTTCATTGCCTGCCACCACCAAGGGTTAAAGCTTTACCTGAGACCATCTGGAAGCACAAGTGGCCAGCATTCAGGTCACAACTCAAGACTTCGTAAGGTGGATTATCTGAGGGTCATAAAAAATACTACAGTCTGGCCCCAAAGAATTGGGTGCTAGGGGCTGGGGATTTAGCTCAGCAGCACAGCGCCTGCCTGGCAAGCGCAAGGTCCTGAGTTCGATTCCCGGTACAGGAAACAAACAAACAAACAAACAAAAACCAAAAAGAAAGAATTGGGTGCTAGGCCAAACAGGCAGCAACCTTTCATCCCTAATAAATTGGGACAGACTCAAACGCCAAAAGCCAGCTATGCCTAGAAGACATCTCTGAAAAGCAGTTATTTCCTAAAGAGGTCTCAATACTAGTAAAAAAGCTACCTATCATAAGCAATTTATGAACCTCAACACAGAAAACAAATTTACAAAATGATAAAACAGAAGCAAGATGCAACCCATAATCCCCAACTTGCCCAGAGCAAGTCAATGGCAAATTGAGGAAGAAGAAATTAAAATCCTCCCAGCTAAGTTTTATGAAACGGTGGCAACAGACTTAACAAAACAGATCACTAAGTCTCTTGACAAAAACAAAGCAGACAGAATTAAAGAGATGATGACCATAATGAAGGAAATGATTAGTGAATCTAGAGTAGATACAGATTAAAAAAAAACAAAACAGAGCTTAGGAAAGACATGGAAACCACGAATGTCATAAAACAGGCTCAAATTGAAATCCAGGAGAATAAAAATTCTATTAAAATATGTGCAGCAGAGTCAACCAATGTAAAGATAGAATATCTGATCTAGAAGACAGGCTTGTGGCCGGCAACCATCAAATGAAAGACCTCTCAAAAACATTAATAGACCATGAAAAATCAATCCAAGAGCTGGTAGGTGATGCAAAGAAGACTAATATAAAATTAATTGGAATCAATTAAGAATCAGAAAATAGCAGAAAGGGTATTAAGAAATCTGTTCACACACACACAAAAAACAAAAAAACAAATAAAAGGGGGGCGCTGGGGATATAGCTCAGTGGCACAGCGCCTGCCTGGCAAGCGCAAGGTCATGAGTTAGATTCCTGGTACTGGAAAACCACCCCCGTCCCCCGAAAAGAAATCTGTTCACAGAAGTAATAGCACAAAACTTTCCACATATGGAAAAAAGATTGAGACACAGACAAGTGAGGCATGCAGAACCCCACACAGTCATTGGACAGTCACGTAGAAAAAACTACACCAAGGCATATAATAGGCAAGATTCTAGAAATTCAACATAAGAACAGAATATTAAAAGCTGTTAGAGAAAAGAAACAAATCGCCTATAAAGGAATGCCCATCAGAATCAAAGATGACTTTTCAATTCACACCCTAAGTCAAGGAGAGCTTCGAGTGAAGTATTTCAAGTCCAAAAGAAAACAACCTCCAACCCAGACTGACGTACCCCACAAAATTATCTTTCAAAAACGATGGAAAAATAAGATACTTCCATAGTAACACCTGAAGAAATTCATGATCACCAAGCCAGCACTCCAAAACTTTCTGAAGGATATTCTAGAAAAAGACAATGAAGATAACAATTCCATGAATCCCAATAAGATGAATCTACCGGTCAAGGTATCTTAGTTGCTTTTCTCTCATTGCTGGAACAAAATACCCAACACCCAAAATTAGGGAAAGAAAGGCTTATTTAGCTCACAGTTTGTGGAGGTTCCAGTCCCTACTTAGTTGACTCCAAGGGAGGGTGACACATGGCAGAGGGCCAACAGCTCATGGCAGATGAAACACAGCAAAAGCAGCAAAAGCAAAAGAGGCATAAAGGGTGGAGCAAGCCTCTTTCCCTCCCTTATACAGTATGCTGGCTACTGGCCCCAGGGCGGGTGTAGCACACACATGGCCAATCCCAGCACTAGACAATGAACCAATCACAAAGTCTAGATTCAGCTGCCTCCGAAAGCCCACCCCCCACCATGACTGCATGAGGCTGTAAGGGGACATCCAGAAACAAACCATAATACAAAACAAGCAATTAAACAGAGGGAAACACAGGGAACCAACAACAGGAAAGTAGCATGACAAAGGTAAGTCAATACACATCAGTTACGACCATCCATGTGAACGGTCTTAAAAATGATAAAGTGGAAGGCGCAAGTGGGAAGGGGTACCTTAGGATCCTGATAATCAATAGTGATGTAAGAAGTCCACATAGAGGCTGGGGATTTAGCTCAGCAGCACAGTGCCTGCCTGGCAAGCACAAGGTTGTGAATTCAATTCCCGGTACTGGGAAAAAAACAACAACAAAAAAGTGCACATAAAGCTGGCCAGATTTCATAAGGCGTTTTTGCAAAATTTTTCTCTTGGTGTCCTGGCTGACACAAAGAGACTTTACTGAACACAAACTTTGGCCATGAACGCTGTTCTCTAGACTGCCCTTCTGTGAACCTAAATGACTCTCCGAGCTCCAGTGATCCAGTTCTGTGCCCCCAGTGTTCGACACACGAGCGAGGACAAGGGGCAGTGTCAAAACTGGCACAACTTCTTCCCTTCTTTCTCTTTTTTGAGACAGAATCTCAAAAAAGGGAGGCAGTTCAGGCCGGCCTCGAACTCACTTCTCTCAGCCTCCAAGTGCTGGGATCACAGGCCTGCGCCACCCCACTTGGCTGGCACTCACTTCTTGAAATATGATTATATAATAACTTTAAAAACCTATTAACCCTGAACATTGCCTACTAGAGAAATTTGAAACGTCTCCTTAGTAAACCTGTATTTACCACCTGCTTCTACACTTCCTGTGGCTTTCTCAGAATTATCACTGATACCGTTCCTTAACTCCTTCAGGAGACACTGAATCCCAGAAACAGCTTTTCTGAGCAAAAGATTATCTGATTTCCTTCCTAATGAACCATTTATTAAAAATTAAAAATGAATAGTTCCTTGAAAACTGATAGTTTTCATCTGTCCTATCATATTCGTTCTCTATCCTTCTCTGCCCTACAACACATCGTGTGGGGCTATTCTGTAAAGCTTCTGCCAAGGTCATTAATGAGCTGGTCACTAAATGAGGAATTGTATATAGTGCATACATCACAATATTCAGAATAAAGAAATGGTCAAAGGAAACTCCAACTTGAGAACTTCACTTTTATTTGCATAACTCTTATATGCAGTACTGTAACGTATAACAGAACACAAAACTACAATACTGTACTGCATAGTAAATAAAAAATTACAGTGCTATAGAAATAAGATATACTATACAAAAAGACACTGAAGCACTATAAACAAGATGTGCAGAACTGTACAAAAAAGAGACAAGTCATCAGTCTTAGTACCAGGTCAAATGCCTGAGCATACACATAAAGGAGCGAATCTAGACTGCCAAAGTACGTAGTCACCAAATACAAACCCAAAATGAGCAAGATTTTCATCATGCCTAAGCAGGCAAATCACACATCAGTATCACACTGAATGAGGGAAAAACTTCACTTCAATCTTTAAGAAACCAACAGACAAAACTCAGCATTTTAATGAAAGAATATTGCTAATTTTAGTTTGAAGTTCAAAACGGAGCACATCATCTCTAATGAAGTACGTTCTAGAGCATACTCATTTGTAAACAACTCTGACAAACCACAATGTATTTACATGAAAGGAATACAGATGATTACCACCTCCACCAGAACTCCAAGTCATCTAGAGTTGGCTGAATATCACCAGTGGAGAGGAATAAACCATGCAATGGCACTTGCCTTCTAAGGGCTCCTGATCATCTACATGTTAAGATCCATAAACACCATGTAATACATCTAATACAAAAACAGAAGTGCAACAATAATGACAACTCCGTGGCCAGAAAGGAAGGCAGAAGTGGTTCTAATCAAACCAATTCTGGACTGCTCATTTTCTCCAACTAGAGGGACCTCTAATTTGTTCTGCCAATGGAATAATTTACCTACTCCCAGCTTTCTCCATGTTGTTTCCTTAAGTTATTCAAGATAGCACTATTGAACAAAAATAGAGTTGGAAAACATTTCCCTTGGCCCTTCTCCAAAGGAAGCTAATAAATCTATGCAAGGAATGAAATAGTTGGTTTTTGTTGTTTGTTTTTTGAGACAGGTATCACTACGTAGTTTAGGCTGGTCTTGAACTTGCTATGTAGCTCAGGGTCCTCATGTGATCCTCCTGCCTCAGCCTCCCATTGCTTTGATTATAGGTTTGCGCCACCACACTGACAAAGAGAGCAAAGGATGAAATGACCAAGGACAGGATGACTTTCTTATTCAGAAAAGTTAATGTGGAAAAAAAGACTTAGATTTTTTTTTGACTAGGGCTGTGGGGACTAATTTTGTTGGGTTCCAACTGCTAAAGCTCTTCCGGCTTGTACCACTGTATTAGTTTGCCAGGCTGCCATAACAGAATACCATAGACTAGGTAGATTATACCCAAAAATTTATTGCTCACAGTCCAAGACCAATGACCAGCAGATTTAGGTTCTTCTGAGGCCTTTCTTTTAGACTCAAAGACAGCCACCTTCATCCACGGCTTCTGTGCATAAGCACCGCAGATGTCTTTCTCTTCTCAGAAGGACAACAGTTATTTTGGATTCCAGCCCCACCCTAACAGCCTCCTTGTAACTCAATCACTTACTGAAAGGCCTTCTGTCCAAATATAGCCAGATTCTGAGTTACAGAACAGATTCAATATATGTATTTGGGGTAGGGGGTACAATTTAGTCAGTAATAATCCCCAGTGCTCAGAAGGCCCTTCTCAAGTACTTGGTGTTTGTGATTGAGATGATGACAAATATGACAATGATGACAAAGACAGGGACGGCGGTAGTGACAAAAATATCACATTTAATTGTTAGTTTTTCTGCTTATATTGCAAAAATAAGAATTTCTAAACTGCAATCCCAGCATTTGGGAGGCTGAGGCAGGAAGATCAATGTAAGTTTGAGGACAGCATGGGTGGCTACATAATGAGTTTCAGCAGCCTGATCTACATAGCAAGGCACTGTCTCAAAAGGGAAGAAGAAAGAAAAAAAAAAAAAACACAAAAAATTCTAGTAGTCTAGAAAAAAGCAAAACAAAACAAAATGGAAAACTACACACACATCGAGAAAAACTGTTAACTGGCCAGGTCAGCCAGGTCAGTGTGGCAGAAGCCATATCTGGCCTCACGCTCTCTGAACTTTGTTTTGAAATGTCATTTAATCTACAGGTGCTTCTAGGATAAAACCTGTCAGGAAGGAGAACAGAAAATAGCACAAAAGAAGTCTCTCCCCATCCCTAGATCCTATTAAGTGTCTTGCCTGCCACGCTGTGTCCCAAAGTCTAGAGAGGGATCTGACCAGGTGTCCTGTGGGACAATGTGGGCCTGAGGGAGGAGAAAGGGTCTGCGGTCACCGGGTGTAGTCAGTCTCCAGCCTCTCGGGCTCGAACAGCTCACTGCGAACTGCTGGAGATGGGGTGGAGGGAGACAGGAAGAGAGGAGCCACATCCTCACCCTCAGGTTTAAGGCTGACATCACAAGTTGCTGGGTCCTTTGTCCAAATGAAATAACCACCCCTCTCAATTAACATTAACAACACTCCCTCAGGTTAGAAAGCCCTTTCACGTTCTTGGTCTCATTTGATCCTCAGGGGCCAGGGATATAGCTCAGCGGCACAAGTGCCTGCCTGGCAAACACAAGGTCCTGAGGTCAGTTTCCAGTACCAAAAGAACAACAACAACAAACAAACTGGAGATCATTTGATCCTTAGAACAATCCTGTTAAGCAGCAAAAGAAAAAGCCAAAAGGTAAGATAGTCTGAACAATTACAAAAGTGACAGAATTTGCCCACCTGACTCAAAGCAGATCTTTTTCAGCCCGACAAAAAGACTGTCCGAAAATGCAGTGGGTTTTAAGGGATTTGGTATACTTTGACATCACTTACAGAAGAAAGTAACCCCCACTTAAAAATGCCCACAATTCTATAAACTGGAACTTAAAAGTTTAACCCTCTGCAGAAGATAGAAGTAGTCGGGTCCTGACTGAGAAGACTATGGCAGATTCTGACTTGGTCACCACCACTCACACAGCAGACGCTGAAAGCAGTGCAGGGAACTGGAAAGTTTAGGGCGGGTGGGACACATCCCCGGGCCGCTGAGAAAAAGTGAATGCCAAAGTTAAAGAAAAATCAGCACAGAAGATATGTACTGGGGAGATTGTGTAAAAAAGGCTAACACATCTGAAGACATAAGCAAATTCAGGGGAGACAAAATTATACTTAAAAAGGATAATGGTAACATTAATACACAGTAACACTGGTTAACACTGAGTGAGCACACACACAATGTCAAGCTTTGTACATGCACTCTTCCTGCCAGAGAAGACCATTTTATTACATTTTACAGAAGAGGAAAGATAATGAGTCAGTTGCTCAAAGCCATACAAGGAGTAAGCGGAAGAGCCAGTTTAAAACCCAGATCTGCCTGGCTTTAGAACCTGAGCACTTAGTCATTCACGATCCTGACTCACTTTCATATATAACTTAAACATCATCATTAACAGTCACTAAGCACCTACATGTGCATGCCGTCCTATGATTCAGCTAACTTTAACAAAGGCTCAAAGGAAAGCTGGGTGTTGCCTATATGATGATACTCAAAGTAAATCTACAGTGGGCAATAAAAACCACTTTATGGATATGAGTACATCTGTCTTGTTACTTTTCTTGTTGTTGAGACAAAATACTCAACACACAAGCTAAAGGACCAAAGGTTCATTTCAGCTCACAGTTTGTGGAGATCTCAGCCCACAGTTGGCTGGCTCCAAGGCAGGGCAGCATGGCAGGGAGATGTGGCAGAGGAGAAACAGTCCATGGCAAGGCAGGTAGCAAGCAGCAAGCAGCAAGCAGCCAGCCTTCTGGACTTTCATCCCATCTAGATCACAAGTCTATTGAACGGGGTCACCCATACCCAGGGTGGGGCCTTTCCATGATTCACACCCAGAACCATGCTAAGCCTATTAGTGAACTAATCCAGTACTGTACACCCTTAAGCCCAGAATCCAGTCACTTCCCATGATCCAACCACCTCCCAAAAGCCCCACTTATGAGTGCAAGAGGCTTTGGGGGGTCATCTAGATGTAAATCTTAATAGCATCCTAGCTGCATTTGGAAAACTTCTACTATGACTGCAGTGGTGTGATGGGGCAGAAGCCCAGCTGAAATAATACACACACAGGATGCAGGCTGAGAAGCACACCATAAAGAGACTAAGCTCTCACAATGGCTGTTAATCCCTCTGCTGGTGTAGAGGTGGTGAGGCAGGGAGGATTCCCTAAATAGCAACTTGTTACCATTAGTAGGAGAAGGAGGAGCAGGGCTTACCTTCACTGTTCTAGAAGCCAGCATGTGAAGCTCCTGGAATGAGATTCCTTCTCTCTTTTTTTGCGGAGGGGGCTTTTTTCTGGTACGGGAATCGAATTCATGACCTTAGGCTTGCTAGGCAGGCTCTGTGCCACTGACCTAATCCCCAGCCCCAAGATTCCTTCTCCATTACTCCAAATTACTCCAGTACTAACCAAAATACCTGTTAAACCGAGGGTTATATGTGTGTAACAGGAAATCTGCCTGTAATCTCCCTTGTTTTCTGATCTAGGACACCAAATTATCCCTTTAAAAAAAAAAAAATCGGGGCTGGGGATTTAGCT
>NW_004955424.1:21975358-21987891 GCF_000276665.1 Chinchilla lanigera
AAAAAAAAAAAAAAAAAAAAAAAAAATCATTGGCCCTATCATTTATAGGCCATTATAGGCCATTGTTTTTGTTTTATTTTTTGAGGCACAGTTTCAGTATCAATATGTAGTCCAGGTTGGCCTGGAACTCACTGTACAGCCCAAGATAGCCTTGTCCTCCTGCCTCAGCCTCCTTAGTGCTGGGTTTACAGGCATGTACCACCATGTGCCACCACACCCAGGTAGAGGCACTTCTGGAATACAAGAACATAAATATATTAAATTGTAAGTTTAAACCTTAGACATCCTTTGGTCCACATCTACTCCTTGACTAAAAAAGGAAGAAAGGGATCTGACAGGGTGACTTTTGTATTTTCTGTGTGAAATCACTATCTTTGTTTGTCTTGCCAACTTGGTTTGGCAAATTCTTTTCTATTGGAGGAAGCATGTGACAGGCATTTGGTACACTTCTGTGATTGAGGCAGGAAGATCACCCCAAGTTTGAGGCCAGCCTGGGCTACATAGTGAGTTCAAGACCAGCCTAAACCACACAGGGAGACCCTGTCTCAAACAAACAAACAAACAGTGGAGGAAGTGTGAATAGAACCATGGCTCCTAATCCTTGGATAAAATGCCTTCATTGGATTTCATGGGTTTCTGAAGAATTTCAGCCTCATTTATGAGGGCTGGGAATATAACTCAGTAGTGGAGCACTTGCCCAGCCTGCACAAGACCTTGGGTTTGATTCCCCAGTACCACATACATTGCACAAAAACACATTGAAATGTTTTTCTCATATTTAATTTCAAGCACATAAAATATATGACAAAATATGACTATTAATTTCTTTAGCCAAATTCACCAATTGTTCAGTTGTTTACTGAACATTGTTGTTGGTGATATTTGCTTTATCATTTTTTCTCTCTCATAACCCCTTGAGAAGAAGTGTGGGATTGCTATGCCCTTGTATCCCTACATACTTCAGTGTCTATCCCTAAAGGTGAGAACATCCTCACACACAGCCACAGTTACAGAACACTGATACACACAGACTGAGCATCCGCTGCGGCTCATGTGCTCAGAGGCGGCCTTTGGGAGGGGAGGGATCCTGGCGGTGCTGCAGCTGACCTGCTGCTGGAGGTGGCGTCTGCTGGGAAGAGGTCCGTCCCGGAGGTGCACCTCCTCCCTGGCCACCCCTGCTCTCTGCTTCCCGCCCCATGATGACAGCAGCATTCCTCCACCCAGCCTCCTACCATGTCAGTTTTGCTTTGGAGCCAACCAACCAGACTGAAATTATGGGCCAAAATAAACGTTTCCTCCTTTACACTGTCTGTCCCAGCAACAAGAGAGTGATTAGGCAGCATCTCTGTTATGGCTTACACCTAGAGGCCCCCATGTGCTCACGGGTGGGCTTTTGGGAATGACTGGGCCATGGGCATGTGGTACTCGGTCAGTCAGCTGAGTGTGTGTTATTATTAGCTTACAGCTGAGTGTGTGTTAGGAAGTGAAGCCTGCTGGGAAAAGACGGGTCACCATGGGTGTGGCCTGGAAGAGTGTGTGACCACGCACGTACGTGCTTGAGTGTGTCCCTACTCCTCCCTTGATGGCCCGACGCCTCCTGCCTGCCATGCCATGGACTGCTTCTCCTCTGCCAGGCCCCTCTGCCACACCCCTTGGAACCAGTCAACTATGGACTTGAAACCTCTATAAACTGTGAGGTAAACAGACCTTTTCTCCTTTAAACTGGCCGTGTTGGATGTTGTATCTCACTGATGAGAAAGTAACTAAGACAGTCTCTAACCCCAAAATTTGATATCTGACCTACTACAAAATCCAAAACTGTATGAGTGCCAATATGACAACACACTTGGAAAACACACACCTGACTGCACTTGTCACGCTGCGGTCAAGACGCAGGCTCACTAAAAACGATTGTATGAAATTATGTTTACGGTATGCGTACAGCATAAGGTACATTTAAAACATAAATGAACTTTGGGTCTAGACATGTGTCTCATCTCTAAGATATCTTATTACATACATATGCAAATACTCCCAAACTCAAAACAATCTGAAACACTTCTAGTCTCACGTATTTAGAATAAGGGATACTCAGCATATCCTAACATGGAACCCTATCTGTGGTCAAATTTTATACACTGCTCCAATAACGTGATGCATAGATTTTCCCCTGGATCTGGCATCAGATTCGTGATCACACCAGTGCATTTGGATGTCTTATTCTTTTAGTTTTTATTCATACTATTATTCCCTCATAAAAAGTCCTTGCTCTTTCTGAATCTTACATACATTTCAAGGCCTAAATTAAGTCCTATTTCTTTCTGTTTTGGTTTTTGAGACAAGGTTTCACTATGTAGCTCAGGCTGGGCTTGAGCTCACTATTTAGCCCAGGTTGACCTCAAACTTTCAGTGATCCTTCTGCCTCAGCCCCCCTAGTGCTAGGATTACAGGTGTGAGCCACCACGCCTGGCAAGTCGTATTCCTGTAATGAGGATTTTTCTGATCCTTCCAGCCAAACAGGCTCTCTCCTCTGAATTTCTAGACGACCTTATGATCCTATAAATGTAACAATCCTTGAGCTGGGTGTGGTGGCACGCGCCTGTAATCCTAGCACTTGGGAAGCTGAGGCAGGAGGATTGTTGCAAGTTCGAGGCCAGCCTGGGCTACAAAGTGGGCTCAAGGCCAGCCTGAACTGCATAGTAAGACCCTGTCTCAAAAAGACAAAAACAAAAAAAAACCAATCCTTGCATGCTGTCTTACAGTGTCTGATTCCGTGCGTATGTGTAAACCTATATACAAGTTCTCATCTCCAGTGATTACTGAACACAGGCTTTGAGGTCATACAGACCTAAATTCAAATCTACATCAAGATTCCACCATTTTTTAGCTGTGTGGTTGGTTAGATTTTAGTCTTCTAATTTTTAAAATGGTGATTTTACTTTTTTAATTAATTAATTAATTAATTAATGGTTTTTGGGACTGGGTCTCACTATGTAGTTTAGGCTGTCCTTAAACTTACTATGTAGCCCATGCTGGCCTCAAACTCGAGGTGATCTTCCTGCCTCAGCCTGAGTGCTGGGATTACAGGCGTGCACCACCATACCCAATTTAAAATAGTGATTTAAACAAATTTAACTGGTAAGGTTTCTATGAAGATCTCATAATTGCATCTTAGGTAGCTTAACAGTTCTGAGAGGGCTAAAACCTCTCCGATTTTACCACAGTATGTCATATCGAAAACATTTTTAAAGTGTTAAGTATGCAGCATTTCTAATTTCCAAAGGGAATAATAAATACTTCATTCTGACACTAACACACTGCACCTCTAGTGACCTGATCCAACCAAGGTTCTTCGCTGCCAGATGAGGTCAGCAGCAATATCCCACTCCCTGGATGCTCCCAACGACTGTCCTCGAGGTCCTGCTTTTGCCTGTATTAGCCCAAGCAAGTACATGTCCATCAGCTAGTGGAAGAATACCAGAGGTGCCCAGGTGAATGTGTTCCCTTCCTTTAAGCTCTGGCTGTGACAACGGCCATGGTAGCTGAGTGGTAGAGTATGACAGGGGACAAGTGTGAACAAGACTCCATGATAGAGTTGTCAGAAATGCGAACGTGCTTGCGGGACTATTAATGAGCCCTCTGATTAAAAGGAGGTCAGAAGCTCAGGTGCAAACTGTGTTTCCGAAGAAAGAAGCAACTATTCAAATCAAGCACTTTTCTCATAATCAAGTGGAGAATTTTAATATTCAACAATAACACTGAAAAATCGGAAGTCCACAGTTTAGATGTCATTCATACCTCACTTCGTTTCCATCATTTTCTTGCTCTTCACAAGACGGCAGGAGAGCTGGTTTGCAGAACTTTGCCCATCTAGTGTTTTGATATAATCATCTTCCCCACCTCTGAGAAAACACCAGCAAAACTCTATTTGTGTTAAACTGCTCCTCTGTAGAGACTGGAACACAACAAGCACCGCAGTAGCTGCATCAATTCTTCACTGCATAGAAATATAAGCTGGGCATGGTGGCACATGCTTGTAATTCCAGCATTTGGGGGGCTGATGCAAGAGGACTGCCATGAGTTTTAGGCCACCCTGAATTACACAGTGAGTTCAAAGCCAATCTGAACTGCATAGTGAGACCTTGTCCCCCCCAAAACAAACAAATACACACACACACACACACACACACACACACACACACAAATCTACTCTGAGATTTGGAATCAAATTTAATTTTTTAAAAAAATTTTTGTTTTTCTATTAACTCAAAATATTCCATCATTTTCTTTTATTCTGTCTGTCAATTAGAACGTCAAATGAAATCAAATGTTCCTTAGGGAGTTAAATACAAATGGGAAAATCCAACATTTAAATCTGTAAGGAGGAGCTTCTAGCAAAGCTGACAATTTCTATCTGCAATGTGAAAAAACAAATAATTCTAATGCAAAAATTTTATCTTCATCAATGAAGCCCTCTACTAAAAATAATGCAACATGAACATTAAAAATGGAACTTCCAAAAATTCTGTCATTTATAGGGTAAAGGTCTTAAGTTTGAGACTACCTCTGAGAAATACATTAAAATAAACAGTTTTAAAGTGGGGTGTAGTGGTATACATCTTTCATCCCAGCACTTGGAAGCTGAGGCAGAAGGATCACCACAAAGTTCAAGGCCATCCTGAACTATAGTGAGACCCAGTCTCAAAATACATACATACGGGGCTGGGGATTTAGCTCAGCGGCACAGTGCCTGCCTGGCAAGCACAAGGTTGTGAGTTCGATTCCTGGTACCAGAAAAAAAAAAACAAAAACAAAAAACATGCATACATACATTCATGCATACATATGTACTGTATACTGTTTTAAAATGTGAATTATTAACTGGAGATTAAACCTCAATGTGATGATGAAAATGCTATACTATGAAAATATTATTAATCTCTGTTCCTTAGGATACAATGGCTCTACTGAATTCCCAGAAATTCATATATACTTACAGACATCTTTGATTTGGGGGGAATAGCTCTTTTCATATAACTCTGCTGTGCTGCGGCTTAGAAAACAATACATCCCAGGACGGCACTTTGACAGGCTGAACTCAAGAAGTGTGAGGGTCTCTCCGACCTTCCCCTCACCACTCTTCTCAGTCCTCCTTCTCTCCCAAAGCACAGGATGGGGCTTTTCTCCAAAGTTCCTCTGGCTACCAGAGGCCAGATTTTCCCTGAGATTAACTACCAGGAAGTAAGACTAGATGCTGACACTACACCCAAACCCCAGATGAAATCTGTACCTGGCCACTGTCCACGCCCAGGCCCACTCGCCTTCCCGCCAAAATAATTCACTTCCCTCAAACGGCCAACATTTCTCACTTCCTCTCCCCTACTGTTACTGGCAGCTGAGTTAGACAGAAATATTATAGGCCGTCAGACAGGGCCAGGCCCTCGAAAGAGCCAACATGAAAGACAAGGTAAGATACCTGTGGGCCAGACCTCAAGACAAAAGGACTAAACAAATGCACCCCCATACCTCCCTAGGTGTGAACATCAGGGATTGATATTCTAAATAGGTAACAACTGCCTTCAAAAAGCCAGAGTCACTAGCCCAACCCCCTACAGGAAAAGCCCCTGTTCTGTATTTATACCCACTTGCTATGGGACTCACTTCCCCATTCGATCCCAGTTTACTCAATTTTACCTGAACAATTATACTTATAATCTTATTGGCTGACCACAGTTTTGTCCCGCCTCACGCCCACCTTGTAATTTCCCATTTTCCCCCTTTCTTGGACCCACCTCACCTCGTGGTTTTGCTCTAAAAAGTCCCTGGGAAGGGCAGGGTCCTGGGCAACCCACTTGGGCCCCCTTCTGTCCCTCTCTCGGACAGAAGCTTTCTTTCCCTCAAGAAATATATTCTGCTCTTAATCTCCGTTGTTCCTAAGATTCATTCTTCGATTTTAGAGAACACGAACTCGTCCCAGATATTGTTCAGGTTGGGAGTTTTATTTTCCTGTATCGCTATGAGAAAGGTATTTAAGATTTAAGCCTCAACCACCTACTCCCCTTTGGGTTCTCACACTTGGTGTGACCCACACGTGCTAGCACTTAGTACATCTGTGTGCCTTTTCTCCTGTTAATCTATCGTCAGTTTCTTCAGCAGATTCAACTGCCAACCCTTTGGAGAGCAGAGAGGACGCTCCCTTAGCTCTGCCGCTGCTCACAGATGGTGGTATGGAAAGTTCAGTACGTTTAGAGCACTTGGATGGTTAGATTTAGAAAGCAGTCTCCACATGTTAAATTCTGCTATTTTATAGAAAAGTCAGGAGGAAAGCCCTCTCCATCACTACCACAGAATACAAAGAGTATTATTATGGGGGGAAGTCATGGGTTTACTAGTTACATTATTTAAATTTGTATCTGTCTCCGAAATTACTAGCTGTATAACTTTGAAAGAAATTTTATTTTTTTACATTCTGGTTTCTAAATATGAAAAATGAGAAAATAGTATCTATTTAATAGGACTGTTATAAAGACTAAGTCAGCACATGCACGAACACCCAGCACTACATCTTATGTGAAAGGATCTCTCAGTCACTGTCTCCACTTGGTTACATGTATCCTACCCCCTGGTACTTTATAAGGAGTTCTGCTAAATACTTGAACAGCTCTGTTCCCTTCAAAATAGGCACTTGGCTTTTAACAGTGACAAATAGTCCTGGAAAAGACTCCTGGGGCCAGACATTGTCCCAGAGAAACAAAAAGTTCTCACATTGGAGAACAGCACCGACTGCTTCAGGCTATAGCAAACCCCAAACAGTAAATCCCTTCCTGCATGTTTTTACAGTGTTACTTGACATCCTGAAAGCTCTGCCCTCTCCCTAGAGTCCTTTTCTTCTTGCAAGGATCAAGCACACTGTTTGCCTTCTTTTCCCTTCTTAATAAGTCTTTATTCAACAAGACCACCCACTGGATTAAAACATTAGCAATCAGAAAAAGGCCAGGTTCAGCCTTAAGACATGGCAAAGCCTTAGAACTAAACAGTAAGCCTTTCTCAGCCTTTTAGGGTCTGGATTTCTGTGTTTCCTGTTCTCAGAAGCAGCACACTAGCTGAGACACACATGCTGAGACCAACATGTTTGTGTATTTTCCTCATCTTCACTGTCAGAGAACTCTCACCATGTGGAAGACTTCTTACCAAAGTCCTGAGTCTCTAACTGCACTTTTTTTTGAGACAGGGTCACACTATGTAGTTCAGGCTGGCCTTGAACTCATGGCAATCCTCCTGCCTCAGGCTCCCAAGTGCTGGAACTACAGGTATGCACTACCAGGCCCAGCACATAACATATACAATTTTTTTTTTTTTGGTCTTTTTGAGACAGGGTCTCGCTGTGTAGCTCTGGCTGGCCGTGAGCTCACTGTGTAGCCCAGGCTGGTCTCAAACTTGCAATGATCCTCCTGCCTCAGCCTCTTGAGTGCTGGGATTACAGGCATGCACCACCACACCCGGCTCAACATATACAGTTTTTAAAAAGCATCGCCTCCTAACCTCTCCTGCCTCGTACTGTGGGCAGACCCTGACACACGGCACCTCTTGGAAAGCCACGAACTAAAGGGAGTGAAAGCAATGATGGCTACTGACAAGGTTCAGGATGGCCCATGTCAAACTGGCTGGAGGAAACCAGAATATGTCACCCAAAATGTGCCTCTTTGGCACAAAAGTCTCTTTTGAAGGACTGGAGAAGCTCTGAAAAATTACCCTTTGGTAAGAAAAATTTATATCTATAAAGAAAATCTCAGCTCGGCATAGTGAAGATCTCAGCCAGGTGGCACAGGCCTATAATGTCCACACAGTGGAGGCTAAGGCAGGAAGACTGAGAGTTGAAAATTCAAGCCTAGCCTGAGTACTTTAGTCAAACTGTCTCAAAAAATACAAAAAAGGGCTGGGAATGTAGAGGTCCTGGGTTTAATCTCATGGCGATCCTCCTGCCTCAGGCTCCCAAGTGCTGGAACTACAGGTGTGCACCACCAGGCCCAGCACATAACATGTACAATTTTTTTTTTTTTTTGGTCTTTTTTTTTGGTCCTCCTCAGTGTGGAGGTCCTGGGTTTAATCTCCAGTACCACCCAAATAAACAAACACGTGCTCTATTGATTTAGTTTCTTTCTCATGCTGATAGAGAACACGCCCTTATAGTGCGACTGACTGACTGACTGACTGAATGACTTGACTGTATGCAGCCCTGAGAACTGAACCCAGACCTTTCTCACTAAGGCAGAGACTTACATCTGTATAAGAAATCTTACCTTTGTTTTACTGGCTTTTCCTGGCCATTTTAGCCAGGTCTTCCTTTACATCCTTCTTTATTTCAAAGAATGATGGTATTTAAACCTCAAGTTGAAGCTGCCCCTGTGAGCGCATCTCTCAGGGTTATCTCCCCATACAAGGGCAGCATACAGATTATTAAACTTCGATCTTATTCTTGTTAATCTTTTTTGTAGGATATCTCAGGCAAGAATGTATGCAAGGTAGAAAACTAGTTTTCCTCTCCTGCACTACAAAAGATTAAAGTACGAGCAGCACCGTGAGAAGAGGTATGCAGAGATACGTCTACCTGCCATCTCACACAGAGACTGTCACACTAGCTGTCTCAACTCCAAGTAACTCGGGGCAGCGCCCACACTCCTTGTACTGTCGGTACACAGGAGAAAGCAGACATCAGAAAGGCAACTGGCATTTGACTGAAAGCAACTGTTTCTAATGTAAGGGTCACCAGGCCTTAAGTCAGTGAATCAGTCCTAAGATACCGTAAACCATCTGCTTTCTAGAGAAGAGACGTTTTTAATAGGGTTCCTTCACTCACTTGCAAGCTCTTTAATAACCCATCCCTTTTGGCATTCTAGTTTCTAAAGAAAAGTCTGCAAACCCTCCCTTCTCTCCTCAGCTCATGTGTATAGACTTGCAGAAAACTAAAACGTCTGTCTGAAAAGAACATGCAGAGATGGGCACTAGGAGACTGAGGTCCACCTGGATGAGGGCAGAGAGGAGCTGAAAATGCCCCCCAGCCAAAGCAGCATCCTTCTCCTCAGGCCACTACCTGGCACAGGCATTTCTTGCCCACTGCCTCACTCTACCCCTTTTCCTCCCATAAGAGCCCCTGTACAGCCAAGCACAGGCAGATAGAGTTTGAGGCGACAAAGAATCCCCTCTATCTTCTTCAGCACTGGTAGCATTCATGTATTTATTTATTTATTTACTTATTTTGTTTTTTTGAGACAGGGTCACACTATGTAGTTCAGGCTGGCCTTGAACTCATGGCGATCCTCCTGCCTCAGCCTCCCAAGTGCTGGGATTATAGATGCACACTACCACACCTAGAGTCAGAGCTAGTTTTTAATAAACCTTTTTTTCTTCCACTATGTTTTTTTAATTTTTTTGGTACCAGGAATTGAATTCAGGACCTTGTGCTTGCCAGGCAAGTGCTTAGCCACTGAGATACATCCCAGCCTGCTGTTTCACTAATCTGCCCCTCAGGTCTTTAGACTGAGTGGAACAAACCCTAAAGTCCAATAACGTCTTTTTTTTTTTCCAGCACCGAGAATCAAACTTATGACCTTGCACTTGCCAGGCAGGCACTGTGCCGCTGAGCTAAATCCCCAGCCCACTAAAGTCCAATAAGAGTACTGAGTATTTTACACTTTTCAGGTACAGTTCTTAACAGTGGGGATTCAGCTTTATACAAGAGAATTTCTGCCCTTGAAGACTTCCCATTTTACAGGAGTGGGACAGGATAAAACAACTTAGAAACAATTTTAAAAGATCATGTAGTTCAAAATTTCTAATCTACAGTAGATACCTAGAACAATACTTTTGCTGTCATGACAAAACTGTTCGCTACCTTCCAAGTAGTTTACTTAAGAGGTAAAGAAGATAGAGACCGACCCAGTTCCAGACTCAATCTCAAGTATCGCCTACCTCCTGCGATTAGCGTCAATGCTTTTGTCCTTTGGTAACATACAAAAGCAAGATGACGTCATCTGTAGGAGATAATAAAAATCAGAACGGCATAAAATTACAGAACACAAGACAAGAGATCAGAAGACCCAGGCCCTATTTCCAGTTCGATCACTTAATATGCATGGGAACTTTGGTAATTCACTTCAACTCTGAGAGCCTGACTTTCTTTTCCTATTCTATCATTAGGAATTTTAGAGTTTTAGTAAAACAATAAAAGAATAAAAGTCATCTTTTCTGCTCAAATAGTGTATGGTATTGTTATTAGTTCCACAATTCTAGATGGAAAAATAACCCAGCTTGGGGCCAGAAATTGGTAATAGCTATTTTGAAAACTTTGTTTCCATATTTCCTGGGGGGAGGGATCACCCAAAAGGTTACTTATTGTTTGGAAGAAACAGAACCCAAAAATTGCTGTCAGGTCAAGAGCCCTTTTTAGTGATTATTTCCCATCTCACTGGGCCAAGGTAAAAAATTACTTTCTGAAAAGCTTTTTTTTTGTTTTCCTTTGTTTTGTTTTGTTTTTTGGGAAAATGCAAAACGAAACCAAGGCCAATAAAACAAACCAAAACCCCAAGCCCTTTTTTTTTTTTTAATATTGAGACACGGACTAAATTGCTATTTCTCTGACTGGACTCACACTTGTGATCCTTCTGCCTCAGCCTCCCAGAGGGCTAAGATTACAGGCGAGTATTACCACCACCATACTCAGCTGAAAAGCATTTAAGTTATGCTCCTTGAAGTCCTTATGTTAGTCACTAATGTGAAGCAGACAACGGTAAGGGCAAACTATAGGAGAAAGGAGGAAGTTGCCATCCTGTTGCTCAGAAATGTGTAACTGAAATTCAGTATGCTAAGGAATGTGCACACCGCTGCACACGCTTTCCTATAAGAATACGTATATGTTCCTGTGTTGTCAGTTTTCCTTCACTGTGACTAAATACCTGAAATAACTTATAAAGATGAATAATTTATTTTGTCTTATGACTGAAACCTTCTAGCACTTTCAGTCCACAGTTACTTGGCCCATTACTCTGAGGCTGAGGTGAAGCTGAAAACCATGGTGAGAAACATGGGATGGAGCGCAAAGGCAGTCCCATCAAGGCGGACAGGAAGGAAAGAACTCACTTTTATAACAAAGCCCTCCTCCCAAATCGGTTAAGCTGGGAATCCATGAAAGGGTGATCCACTCACGAGATCAATGTCCTTGTGAACCTAGTCAGAGGCCCTGACTTTGCACACTGCTACACTGAGGAGCAAACCTTCAAAACATGAGATTGAGGGAAACTAAAGATCCCAATCATAACAGTTCTCCAATAAAATCCCCCTGCTCTCTGTTCGAGGAGAGTACTACTTTGTAAATAACTCCAATGTTTTCCTTACTTGCTGTCAGCAACAAACCTTCCTTCCTTCTTTATCTTCTGGTATGCTCACTGGGTTTGCACTCATCAGATGGAATCAACTATACTCTATTACACTCACTTTATGGGTTATTCTTGCTGACTACATCAGTTAGGAAGTATAAAGCCACTTCTCTTAGCTAGAAAGACATTGCGTATCTAGCACCTAGACAGTCACTCTTTTTCTTAGAAGACTGTCCATTTGTTTGGGGAAAGGGGCAGCTCTAGAGCTACCATCTTAAATTCAACTGCTATAGGGCAGGAGGGCCAAATAGAGAGTTAAATCATCTGGGCAAGACAGGGCGAGAGGAAGGAACAGCAGGAAGGAAGCAGCAAGTACAAGGATCATCTAAAGGGATAACCTTATCTCAGGATTAGCCTATTATTAGTAAAAAATTGAGCCCAGCACTGACAGATCTTTGTTACTTTAAAATATCCCAGAAATATTTTTGTGTGTGATAGCCCCAAAATCTTACCTGCAAAATGCCTAAAATCCTCTGGGGCTATTATAAATGAAGAGAACCAGAGCCTGACACCTCAGAATATGCTACTTTGCCATAAAGATTATTTTGAACTGAAAGCAAATGAGAAACAGCAGCCATTGTAAAGCTTTATACTTTCCCCCCATTTATCTGAAAGCAGATCCTCGGAAGGATCTACTCTCCTATTTTCATACAGGAAGGGGCAGTACTATCCTGAATCACCTGCTAGCACTCTAGATGCTTAGCCCAGAGATAAAATGAAAGAAATCTTATTGAAACAACCCAGGCCAGGCATTGTGGCGCATGCCTGTAATCCCAGCACTTGGAAGGCTGAGGCAGGAAGATCGTTGTGAGTTTAGCCTGGGCTACAAAGTGAGCTCAAGGCCAGCCTGAACTGCGTAGTGAGACCCTGTCTCAAAAAGACAAAAAAAAAAAATCTGGGTAGGCTCCCGGAGGGAGGGCCCCCAGCGCACGGGGAGCCTCGCGCGGGGAGCGCTGGTCTTCAGACAGGTGGCTCACTCCCGGCCTCGTAGGCCCCTGGATAGAGGGCTTCCGGCACACAGGGAGCCATGGGCAGGGAGCGCCGGTCTTCCGGCTGGCTAGCTTCCTGCCTTGTAGGCCTCCGGAGGGAGGGCCCCCAGCG
>NW_004955424.1:21988932-21995060 GCF_000276665.1 Chinchilla lanigera
AAAAAAAAAAAAAACCTGAGTAAAACAACCCTTATCTTCCATTAGTTCCCCTCCATACCTTCCCACAATCTACTATCCCTAGAAAAAAGCTTATATCTCCTTTCACAGCTCTATAGATAATCACTTTATTAAAAATGGTACAAAACTGTAATAGCAGTACTTCAGAGGCTGAGCAGGAAGACTGCAAGTGTGAAGACAGATTGGACTACACAGCAAGTTCAAAACCAGCCTGAGTAGAGAGACTCTGTCTCAAAACAACTCAAGAAATGAAATAAAACAGCAAACACACTATTTATATTCTAAGGCGTCTTTGGGTCTTCTTTTTCAGGAAGGCCTCTATACGCAAGCACAATAAACGATTTAAGGTAGGACGGGAAGAAGTAAAGTAGGTAGAAAGGAGATAAGGAAAACTATACCCTTAAAACTGTACTTTTAAGAAACTCTGCACTTTCATGCTGGGCATAGTGGTGCACTCTATAATCCTAGTACTCAGGAGGCTGAGGTAGGAGGATTACCCAAGTCCAAAGCTAGCCTGGGCTACCTAGTGAGTTCAAGGTCAGCCTGAACTACATAGCGAGACCCTGTCTAAAACAACCAAACAAAAATTTTAAAACTCTGTAGTGTCAAAACACAAAATTACCAGACAGGGTCTCGCTATGCAGTTCAAAAGGCAATTATATTGCCTTTTTCCTTTCCGGAAAAGTACTTTAGGGAAAAAGCCTGTAAATTGGGCCTGTGCTTCTCACTTGTAAATTGAGTCTATGCTTTTTCTCTCACAGACTTCCAACCGCAAGAAAGCAACCAATTTGTTTGTTTTTTGTTTCATTTTGTTTTTTTCCAAGAACCGGGGGAATCAAACTCACGATCTTGCGCTTGCCAGGCAGGTGCTGTGCCGCTGAGCTAAATCCCCAGCCCTGAAAGCAGTACAATTGCTGGGCCTAGTAGCACACACCTGTAATCCCAGCATTTGCGAGGCTGAGGCAGGAGTACTGCTGCAAGTTCGAGGCCAACCTGGGCTACATAGTGGGTTGAAGGCCAGCCTGGAATACATAGGGAGACCCTATCTCAAAAAATCTAAAACAAACAGAAGAAGAAAGCAGCACAATTAAGTGGGAACAATCTCTAAACTTCAAACACACGCAAACATCTTACAGTCTAACAGAGCCCACCTAAAGGGTAGAAATACACAATGAAATACACATCAGATTGTCCATCTTGAAGACACTCCCAAGACTACATAAAAATCCCCAACCCCGGGACCACAACGCAGTTATCTCTTGAGGGCTAAAACTATCCTGACTGTATACTTCTTTACTTCTGCCTCATACATTTTTCTAATGTGTCTCAGTGATGTGTACTGTAATTGTTTTCTCTGACATAAATCAGTGACCCTACACCCTATCCACAGGCAGGTGAGGTGAGATCCCCATCTCTTTACTGAAGGACCTTGGACTCCATCTGGCGACACTATTCCTTCTATTCCTTCTGTTAATGTTTTCCGTCTATCTGACCTCTAGGGCTCCAGCTACTGAAACTTGAGAGTAAAAAATTTTTCATTCTATGCAAATTTCGTTGTATAGTTGTTTGTTCATTTGTTTGTTCTGCTAGTGAAAGCCTGAATAATTTACATTAAAAGTGCTTACGATGCTGACATAATTTACCATTTTTCTGATATAGGGAAGTAAACACTAAGCTGGGTCTTGCAAGCTGGATGAGGGAAGAGACAATCCAGACCAGGCAAACGCGTTACACGAAGACCCTGCTTAGAAGTGCCTGGCAATGTTGGGGTGTAGGGGGAGAATGCGTAGACTAGCCTGCCCAAAAGTGGGTTCCTTCAGAAAACACAGATGGGAAAAACTTCCGAAAGTCACTACATCCTACAGTAAAGATTTTTACAGGTAACTTTCAAACAATAAGCTCTGAAGACAATGGAGATCAATGAGGAAGGCAATCATTGTAGAGTGTTTCCTATTTTGTCAATGGTTAGGTGTTACTATTCTTTCCACTTTTGCAAAACAGAACATAAGGCTGAATGTGGACCCATGAAGCTTAAAAGCTCTGATAATTTCCAAGTGAGCGCCAGTTTAACCAACCACACTATAAATCAAATCTGTTGGCCAAGCAGTGGTCAAGGCTTTCAAAGTAAAATTAAATGCTCTCTAGAGGACCTTTTCGGATCAATAAAAATGTTTAGAATTTAAAACCCAAAGCAAAGCCTTTTGGACATTTTGGCACACCGTCAGGCTCACCATCAGGTGGTGCTCTCATTGGATTGTCTGGCAGTTAGCAAGGAGCTGGCTGAAGAAGGTTGGCCTCATAAACGTGTTCAACCAGCAACAAAAGCCCAAAATGCACAGTCGGGTAGAGACACGCCTCTCACGATTCGACATCACAGCCACTTTTGTTTTCTGCTAAAACATAATTTTGGGGCTATCAGTCCACACAGTACAATTCCAGGAGACAAATGGCCAGGAGAATAAAAAGACTATGACCAGCAATACTAAATTACAAAATTAAATAGACTACTCTTTTAGAGAAAACATCCTAGAGGGCAAAGTTGAAAAGGGCCAAAGTTACATTGCTAAAGAACTTAAACTTCATTATAAGACAATAAGGAAATCAGTAATAAATTTTGGCCAGGAACTACTGTAATATGATCGAAACACTAATCTGGTGGTAATACTCAGGATGACTCAAAGAGGATAAAAACCAGAAGTAGAGCCAGGCATGGTGGTACACGCCTGTAATCCCAGCACTTGGGAGGCTAACAGCAGGAGGACTGCTGCAAGTTTGAGGCCAGCCCAGGCTATATAGTGAGTTTAAGATCAGCCTGAACAACATAGTGAGATACTGTGTCAAAAACAAAAGACAGGGGCTGGGGATTTAGCTCAGTGGCATAGCGCCTGCCTGGCAAGCGCGAGGTTGTGAATTCAATTCCCAGTACCAGAAAAAAACCAAACCAAACCAAACCAAACAAAAAAAAGACCAAAGGTAGGCACAAGAGCAATCAAATCCATAATGTGCTGTCCTGCACATGGCACACACATATACACAAACAGGAACAAACAGGTCCATGATGGATGACCCCCAACTGGAGCCACTAGGTGACACCCCCACACACACAAGGGCACAACCATCCACCAACTTCAAGCTGACTCTATGTTTTGCTTCACCACAGCATGGGGTAGCAGAGGCAGGGACCAACCAGCCAACCTAACCCTGGATGAGGACAGCACCCAGGGAGGGAAGGAAGCAGCCATACCCCACGACTGCAGACGCTGAGTCCAGTGGCACACGCAAATTCCTGCCTTGTGGTCTGCATCCAGCACAGAGCAGAGGGCCGGTGCAGGAGCAAGGACACACCTCTGCATGGACAGCAACCAGTCTAGGGGAATGGATGGAGGGCCTCTGGTATAGAGAGGGAACCTCAAGAACCTGCGAGCCCTAAAAGTAAGTGGAGAAACTTATGACTGGCTGGAGCCCAACACTATGTATAGATCCTGGAAAGAAACTGCTCACTCAAAACCAGGAGTTTTTTTCTTTGACTCAGTCTTTCCTCTCAAAATTACTTTCCTTCGTGTTCCTCCCTCCCCAGGGATTGGGTTTTTTTCCTCCCTTTGTCTTCCTCTTTTACTTTCTTTTTTTATTTTTGAACCTTTTCTTTTCCTTTTACTTGCTGTTTGGCTCAAACTATGAGATCATAATGTTAGTGAAGTAAATTAGATACAGGTTAAATAATGACAGTTTCCATTATAAGACAAATGCAAAATATAAATAAAAGACAGATCATCGGACCTGGAGAAGACAGATCTTCCTCATATGCAAAGGGGACCAAAGAATGGAGGGCAGGGGCAGGAAGGGGCAGGGAAGGGGATGAGGAAAGGAATTGAGATGTGTTTGCATGTGCACCAGCTCCACACAAGGGATAGAAGCATTATGTTCTGCATATAGGTAGTTATAAAATTGTTTAAAAAGATCGGAAGGAGGGAGAGCAAATATAAAGCTGCAATGAGTACAGCAGGTCTGGGCTTCACAGGGCCCAGGGAGCCGGAGGGAAGTGTTGCTACTCTCTCACAGAAATGTGTGCTCACACACACACTCTCACGCTTGCATGTACGCCTCCCACAGACACGTCTCTTCTCACTGTGGAGGACGCCGGGGTGACTCTCCTTGAAAGAAGATCAGTTGTCTCCATTTTGGCTAAATCTGGCCCTATTCTTGTGTGTTGGTATGTGCAACCAAAACTGGCTAAGTTTTGTCTTTATCCCCTAACTGGCTTTAAGCAATGCAAATGGGCCTAGCCCAGCAGCTGATACGGAGTTCTTAAAGCAATGAGACATGTCAGTGAAGCCCTGCCTATAGCTCCCAAGTAATATGTGTGAGCTAGGCCAAGTGATCCGAGGCTGCGAGCTGAGAATGAGCCTCAAGAAAAGAGGCTATGACTTCTCAGGGCTTGAAAATTACACATCAAAACTCAAGCACTGACCCCAAAACACTAGATATTATCCCGATCTGTGATACGCAGATTACTCTTTCTGCATCTCTCTCTGCATACTGCAGGGGTGATTTCAGGCCTCCTACCTAGCCGAGCTCACAGCACTCACGTACTTCCCACCACTTCTGCAGTCACTCATCCCCAAGCCACTCTGCTCTTCAGAAATTAATAAAATCTCGGGTTGGCCCTGGGTTGGGGCCTTTGTTTTTGTTAGCCATTACTCTGACTGGACTTAGGCCCTTGGCTCCCCACAACTACAAATATGCCTTAATGTCTTTATTCTCGCCATGGGTTGCACTGGAAGTGGTAGATTGGAATTAACATTAGAATTCCAATGACTTTTCCATGGGATTACAAATGTGGACTTTTTTGGACCTCAAAGAGGTCTAGAAGGGCTTCTAATATTTGGTGTCCAATGTGAGGCCTGAACCCACAACCCTGAGATTAAGAGTCCCTGACATAACCATTACAAAGGAGTCAAATTATCACAGTAATGTGTCTCTGCTAGGCAGGCGCTTTTGCCGCTGAGCTAAATCCCCAGCCCCAGTAATGTGTCTCTGAATGGGCTGCAGGAGGAAACTGAAGCTTGCTTAAAAAGTTCAGATACTCAGCTGATTTCACTTTTGTCAGATAGTCATAAAGAAATGCAAAACTTTTCCAATTTAGTCACACACTCTGCTTTGTCCTCCAAATTCAATTCAGGAGATAAGCCTTCCCAATGCCCCTCCCCGGTCTCCTCTTCCCACAGTCTTCCCTTCCCCATACCAAAGAATCAGCTCAAAAATGACCCTTTCCTTCCCCGCCTGCAAAAAAGCCAAAATATTGTGATGTGATTACCTGTGCATAGTCACTGTGCTTTCCCATCACTAAAGAGGCAGACCTGGACAGAGCTTTCAACTTGTTACAATTAAAGGAACTGAGGCAAAGTGTCTAGACAATGGAGTCCAGGGTCCATATACTACAGGCTGTTTGGACACTATCATTCAAGGATTGCAAATGGTGCCAGGTGATGTAACCCATCTCACTTGCATGTGTTTATCATCAGCACAATTCCTCCATTCTGAATTGCAATTAAAGTCACTAATCAGAACAGGCACAGAGTAACCAAGATAGCGAGGACGAAAATCTTAAAGCAATTACCCATGAAACTGTATCAGGCACAAGCCCATACCCAGGCATGGACCCCGCCACTTCGTATCATGCAGCGTAAAGAACTTCTATACCATTCATGGATTTCTGTCCCAGAGGATGGTACACCTAATAAATTCTTTACTCAGACACTCCAGGGTCCTAGAGAGACTTATACCCAGTTTGTAGCACAACTGCAAGAGGCTGCAGTAGGCAGATTTCTCACAATAATGTGGCGAATATTCTCATTTGTCAATTAGCATATAAAAACGCCAACGATGAATGTAAACAAGTCTTAGCCTCTGTACTTCACACTAAAGATTTATCTGCTGCATTCATGTATGCCAAAATATTGGATTTACCACCCATACTCTGTGCTCATGGCACAAGCTATATCCCAAAACCTTGCCAATAAATTCCGTAGGATAAATGTTTCTTCTTTTTTTTTTTTTTGGTTTTTCTCCGGTACCGGGAACCGAACTCACGACCTCGCGCTTGCCAGGCA
>NW_004955424.1:21996500-22005885 GCF_000276665.1 Chinchilla lanigera
CCTCCACCTCAGAGGGCAGACCGATCTCCAGTGGTCTCCTTTGCATCCAGGGCATGGCCCATGGGGCCTCTTAGGGCAGTTCCTCTTGAGGTGGCCTGGCGAAAAGCCAATTTTAATTCCCACTGAAATTTCCACTCTTGCTTAACCCCTCACATGAACCTGGCAGAGACGAGCCTTTAAGCAAGGAAATTTATTTTTCCCAGGGTATTTGAGTTCATAAACCTATTTTTACTATTAAATTAAATGGGAAATCTTTTACTGGACTGATGAATACAGAAGCTGACGTTACCACAGTAATAGCCAATCGTGGACGTCTGCATGGCTGACTAGACCTGCCTCCACAGCTTCGATAGGTTTAGGCTCCCCTCAGTCTGTCTCACACAGTGTGGTAAACAAAATAGATCTGAAATTGGACTTATAATGAAGGCCGTGGTACTTCTCTACCTACTTCTGCACTGCCAATCCAGTGGGAAACTGGACAGCCAAAATGGGCTCCCCAAGGGCCCCTATCTCAGGAAAAGTTAACGATTTTATCAATATTGGTAGAAGAGCAAGTATAATTGGGTCATCTCAAGCCTACTTTATTACAACTATTTTTAAACTGCTAAGAGCTGTATTAAGCAGAACTGCTCCATTCTTTATTGATACTGGAGCCCATTCTAATCTCTGAGGTTCACTGTCATTAGTAATTGTAATACAGATGCTCTTGTAAATCTGGTTTCCATTTTTAATAAATTGAGACAATCTCATGAATTTTTTCATCAAAATTCTAAATCTCTGCAAAAATTTAAAACTACAGAGCACAAGCTAGACAAATCGTGACGACACGTCCTACCTATTAGCTCATTCTTAGCCCTATTCCTCAGCAGAGATACAATCTCAGAGGTCTTAGAACTGGCTATGACAAATAGATATTACCCATATAGCCTCTTTTAACAAACTTAAATATATTCATGCCTCTATGGATACCTTCTCACATATGATCCATGCTACCTGTCATTCAGGTAAACAAAGCTGACATGTCATACAGCAATGTGTACTGGCCTTTGCTACCTTAGGAGTATCACCAAAAAAAAAAAAAAAAACCAAAAAAACGCCCTGATAACACTCCTGCCTATATTAGCAGACATTTTCAGACTTTTCTTGATAATTAAAATATAAAGCATGTTACAGGGATCCTCTATAATCCCCAAGGTCAAGCAATAATCGAGCACACTCATCTTAAATTAAAAAATCAACTAGAAAGCAACAGAAAGGGAAAATAAGGGTCAGAACCCTTCAAATGTATTTAGATTTTGGTACGTATGTTTTAAACTTTCTGAACCCTGCTCCTGATTCTCATCCTTTTTTTTTTTTTTTTTTTTTGGTTTTTCTCCGGTACCAGGAACCGAACTCACGACCTTGCGCTTGCCAGGCAGGCGCTTTTGCCGCTGAGCTAAATCCCCAGCCCCCTGCTCCTGATTCTGATTTGCCACCAGCCATGTTACACTGGGGACAAGATTCTACCCACTCTCAGAAATCTTTACCCCCTATAGCTTGGCATGACCAACCAACAGGTGTTTGAACGGTCAGCATCACTCTTAGATGAGGGCCGAGGACACACATGCATTTTCACTGGAAATGGAGAGACACTAAGGATTCCATCCTTATGTGTGTGCCCATGGACCGCCCAGCTCCACAGAGGAGAGACACCAAGCCCCAATTTGAGCCTTCCAGCACCTGCGCACCAGGGATCCTCATCCACTGCTCACTGGAACTGCTCCATGACCAGAATCCAACCTACCTATGCAACACATCAAACCCTCCATCAAGACCTCAAGCAATGAACCCAACAGCGCATCATCCACGGTCTTGGGAAGGCCTGCAACAGACCCCTCATAGGGCCGCCACCTAGTTAACAGCCAGAGTTTGGTTCAATCACTTGAAAATCTTTTCCTTGCAATGTTTGCTCTCCCAGCAGCTACAGTACGTATTCCTGTGGCTCAGGGAGAAGAATATTGGGCCTACCTACCTAATCCTGCCTTGCTTAGACCCCCTTATTCAGAGATCTTTCAATCTATAGAGAACAATAACCCTATATATACTATGCTGCCTGGCCCACAATTTTTTTTTTTTTTTGTACCTTGTGCCTGCCAGGCAGGTGCTTATGCCACTGAGCTATATCTCCGGCTCCCACAAATTTTAATGCATTTACAAGAACAGGCTAAACTTAACATTACCTCCCATTTTGTGTATCCACCTTTATATGTAGCCCATCTACAGCAAGATTCTAGCCCTTATATGTTGGCTGTGGATCAGACTTGGCAAGTACACCTGTCTCAAGGATAATTTGCCTTATTAACCTTAAATTCTATTCCCTCAGATAGTAACCTTGTAAAAAATTTTAAACTTGACCTTCCTATCTGTATTCCAAAAGCTCATGCCCCTCATTTTGAGGAAGGTGATTTGGGCCCTTGGCAGACTTGCAGGGATCCCTACCGTGGACAGGCTATATGCAAATTTAATTATTCCTTTGTAGATTGGTCCCCCAGAGGATTCCTTCTGGAAAAAGATCGAGACTGGCATGAGATTTCCTTTTCAGGCTCTCCAGACTATACCATGACCTCAGAGGCCTTGTCCGGTGTAACGTGGTCAGGCAGAGACCTCGATCCTCCCATCCCCAGACTCATTATTCATGACAAAACTGGACCCATACAACACACTTTATGTCCCTACTGAAGGGGAAAATTAAAATTCTAAATAAAAGCTGCCCAGGATGCCTGACAAGGCCAAGCAGACATATCTGGCAGGCCTGATTACAGAACACTTCTCCCTCTGTGTAAAGCCCTGTCTTTGCTGCCTTTGTAACTGATGGCTTTGCAATGCAACTTCAAATACATCGGGACACTTCTTCAGTCATGTAACTCATGCCTGTTTAACTAATGGCCTTGTAATGTAACTGAGATAGGTGAACTCCTTCAGCAACCCGGGTCACCCAACCCTGCCTATGTACTTCCCCGCTCACTTTCCCTTTATTTTTTATTTTATTTTATTTATTTTGTAATTTTGAGACAGGGTCTCGTTGTGCAGTTCAGGCCAGCCGTGAGCTCACTTTGTAGCCCAGGCTGGTCTTGAACTTGAAACAATCCTCCTACCTCAGCCTCCCGAGTGCTGGGATTACAGGCATGCACCACCATGCCTAGCCCTCACTTTCCCTTTAAAAGCCCTAAAACCCCACTGGGCAGTGCTCTGACTCTAGAAGAAATCCTACTCAGAAGCCCACCAGCATAATAAAGTGCCTCCCATGAAGGAGGCAGTTTCTTTCCACGTTTGGTCTGTTTTCCCCAACACTACCTTTTCATGCTGGGAGGCTGCAGACTAGGCACCTGCAACTGGTAAATGGAAAAAAAGTAGATATTACAAAGTCATAGGTACATAAAAGTAAACATATGTGATTATGAACCTCATGTACTGTTAGTAGGGAAGACAGAATGGCAACAAAATATGCTGTCATGCACTAGTTGTTATCTAACCATTGTACAATGCCTGGACATCTTCCTTTTCTTTTTTTCAGAATTAAATTTTATTTCAGATTGATAGAAATTATGAAAAACATTTACACTGTCCCACATTACAGCACAATATTTCAACAGAATAGTTCTTGCTATAAATAAGATCTTACTGATTTGTATAACTGAACTAAGTCTACAGTTCTTCAAGGTAAAGCAGAATAACTTAGTAAATGATTGTTTAAAATTTTTAAATCCAGAAATAAACATATGGCTTCATTATAAACATCCTATGTAGTCCATTACTAGGTTACTTTCATGACCAATTAGCACCATAAAGATGCACTCTTAACATTGTTTTGATAAGTTGAAATACAGCAGAAAAATTAACATAGTTCAGAAATATGAAGCATATATTTTTGCTACATTTTAAATTACATGTAACTATACCATATTTCTAGGGTTCTGATTAACTGTTATTATCCATAAAATTGTTTTCAAATAATTTTTGACTATTAATCTGGAAATTTTGACTATTTAAAATCAAATGACTGCCATTTTTATGTCTGCACAAAAGGCTAATTTTTAAAAATAATCTGAAGTGAAAATCTCAAGTAAGACCACTGGCAGATAACAATAAACCAACTTTGTCATTTTCTACAGTAGTTGGTTTCAAAGATATGTACAGAGAAAGGAAACAATGTGACAAACCTCAATAATTTTAGAAATTCGTTTTTAAGCTCTGTCTTAAAGATTTCTGTACATACCAGAATATGATCTAATTATTCATTCAACTGCTTACATAAAAATAATAATCTTTTATCATCAGAACTGCAGACTCAAGTAAGTCTAAATTTGAACTAAAGTATAATGATTTGAAATATATAACGTAAGAAGTTTAAATAATGTTTGGCTTCCTTTAAAGTGTGTGTAGATTTTAAATATCTTATGTCTGTAATTGAGAATGTCAAATTACAGCATGTATTGATGGTAGACATCTACAGCAGGGACGCAATATATTTGGCCTGCTATGAAGAATACTCATGAAAGAAAACATTTTTTTCCTTGAGAAAATATTAAATAGAAACAACATCAAGGAAAAGAAAAACCTGGTCCTTCAAATAAAGAGGCCATTAAATGAAGAGAGCAATGTTACTCTTTACTGACAAAAGCATTATCCCTATTATCAAGAATAATGTAACATCTAATTCTTACATATTACAATCATTCTGTATAATGAACACATATAGAAAAATACAGACACTGCATGGTGACTAAGCAACTCTGGAATAAATCCGTAGACTAAGTCACAGCATGCATACATCATTTATACCTAAACTGTTCATTTTACCTGAACAAATTTTCATTAGTATACTGGTAATTTTCAAGTGATGTAATAAAAAAATCTGGTTGTAGTATTTTATTATTTTGCTGAATTATATTTGAGAAAAAGAACCTAGCTTCATCACCTATTTTAATATTAGTATATTCCGGATCACATTATACAAATACATGTACAGAAACTTAAAAGATCATAAACTTCCCACAAGGAAACGTTATTTATTATATATCATTGATGTGTATTTGCAAAACGTTTTAACACTGCAAACATTAGAAGTTTTAAGCCTGGGTTTGGGAAAAGTGTATCTTTCACCACGATGCTGCTGGTGTACTTCTATACAAGGCCTCTTACGGTTTTTTTTCCCCCGGTACCGGGAATCGAACTCACGATCTTGCGCTTGCCGGGCAGGCGCTGTGCCGCTAAGCTAAACCCCAAGCCCCTACAAGACCTCTTAATGACGTCAATCGATCAGAGGTAGGAGTTTATCAATGAATTGCTTGACATCCATCATTTCCCGCTGACACAAGCTACGCATCATGCCTTCATAGATTTTGAACGTCACACTGGCTGGAACTAAAGGGTCACAACCCCCATGGCACTGTGGGAATGAAGCCTGGAGTGGAAGCCAGCAACTAAGCGCGGTAACACCCGCCAGTTTCTGCTGTGTGCTCAGCGCAGCGTGTAAAGCAGAGCTCCTCCCTGAGAAAATCCTCCCAAAATAATTCTGTTAGAAGGAATGTCGTTCTTCACCTCTTGATCTGTTAAAGCTTTTACATTTTCTGCTGCCCATTTAATTCCAGGTTCATCCTCCTGAGAATCTGGTGAAAGCCCAATGATATCAAACCGAGAAGGCATAACCATGTTCATATTTAATGTTACAGGCATAACAGGCGCGTGTGGGCAGATATATTTGATATGTGAACTTCTGATACCTGCAAAGGCTTCTGCCCATCCATGCCCAGTGTCTCCCAATCTGTGAAGAAAAATAACCCTAAAACCATATAATAAAAGCCTGCATCCTCGAGGAATGGCTCTGCTCCAACTTCTTCAAAACAAAGAAGGGTGAACTGTGGAGGACTCTCCTTGAAGAAGAGCAATTGCCCCATTTTGGCCTAACCTGGCCCATTTCCATGTATTGGTGTGTGCAGAGCTAGCTAAGTTTTGTCTTTATCCCAGCTTAAGCATTGCAAATGGGTCTAGCAGAGGTTAAAGCAATGCTACAAGTCAGTGAAGCCCCGCCTACAGCTCCCAAGTAATATGAATGAGAATGAGGCTGAGAATGAGCCTCAAGAAAAGAGGCTATGACTTCTCAGGGCTTGAAAATTACACATCAAACTCAAGCACTGACCCCAAAACACTAGATATTATCCCGATCTGTGATACGCAGATTACTCTTTCTGCATCTCTCTCTGCATACTGCAGGGGTGATTTCAGGCCTCCTACCTAGCCGAGCTCACAGCACTCACGTACTTCCCACCACTTCTGCAGTCACTCATCCCCAAGCCACTCTGCTCTTCAGGAATTAATAAAATCTCGGGTTGGCCCTGGGTTGGGGCCTTTGGTTTTGTTAGCCATTACTCTGACTGGACTTAGGCCCTTGGCTCCCCACAACTACAAATACACCTTAGTGTCTTTATTCTCGCCATGGGTTGCACTGAAAGTGGTAGATTGGAATTAACTTATTAGAACTCCAATGACTTTTCCATGGGATTACAAATGTGGACTTCTCTGGACTGCGATGAGGTCCAGAAGGGCTTTTAATACTTACCAGTTCCATTCTCTTCCCCTCAATTTCTACAGTATACAGACAGCCAGTAAGTCCTTCCCTAACCCAAGCTCTGTAGCCTCTTGGTTGCAGTGCTCATCCAGTCTGACCACTTCCCTATTTCAGTAAATTCAAAGTCCCAGAAGAAACTATCTCACTCAAAAACTATTATCTCCACAGAAGCCAAGCCCATCATACCAATTCATGACACAAATACCTGGTTTAACTTATGGATAGGGCACCCTTATTCAAGGTCTCCTCCGATCTAACTAGCTGGGGCCGGTCAATAGGGTTTATAAGTTGGCATGTTCTGCTATTCACACAAGATGCGGGGAAAGTAGCTTCTCTCAGGCCTGTCAGCAAGGCAGTATTTTGTGTCGCTTTAACAAGAATACCACAGACCAGTAATCGTGAAGACAAGAAATCCATTTAGTACATTTCTAGAAGCTCTAAAGTCAAAGACTGAGTCGCTTGCGTCTGGCAAGGGCCTTCTTCCACATGATCCCACGTGAGACAGTGGAAGGGAGAAAGAACTTTTGTTTGACCCAGCCAGGGGGAACCTAAAGCTTTCAGCCTTTTTATAATCCATGTTAATCCATTCATAAAGGTGGAGCCCTCATGACCTAAACACTTCCCAAATCTGTCAAATTGGGAGTAAGTTTCCAGCACATGATTTTAGGGGGACACGTTCAAACCACGATAGGGTAGGCAACAATCGATGGGTTTTTTTGCTATAGTTCTGGAAGAGGAGAAAATGCAGTAGAGTAAGGGAACATTTGGTCATTTAAGATTAGCAAATACATAAGATTAATAAGCACTACACAAATTGAACATTTGAATAAAAATAGTATAAGTGCTTCTTTATTTAAGCCAACACACACACATATACACACATATATACATACATATATACACACACACATTTAGTTTCATGTAAGTGAAAAAAATTGTTTTTAAAGAAGTTCATAGGTCACTGAAATATAATCCCTTAAGGCTGGGGATGGAATTCAATGGTAAGTGTTTGCCTAGCATGTATGAGGTCCTGGGTCCAATCCCAAGCACTGAAATAAATAAAATCCTCTAATACTGAAAAATTAAGATTTCAGATTTCTGACGTTCCTATAACTTTACTAAAAACATATATTTAGAATAATAATATATATTCAATAAATCACATTTAACTTTAATACATTCTATTCAGGTTTAATATTTATATGTCACTACCATATTATCTAGATCCCAAAATATAAGCTATAAACAAATTTAGCAGAGTCAAGGAAGATGAGAAACACACATGGATTTCTTTACTCCAGATTCTTTTTTTTTTTTTTGGTATCAGAAATTGAACTCACGACCTCATACTTGCCAGACAGGTGCTGTGCAGCTAAGCTATATCCTCGGCTTACCCCAGATTCTGACAATGAAACAGAGAAAGATCTTCTTAGCTTTTTGTATAACTCACTCTACTACAAGGCTGTATATAGTTGTTCTGACTGTTTCCTGAATCCAGAACACAGACTATGTTTGTAGTTGCATCTCCAGCACACAGAATCAGACCTGAAATACAGAAGACAGGGTCTCACTACATAGTTCAGCCTGGCTTTGAATTCACTATGTAGCCCATGCTGGCCTTGAACTTGCAGTGATCATCCTGCCTCAGCCTCTCAAGTGCTGGGATTACAGGCAAGCACCGCCACACCAGGCAAAATAAAGGGACATTTTGAAACCAGCCAGCCCGTATTATTGTTCTACAACAAGCTCTAATAAAAAGACAGAAGGGATATATACAACATTAAAATTTTAATTATTGAGAATAGTTTACTCTAGGTGATAAAAGATCCCATTTCTATTTATGTCACTGATATCAGGAAATGTACAAAGACAGTAACTTTCTCTGAGCTTTTACCATTTGAAAAACAAAATTATTATCCTTTGTAGTCATTTTTAATGGGTAATATAAAGATGAATCAATTCTTGAAACTGCTTAATGAATTACAGAATTTGACTAAAAATTGAAAGCAAACATTACTGCACACAAAGTTATAGAGGCATGACTATTCTATATGTAGTTTCTACTCTCAAAAAATTCACCATAGTAGGAATGGACATATATACATAATGAAGTATTATTTGAAGTTAAATGTCAGGGACAGAATAGGTTGGTCAGGCATGGTAGTGCATGCCTGTAATCCCAGCATTTGGGAGGCTGAGGTAGGAGGATTATTGTGAGTTTGAGGTCAGCCTGAAGTACTGCACATAGTGAGTTCAAGGCCAGTCTGAACTGCATAGTGCAGACCCTGTCTCAAAAAAAAGAGAGAGGGGCTGGGGATTTAGCTCAGCCGCACAGCGCCTGCCTAGCAACTGGGAGGTCATGAGTTCGATTCCCAGTACTGGAAAAAAAAAAAAGAGAGAGAGAGAAAAGATAAAAGAGCTATCAGAGTTGAACCAAACCTTCAAACAAATGGACTTAATAGAGATTTATAGTATTCCATACATTCTTCTCAGCAGCACATGGAACTGTCTCCAAAACTGACCTGTAGTGGTTGATTGATTATGTCAACTTGAGAAGTTTAGAAGCATAACTAAACTTGGCTCAATGTGTTGGTTTGGGGCTTATTTTGCAAGGGGACCAATGTAATACAGGACACATACTTCATATGATTATTTATAATAGTCACCCAAAGAACAGTATACAAAAGAGTGCAGGGAATCTGTCCACACACTAAGACCAAGGAATCCAGCTGAGGGCCTGGAACCCACAACAATGTCCTACATGAGTTGAGCTGAATA
>NW_004955424.1:22006756-22008733 GCF_000276665.1 Chinchilla lanigera
CTGGTACGGACTTGCACGGAACTCTGCAGCAAACTCCAGACCCTGGACTGATTCCTTCAATCCTCAGTGTCCAGACACCCACTGCACGCTTCCTCATACAACTCTCTGGCTGACTGTCATAGCCAATCTTGTAATTTCTTATACATTTGTACATCTTGTGTTATATCTGTTTCTCCAGTAAAACCCCAACTAATACAAGACCACATACTAACTAGTAAAGTATGCTTACGTAAATTCAAAAGAATCAAAATTGTCTCATGGATATTATCATATCATAGCACACTGAAACTAGAAACCAATAGCAAAAGAAAGTGCAGAAATTATGCAAACACTTAGAAATTAAACAATATAAAAAAAAGAAATTAAACAATACTCTCTAGAATAATACATGGGTCACAGAAGAAATAAGACAGCCCTAGAATTAAATGATAATAGAGGAAAACATATTAGAATCTATGGGACACAATGAAAGCAGTCCTAAGAGGGAGGTTTATAACTGTGAATATACCACCGCAGGAAAAGTGAGTGAGCCCAAATAAGTAACATGATGATGCACCTTAAGGTCCTACACAAACAGAAACAATCTGAATCCAAAGCTAGTACAAGGAAGAAAATTATAAATATCAGAGAAAAAAATCAATAAACTGGAGACTAAATACTGCAAAAATTCAGGAGATTATTAGCAACTATTTCAGAAACCTAAATGCCAATAAACTGGAGAATTCAGAAAAAAAATGGATAGATTCCTAGATACATACAACCAAAACTGAACCAAAAGATACAAAAACTCTGAATAATCCAATAACAGATAATGAAGTTAACATAGTAAAAAAAGTTTTTTTTTAAAAAACACCCAACCAACTAAGAAAGGTCCGTGTCCTGATGCATTTACTGCCCAGTTCTAAAGGAAGGTCAGGAAAGACTTAATGCCAATACTCCTCAAACTCTAATAAAAGCAAAAGAGAACCAGTACTCCCAAGGTCATTGCTGCAAGCATTACCCTGATTCCAAATCCAGATAAGGTTCCATCTAAAAAGGAATTACAGGGTCAGTCTGTAGATGGAAAAATTAACATAGATGGAAAAATCCTCAACAAAATGGCAAATAAAATCCAACAAATCATCAAAAAGATTATACACCATGACAAAATTGGTTTAATCCCAGGGATGTAAGGATGGTTCAACATACACAAATCAATAAATGTAATACATCACTTAGCAGAAGGCAAAAATCACATGATCATCTGAATAGACACAGGAAATCCCTTTGACAAAATCCAACATCCATTCAGAAAACAGGTAAGGAAGGACTTTATCTCAGTCTGATAAAATCCATTTATGACAAATCTACTGCCAACATCATTAAATGGGTGAAAAACTAGAAGTATTAGTATTCTCTCTAAAATCAGGAACAAGATAGAGTGGTCCATTATCACCACTCCTGTTCAACATACTACTCAAAACATTAGCACGAACAATTAGGTAAGAAAATGAAACAGCGGTGTGTGGCGGGGTACGTGTCTATAATACCAGCACTTGGGAGGTTGAGGCAGGAGGATCACTGTGAGTTGCAGGCCAGCCTGCACTACATAGCAAGACCCTATCTCAAAAAAACAAAACAACAACAACAAAAAGACAGTGAAATAAAAGAGATACATATAGGAAAAGAAGTCAAATTATCCTTTGCAGATGGCATGATCCTCTATAAAGACCCCAAGAAATCCATCAAGAGTCCTAGAATTAAAAACCAAACTGATTAATGTAGCAGGATACAAAATCAACACACAAAAATCACTAGCATTCTAATACATTGAACTCATTGAAAAAGAAATTAGGAAAACAATACTATTCACAATAACACCAAGAAAAATTAAATACTCAGGAATTAACCTAACTAAGGATGTGCAAGATCTCTACAATGAAAATTATAATACTCTGAAAAAATAAATTGATAAGAGGGACTGCCCTAAGAAGCCCC
>NW_004955424.1:22009688-22028305 GCF_000276665.1 Chinchilla lanigera
CAGTAACCCCTGCCCCCCCAAAAAAGAATAAAAGAAAATGGGAAGATAGTCCCTGTTATTGGAAAGACATAATTAATATTGTCAAAATGGCCACATGTCCAAAACTGATATATACATTTAATTCCATTCAAAATACCAATAGCATTCCTCGCAAAAGTAGAGAAAACAATCCAAATGGAACAAGAAGAGACCAGAATAGCAAAAGTGACCCTGGGAAACAAAAACAAAGAAGAAGCATCACAATTCCAGAGGTGAAGTTATACAAAGCTACAGTGATAAAGACAACATGGTACTGGCACAAAAACCAGCCTGTGGATCAAAGGAACAAAACAGAGGATGCAGAAACAACTCCTGGCACATTCAGCTATCTGATCTTTGATACAGTGGCTAAAACTGTACAGTGGAGAAAGGACAACCTCTTCACTAAATGGTGTTAGGAAAACTGGCTATCCACATGCAGAAGACTGAATCTACACCTATATCTCTCACCATATATTAAACTAAAATCGAAATGAAAAATATAAACATTAAAACAGCAACAATCTGCTGCAAGGTAAAATATGTGAAGTTATTTTAGACATATGCATAAGGAAGGATTTTCTGAACAGAATCCTAGTGGCACAAAAAATAGTAGGAGAATCAACAAATAGGATTATGTCAAATTAAAAACCTTCTGCACAGTGAAGGAAACAACCAGAAGAGTGAAGAGACAACCTATACAATGAGAAAAAAACTTTGCCAGCTATTCCCTCCAACAGAGGATTAACATATATAACAATTCACCTCTACTTAGCGTGGCGCTCTAAGTAAATGAGGACACACCTGTCTTGCGGCCACTGTGTTACAACCCAACACATCACAAGAAACAGTTTATTCAAGTCTGTATTTTGCTTCAAAACAGTCTTCGGTGGCCTTCAACCTACTCAAGCTCTTCATCAGGGCCAACCCTGCCTTCATTATTTCATCATAAAAAATATTTAGGAGTTTAATTCCTATTTTTAGTCATTCTTTTTTAAGGAAATACTTTTATAATGTTGGATAAAACGTGTATGTTTGAGACATCCTTTTGACTCCATAGAACATGAAGGATAAGAATAGAAAGAAAAAGAACCCACCATACGGAAAACCAAAAAGCGAAGTATAAAGAACTGTAACATAAGGAATTGTGTACATGTGAAATCTGTCAAGGTCTAAAACATTTTAGTATTTAGCAATTCTTCCTCATAAACATATGCCACCAGACACAAGCAGAGCTAGAGGAAATATGTACAAGTACATGCTTGCTCTTGGAAAAACAACTCAAAGAAGTACACATCTCAATTAGAGCAAGTTTATTATCCAGGGATAGGCCAGGTGCAATGTGCTTAATCGCTTCATCCTGACTCACAACAGCTGGTGAAACAGGTGTTTCTTCATGGCTTGTTGCTCTTGCAAATTGAATGCAGTTGGTGGGCAATGCATTGCTCTACAGCCGTGTGACGATGTTACAGCAGCACAAGCACCAGATGTATTATTAGCAGACAAGTGCCAGACAGCATCTGAAGACCTTAACAAGTCTCATAAAATTCATAAGTTCCATTAAGCCAGAAAGAAAAAACTAAAACCAGACCACAACAAAGAATTAATGTGTTCCGTACATGTACCAACTCCTCATGATGAATGTGATCATAATACACTATACACATGTACAAATAAAAATAATTTTTAAAAATAACACTAAAAAACTGCAGCACTGATTCTTGATGAGAATCAAGGAGGTTAGGTCTAAAAACTTATTTATTTAGAGATAAAACATTGATATTAAGTGTTCAGTGTATGTCTCTTTATACATTTTAAAAAGGTGAGTAGGCAAGCATCTGACATGTTATGCTTTCTTCTTTGAGGAAGTAGTCTTTACATTTTATTTTTTTATTTTTATTTTTATTGTCTTTTTGAAACAGGGTCTTGCTATGCAGTTCAGGCTGACCTTGAGCTCATTTTGCAGCCCAGGCTGGCCTCAAACTCGCAAAGATCCTCCTGCCTCAGCTTCCTGAGTGCTGGGATTACAGGTGTGCGCCACCACGCCCAGCTACATTTTATTTTTTATTGAGTTGTTTGATTTTTGTTTTTTGAAACAGGGTTTTGCTATGTAGTTCAAGCTGGTCTTGAACTTGTAGCAATCCTGCCTCAGCCTCCTGAGGTGTTTATGTTTTGTTTTGTTCTGTTGGGGTTTTTTGGTTTTGGGGTTTTTTTTTTGTTTTTTTTTTTTGGTCTTTTTGAGACAGGGTTTCATTATGTAGTTCAGGCTGGCCTCAAACTCACGGCAATGCTCCTGCCTCAGCCTCCTGAGTGCTGGGATTACAGGCACATGCCACCACACCCAGCTAGGTCTTCTAATTCTTATAATCAAATTCTTTGGACTCAAATTCTATCCCTGAGGAAAACTAAGATATTTACAACCACATCCCCAAGATGCCCTTTGTATTTCTAAGACTTCTGTCAAGACAAGAGGATATTGTAAATGAACAGGGACAAGATGTCCTGATATGCCAGGTATGGTGGCGCATGCCTGTAATCTCATCACTCAAGAGGCTGATGCAGGAGGATCACCATGAATTCGAGGCCAGTCTGGGCTACATAGTGAATTCAAGACCAGCTTCAGCTACACAGCAAGACCCTGTCTCAAAAAAACCAAAGAGAATCCTGATATTTTATTTGAAAGACACTGGGAACTGTGCAAATTCATGTGATCTATAGGAAATGCTCTCCTGCAAATATGCTAAATCAGTTGTTCCTTGAAACTAGAACAATAGTGTTGCTGCTTACGTAATTTAACTTATAAACCCCTTCCTGAGGTAATTCTGGGCTCAACAGAAAGTAAGATCTAGCAGTCTAGCCACCTACCACTGAATGTTCTGGCCGTTTCCTGTCTGGCTCACCACTACCACACTTTCTGGCAATTTACTCCCCCAGCCAGTTGCCAGTGGACATTCCAAGTACAGTTGAGTGACTTCTTGTCTAGCCCACTGCCACTGGAACCTGTCTTTTCCTCTTAGTAAATCTTTTTTTGTTCTTGTTACCAGGAATCGAACTCACAACTTCGCACTTGCCAGGCAGGTGCTATGCTGCTGAGCTACACCACAGCCCTCTTCTTAGTAAGTCTTAATAGACCTTGTCTCTCATAGGTCACCTCTGGGTGTTTTCTGGAATCTGATGAGAACCTTTTCCACTGCCCTTGTACAGCGGGGCTGTGGAAGGGACAGCTGGTGAGCTAGCAAGGAGGCTAGAGAAACGCCCAGGAGCACTGAGACTACAGGAAATTGAAAAGAGGGCAAAGAACACAGGAAATGTTGGGATGGCTTTCTACTTCCACGCCTGGGGGGAGAGGTAGCAGCTATTATGAACGTTTTGCAACCACTGTATGAATAGAGGGATGCCCTAAACATGCCTCAAAGATGAGAAAAAACATAGTTATTTATTTGTGAACAATATGATTTAAACGAAAGAGCTGTTTAAGATTACAGAAGCTGGGGGCTTGCCACCTCCCCATGGCAGGGCAAACAACCGCAGAGGCAAATTCTAACCCCCACCTATGCTAAGTGACAACAAGAGGGTCAGGGCCACTGGACTGAGCTTAAAACAGAGTTTGATGCGGGACCAAGTCAGACCAGAAAGTCAGATGTCAGGCAAGAGGGATGGCTGTTAGGCTCTGTGCAGCTTATGCAGAACCAAGGAGGGCAGGGAGGCTAGGACTGACTCCTGTTCAGGGATGTCAAGCTTTCCCCGCAGCCTGAGACGTTAATGAGAGCCCATTGGAGCACATCTTAGTTGACTGCAAATTTACTTTTGGGTTCTACAGTTTAGGTTGATATTCTTGTCTGATTAACATGCCTAAAATATTTCTTGTAGGATAAAATAAAAGCAAAGCTTTGTAAATAAGGAGGGGAAGAGAAGCTGAAGAGAGGGGAGGAGAATGGGAAAAAAGAGAGGTACCAAGACGTATCATGTACAGGTACAAATTCCCTACGATGAATGCATAATGATCATAATGTGATCATTATGTATATCCAAACTGGACCAATAATACTCTGGTTTCTCTTCAGATCATATAAGTCTTTCACCTTGTTAAAAAAATTGTACCAATAAACTTAATAAATAAATAAAATATTTCTTGCGAGCAACTTTAAGGCTGCTCTTGACATGCAATTACAGGGTTAACTTCTCTTCTGTTTTCTGCTTGTACTAATTTTGTTGTTGAAAGTCAGATTCTTCCCACTGTAGCTGGGGGAATGTAAGTAACATCTGTGAGTAACAAAGAAAAACAAGTTTTTAAAAACTCCAAGTGGCTATAAAACTTACAACAAAAACAACCATTAAGTAAGCAGAGGTAAATGTAAAGAAAAGACTCTGCAGCACAAAATAAGATTTTGTCCTCAAGTAAAATGACTAGATTGTTCCTGCATGGAAAAAGAAAGATGAGGACAAAACCAGAAGGTAACAGTAAGCTGCATAAGGTCTGTGGAAGATGAAACTTCTGAAAGAAAATGTGTATGTGTGACTGCTGGTTATAGTTTAGAGTTTGCTAAAGTTGAACTTTGATGCACTCATGAAACTAGGATGTAATTCTCTGTCTAAAGCAATAAATTTTTCTTAAAACATTGTCCTGCTCTTAGTAAAACTCACAAGAACTGACCTAGAAAATAAAGAGTTTGTCAAGATAATTTCTTATTTTCTGCTGTTTATTAGATTTTTTTATTACCTGGGAGAAAAAACCTGCCATTTGCACAGTCCTGCAATTTAAAACATGGTTTACAACTGTGTTCTAAGTAAGGACTTCATAATTGTCTATAGAAGATACAATCGTACATCAGGCAGTAAGTCTGTGGTAATTAATATGTTTCCTAAACCTGTAAAAGGTGTAAACCTATGTGATGTTAACCTATGCAGACTTACTAAGAGCAATACCATGCTGATGATGAATAAGACTGGGTATTAGCTGCCTAGGAAAAACATCTGTAAAACAGAAGAGCCAGGTGATCCTGAAATGATGTTGTCAGTCATGACTGTTACATTAAAATGCTATATAAAATAACTGAATTGTCTTATCAATTGCTCAATGCTTATCAAAATTTTGATCATAGCCGCTCTAAGTCATTTGTCATCTACAATTTTGATTTGTCTCTGAAGTATTTATAACCAGCTTCATAGAAAAGACTTGAACAAGTACTGCTAACAAATTGGTTTTTCTTTCATTACCTTTAATAAAAATAGATATGATTAAAAATCATATTTCTTGGTTCAAAACTACTATATAAACTCATTTTGCTCTTACTGGTTTTGTTTTGTATATTTTCTTTTTAAAATGCTGTAACTACTGTCTCTTAGAATTCTCCAGAAGTACAACTCGTAACAAAATGATCTGGCCCAGTGTTTTGAGATGTTAGCCAGCACCTACAAAATAAGATTAAATTTAACAATGGACTTCAGGTAAGTTTAGCCTAAGATCTAGTCCTTCTAAACCTTTTTGTAGCTCAAATTTGGCTAAAAGGGCTATTCCTCTCCAATGTGAGACCAGGTAAGACCAACAACCAGAATAGCATTCTGCCACTGAGGGACAACAAAAACAAAACTATAAACAGGGGACAGCAGGGAAAGGAAGCAAGTGAAACCTCAGGGTAACTGAACACGGATGCCTTCAGGGAGACTCTCACAAGGGCAAGGTGGGGATACAATATATGGAAAGCATAAGCATTGTCAGAAGGAAGATAAAGTCGCTTGTGTTAGCTCTATCAATCAATCACCTGACAGATCAATCAATCAAGTGATGGATCAATCAGTCAAAGCTGAGAGGTTGTAAAGGAAGGGTTCTTAAGCATTAAAAGGCTGGGCGTGGTGGCAAACGCCTGTAATCCCAGCACTGGGGATTACAAAACGCAGAAGGATCGTTGTGAGGTTGAGACCAGCCCCAGCTACAAAGTGAACTCAAGGCCAGCCTGAACTGCATAGCAAGATCCCGCTTCAAACAGAAAAAAAAAGAAAAGAAAAGGAACGGTTCTTAAGCATTAATGCATCATGATAACTATCACAAAGGACTCTGCCAAAATCATGTTCGCCCTGAGTGAAATTGAGCCTGATCTAACAGACCTGCCAGTGGAGAATGCAAATGTTAAGATGTCCACAGCAGGAAACAATTTGTGGACTAAAGACAATCCAAAGCTGGAAATATGATAGTAACCAGGAAAACAACAAAATAAGACTTCTGGAGCTGCCTTTGTCCTCCACCAGTCTCCAATGGCACCTACAACTTGCCATCTTGCTGCAATGGAATCAAATGTTAATTAAAATGGCGCAACATGCATCATTTGTGGACACAGTTGGACAATTACCCTATGGACATGGACTTAAATTTATCTTCTTTTAATAACATCAAATATTATTTTTTTGCTTGATTTAGGAAAAATGAACATAACTAAGCCTTTGTTGGGGTCCAGCACGTCTGGCAGTCTGGAAGGAATGTAACAAAGCACCAGTGATCTCAAAAAAATAAACATGTATGTATATTCCTGCTAACTGTCTAATTATATCTTCAGCTCTGCATAAGTTACATACATTTTACTGTTAAACAGTGCTGAATCCATGACACCTGAGAAATGTTTTCTACAATTTGCTTGCTCTTATAGCAGAATCACTATAATTTTTGTGCTTTTTGTACTGTCATGGGATTTGGTTGCAAAATACACCTTTGTAAGATGCCCACGTGACCCAGTGGAAGCTGGTGCAATATGATTACAAGGGCATTCAAGCAGTGCATGGGGGGGGGGTATTATCCCCGAGACAAACTAGAGCATTTGGCACCATATTCCTGAGGCACGCTCTGTGTTCTCAGGTCTCTTGGCCCATCAAAAGGACACTGTCAGTGGACAGGGATTGGAGCGAACAGGTAAGTGTTATTCTGAAGGTCAGAGGGAACTTGGAAAACTAGTGTTACCGGTAGAAACTGGCCTCCTGCATGTATGTCAAGTTAGCTGTCCTTGAAATGCCGCCATACACAGGTACAAAGCAAGTTAAATGTCACTGCCCATGTAGTTTAAGCTGTGACCCCACCCACCCACACACAGACACACATACCCACTGCAGGAACTTGGGGTGGAACAGGGTACTACAGAGAGGGTAAGTGCCATTAGCCCTGCTGGCTGCCACTGGACATTTGGGTCTTCCGGAGATGTCCCTGTCTGGCCTGCCACCACCAGACCTTCTGGTGATTTTCTGTCCAGCCTGTACCAGTAGACATTCTCAGCGCCTTCTGGTCACTTCGGCCTGCCATCACCGGACCCTGTCCATTCCTGTACTTCCTTGTTAGGAAGTCTTAAGAAACGACCTATCGCAAGTGTCTCTGGGTGTCTGCTCTGGTCTCTCAGTAACCTACTGCACAGCCTGGCTGCAGTGTGGTGTGGTGCGGACGGGACAGACTCACAAGGATGTCTCAAATGCTAACGTGAGGGCTACAGGTGTGGCCTGGGGGCAGAACACTTGCCTAACAGAGTGACACCCTGGGTTTAGTCCCCAGCGCCACAAAAACCGAAACCAAAAATTAACATTAGCTTCACCTAACTTTCTTAAAAAGAAAGGAAGAAAGGAAGAAACTGCTCGGCTTACACAGCCACACGGAGACCTGCTTACCACAGTCTCACACCTAGCCCTCCCCAAGCCTGCCGCACTCACAGGCGGGCTTCTGGGAGGTGACTGGTCCCAGAAGCGTGATGCTCCTCGCTGGACTACTCCACTCATGAGCTCACGCGTCGGTGTGATGCTGGGAGCTAAGCCCAGTGGGGGAGGCGGGCCACCGTGGGCGTGGCTTCAACGGTTTGTCCCTTGCCCTCCTTTGACCCCCCCTCTGCTTTCTGCCTACCATGCTGCCCTGCCATACAGCCAGTCAATTGTGGACTGCAACCTCTCCAAGCTGAGACAAAGCTCTCCTACTTGCAGTTGTGGGTATCGGGCACTGTGTCTCAACAATGAGAATGGAACTAAGAAGCTACTAAAACAAAGTAAATGAATATGGATACTTGTTTCTAGGGTTTTAAATGGAAATAAGTTACATTAACCCTGGAATCATAGGAAAAAACTGGTAATGTCAGAGCTGGGACTACACTGTAGAGCTCTTGAAACTCATGCTTTTTCTCCTGTATCATGCTGCCATCTTATTTCATTTTAAATAATGGATATACAACGTCGGGGTTTTTTGTTTAGTTTTTTTAGTACCAGGAATTGAACTCAGGACCTTGCACTTACTAGGCAGGTGCTTGTGCCGCTGCGCTATATCCCCAGCCCCAAATAATGAATATAGAATAGCAATACTAGCTATGTATAAAATCTATGTCTAGAATAGCCAAGGAGAGGAACCCTAAGTCACTGCTTGAAATCTTTTCCAAAGACAACCTTAGGCTTTTCCATTTAACCAAAGAAAATGGTGGAGGAATGTGTATTTAATCTACCATCCCACAAGTAAGAACTACTACAACTAGACAAAATAACAAGAACAAAATCTATCTGAAGGCACTGAAAATGGTGTAAGATAGAAACTGCCTGGGCGTTAATGCTTAATAATAACATTAGTCAGCAGAGGTCACTGTCCTGCTCTTCTCTCTTTTAAAAATTTTCAACAGGTTTTTGCCAAGAGCAAGCAGGCTCCAATGGTGTTAGGTTGGCAGCTAAAACACAGGTACAAATTTGTAGTGCTACTGGCTTGAAGAGTCAAGATGACGCTAACTGCTACACTAACCAAAATTGAGGAAAAGAAGTTTTAAAGAACACCAGGCATGGTGGTACCCACCTATAATCCCAGCCCCTTGGGAGGCTGAGATAAGAGAATCATTACATTTGAAGCCAGCCTAGGCAATTTAGTGAACTCCTGTCTCAAAAAAAGAAAAGAAAGAAAAAAGAAAAAGAAAAAAGCTGGTAATACAGCTCAGTCAAGGCCCTGGGTTCCACCACCCCTCCTAAAAAAAACCAGAAAAATACTCATGGGTAAGAAACCTACAAGCTGCATATAAACTGTATTGAGATTTCTGGCTAACAAACTCTAAACATATGTGACAGATTCTAAGTAGCCCAGATAGAGTTTTAACAACTTAACAGTTTACCCTAAGCATTGCTCAGGCAAGTGTCATTTCAACCAGTCAATTTTTGCTTGCATGAAATAGACTCATACATCTGTTCTTTTTTATTTTATTTTACTTTTATTTTTTGGTACCAGGAATCAAACTCAGGACCTTGCGCTTGCTAGACAGGCGCTTGTGCCGCTGAGCTATACCCCTAGCTATCTTTTGAGGCAGGGCTTTGCTATGCAGTTCAGGCTGGCCTCGAACTCGCAGCAATACTCCTGCCTCAGCCTCCCGAATGCTGCAATTATAGACATGTGCCTCCATGCCCAGCTCTAACGTCTGCTTTATATCAACAATTTTTTGCATACTTTTCTAAATTTAGAGGGCTAGGGATATGGCTCAGCAGCACAAAGCCTGCTTGGCAAGTGCCAGGTCCTGAGCTCAATTCCCGGTACCAGAAAACATAAAAATAAATAAACTTAGAATGTTGTATTTGTCTTTGATGTTTCTAGTGAAATCTAGTAATAACTTCTGGTTATTTTCTTTTACTGATTCATGTTTATTTGTAAAAAATAACCTATAATCTGTGCCACAATCTATAAAAACTTTTATCATAAATACATAATTTTTATACTTCACCAGAACTCAGTGATATTCTTTTACAATATAAAACAGACACATGTGGGACACTGAGACTGAACAGGAAGGAAGTGCTGAAAGATCTGCAAAAGGAAAAACTGAAAAAAAGAAATGCTAGCATATCAGAAAGGAAAAGTGCATTATGAAAGGGGAGGACAAAAAAGACATCCCTCACTGTCAACTATTCCTACAGAAATGATGGGCTTGGAAAGAAAAATGACAGTAAAACAATTCCAGTAGTGGTCAATGATTATAATAACTCTAAGGGTGGTGTTCATAGAGTTGACCAACATCTAACAGCTATCCTGTCATCAAAAAGCAAGGAAAAACTATTTTATTACGAAATATTCATGCACCTTTTGGACCAAACAATATGGACCTTGTTTGTTATTTCTTCAAAACAAGAGGGTTCAAAAAGTCATTTACAGGCCAGGGATGTAGCTCAGCAACACAGCGCCTGCCTGGCAAGCGCAAGACCCTGAGTTCCATTCCTGGTACCAAAAAAACCCCAGTCATTTACAATTTAGATTAGGCCTAATAGACCAAATAATTGAAAAACACAGGATAGAGAAACACCAAGGCATTTGTTTCTACATCAAAGAGAAAATTATTAGTGAGAAAAGAGAGTAGCCCTAGAATTTGAGGTGTATTTTTTATTTTAGTAAGAGCTCAAGGGAGTAAGTGAAGCCACCGTAGGTGGGTTTTCTGAGCATTTTCTGAAGATGTCCCTTTAAGGTCTTTTTGTCAACGTTTCTCAATGATTGTGGCCTCTATGCACAGTGAAGGGGACAGAGAATGCCCAGCGCCTGTTGTTTTAAAGCAAGGCCGTGTATCGTTTTGTAAGTAAACCCTGCGGTCTTAAGTTACCTATGATAGAAACAGTCTTCTTTGAACTTCAGCCCTTTGAGGGTACTGTGTCTGGTGAGGAAAAGTAGCAGGAACTCTGAGATGTATCTGTATTGGGGTAGTTCTACTGCCCTACCTAACCTATCTTTAGTAGCCCGTATTTTAGGAGTTATTTTTGTCTCCACAAGGGGGAGGCAGTGTACCTGACTTGCGTGCATATAGTATAGTATTTAAATAATATAAAATCTCTTTCCAGGAGGGGGACTGGAATTTTACGCATCATTAAAAAAGAATGAGTGAGCCGGGCGTGGCGGCACACGCCTGTAATCCCAGCACTCGGGAGGCTGAGGCAGGAGGATTGTTGCAAGTTCGAGACCAGCCTGGGCTACAAAGTGAGCTCAAGGCCAGCCTGAACTGCATAACAAGACCCTGTCTCAAAAAGACCAAAAAAAAAAAAAGGAATGAGTGAAGACAAAGCAATCTCAGTTATAGCCTAAGAGTTGTGAGAAATGAGTTACCTCTTCTCCAGTGACTCTTTACTGAGGCGTGACAGCTGGAAAGAAGGTCAGGGTTGAAAAGAAGGACCAAGAGACGTGCCATCATCCAGAAATAGGCTAGGTTGGTTTTTTTTTCCTTCTTTTTCCATAGTTACGATTACCTGGGGCTTCTCTGGAAGGATGACATTCTGGCCAGAGGGAGAAAGTACAGAGTGCCCTGGGGCCCTTTAGTCTTCCGGGACTAGCTGTTAGGATGGGTCTGAGCTCTGCAGCCTCTGCCTCAGAGGGCAGTCGGACTTCCAATGGTCACCTCTGTAGGGCATGGCTCTGGGGCCTCGTTACAATCTCTTAAGGTGGCTGGCTTCCTGCAGCAGTACCAGGTGAGTTTAGTCATTGAGCTGGTTTTGGAGCCCCAAGAATTAGACTTAGGGTCAATTCTTTTTAAGGCTTTTTCTTGACCCCACCCTTTGGCCTCTTCTTGGTCTCAATAATAAAACACTGAGGAAGCAATTTTTAGTAAAGTATTAACTGAGCTATCTGGAGCAAATGTCATCTTTTTTTATCTGGGGCTGACTGGGTAATAAACTTGTCTTTAATAATCTGTCCTTTTATCAAATCAGGGGCTAGGGAGGTGTGTTTCATTAATGCCTCTTATAAACGATCTAAGATTAAGACGACAGGGTTTTTTTAATCTTTTCCCTGATGAACAGAATTGAAGGGCTTAGTTGTCACCCTTCTTGGACTTTTTTTTTTGGTCTTTTTTGAGGTAGGGTCTCACTACGCAGTTCAGGCCGGACTTGAACTCACTTATGTGGCCCAGGTTGGCCTCAAACTCACAGTGATCCTCCTACCTCAGCCTCCCATGCACTGGGATTTTATACGCATGCGCCACCACGCAGGCTCCTTCTTGGACTTTTAAGAATGTATGTCTGAAAACGTCTCTTAATCTCCTGTCTGCTTGGTAGACTGGCAGGGGTCTTGTACAGGGACTGCTTGGGCCCCACTAGGGACTGGCTGTCCCCCTGGCTGTCTCTTGGCCTTTTAAAATTAACAATATAACATTTCTCTCTAAGTGTAATAGCAGCCTATAATGCTGTTTGTCTCTCATTAGAAGTGAATGTTTGATTTAAGAGTAACATTATATCTTTCTAGTCTACTTTATAGGTCTGAGTCAGTCCTCAAAAGACCTTAATGTACTTATCAGGTTGGTCTGAAAATTTGTTTAGATCCTGTTTGATCTGTTTAGGTCACTGAGAGAAAAGGACACATGGACATGAGTATGTCTGAATTTGCCATTTACTCCCTGTGGCTTATATTTAACTTTTGAACACAAGGATTATCTCTTAATGCAAATAAAGTCTGAACGTAAGGTGATTTTGGCCATGTTTTTCTTTCTTACAGTATAACTGTAGTTGTAAAATAGTATCATAATCATGTATTCTATTTTTGCTCTAGGGAGTAGGTAAGCCATGTACAGGTGCAGAAAAATATTAAACCACTCTTTCTTAATATGGAACAGTCAAACAGTTTCTAATGTTTAAGAATGTATTCTAAAGGATTAGGAGAATTTTGACATTGAGTCTCCCTTCTGAAATAGAAGAGAAACAACTGGCATCTCCTTTAATTTTATTTGATTTTGCATCTTCAAGGCGTCCCTCGAGGTGACCTGCTGCAAACAGATGGCTGTCATCTGGAAAGTAGAAGATAGGTCAGGAGAAGAGAGGATTCGCCACCTTTTATTGGCTGGTGACCCTATCTTCCTGGGAAACTCACAGTCCTAACTTGAACATGCATTTTTAAAAGCACAAACTACAGCTGATTCTAGTTGTAACCCTCACATTTAAAGAAGGAAGCACTGCTAGCAAAATAAATAATCAAGAGATCTGAAACACTGTTTTTTAATTCTTTGAAACAGAGTGAGGAAAATAGACTAAAGGGCAAATTGGAGCACTTTTCCACTTTTCACACTCAAAAGAGATCACCTCTAGAGATAGACAGAGATCGTGTTAGCTACCTAGTCACCTAGGCAACCTTCCTTAGCAACTAGACAAGGCTGGGTTTTATTTAAAGTCCTCTCTAAAATCTTTACGTCTCTGAAGCTCACAGGTTAAACTTATACCAACCACCCAGCAACCATAACTTACATGATAGTAAAGGCACATTTATCCGTTTTTTATATGCGGTTGTTTTATATGCGAAAGAAGGGAAAGGCTGACTAAAATCTCCTTTTTTATTTTCAGTTAGCATACCTAAGGCACAAATGTGTATTGTTCCTTTGGTAGCTGTTCTCCTCTGTGAAAGGCAAACAGCTGTTGTAAGCTGCCAGTAGAAAGGTAGGCTCATAAAAACATTACGGTGTGTCTTCACTGATCTTCTTCATCAGATGTGGCACTATATGACCAAAAAACATTTTAAGTTGATCCAGGACATTGAAGCAGCCATGCCAGCTCAACCAAAGATAGCTAGTGGCAATGTGGTGGGCTTTTTTTTTTAAACTCGTAAATAATTTTAAAAATCTTAAACATTGACTATATTTTTCTTATGAAATGTTCTATTTAAATTAGGAGGGAAGCTGGGTGTGGTGGCACACACCTATAATCCCAGCACTCAGGAAGCTCAGGCAGAAGGATCATTGTGAGTTCGAGGCCAGACTGGGCTATAAAGTGAGTTTAAGACCAGCCTGAACTGCACAGAAAAACCCTGTCTCAAAAAGATAATCAGTCAATCAATAAATAGGGGACAGGCAAGGGAAATAAACCAAGCTAGCCAAGCCTCTCCAAACCAGCCCAAAGCTCTAGAACACTAAAACAGAGTCACAGCTGGCAAAAGTAAAGTTCTTTCTGTTTCTGAGCCATTCTTGAAATGCAAATAGTGAACAGCATATGATGTTGACAGACTAACAGCCGAAGCAGAAGCAGAGGCAATGACACCCGTTTATATTCATAAAAATGTACTTGAGTGCAAAGTACAGCACAAACTTGTCTGCACCCAGCTGGGTAAACCATTACGTCACTATTACACAAAAGGCACACAAAAACCAAAGAAGTATTTTTTTTTTTAAATCTTACCATAATTTTTCAGAGTTTACGCAGTAATCAAATAGTAGCCCAGGTTTAGTAACAGTAATCAAATAGTACATCAGATGCCACATAGAAAGCACATTTCAAACTTAATTTACCGTGAAATCAGAAGAGAATCAAAAAAGTGGGGATGATTCAGTCTAGATACAAAACCACAGACAAAAAGAGACTACATATACGAAAAGCACAACAAAAGTTAGAATTGGTGTCCACATTTAAATCATGAAAGCTCAGTAAATAAAACCCTTCACATCAGAGAGCCTGTTATCAGCTCCACTTCTTTATTATTAAACATATTCCATTCAGTAAAGGAGCTGTTGCACAGAACACTGTAACTTAAAGTTGCATTACACAATCTGAAGACTATGTGGTGTTCAGAAAAGGACAGTAAACTAGAATGTAAGTTTACTTCCGTCTTGTCTGTGCTACCAATCAGCCCAGGAGCTACAGAGGAAGTCATTTTAGTGTTAGCCTTTTCATTTGTTAGAATCTAGTAGAGTGGTGGCGAACCTATGGTACAGGCGGTACTTGTTTGAAGACAAACATTGTTACTGTATGAGTTGTGTTTTCTAAACTAAAACCTCAGTGTTCAGGTTTAATTGCAGTGTTGGGGCTTTGTGATAAATAAGTGCTTTGTAGTGTGGGCACTCTTCTCTAAAAAGTTCACCATCACTGGTCTAATAGCTGCCTTCTGTATCCCACCATATCTCTGTAAGGACACAACAAAATCACAGACATCAAAATAGGATTTAAAGTACAGTATTAACCAGTGTGTGACTTTGGGGTGTTTTCTTTGTTATTGTTTTTTTTCTTGAGACATGGTCTTGCTAAGTAGCCCAGGCTTGATTTGAACTCCCTCTGGAGCTCAGGCTGGCCCGAACTTGTGGCAATCTTCTTGCTTCTGCCTCCTGAGTTCTGGGATTATGGATTTGTATCACCACATCTGACCACATGTAATTGATACATTGTGAAAAATACCCACTTTATCAACCAAGAGCAAGTGGAAGATTTAATCTGTTAACTAAACTTGAAAAGAATCCCCACTAATTTATCACTGTTGACTCAAGAAGAAAAATCCCTATACCTTTACGCTAAGAAACCATCCTTATTTGGTAACTATAGATCAGACACAAACTTTGGCTTTCTAAACACTACAGATACAGAACTCAGATTAACAATAGCAACTTACTCAACTGCAAGAGTAGCTTTCAGTAGAATTCTGAATTCTCACATAATAAATTCTCACTGCAATAAGAGATACGCAGAGGAAAAACTGGAGACAGCACTGAATGTGAGAGACCACCTTCCTTTTAATGCATCAGCATGCAGAAACAACTCAGAGCATGTAAATGAAGTGACCATGAACACCTACTCCACTCTGTCCCAAGGCCCAAGGTTTGTACTGCAGTGGCTTGGACCTGCAAGCAGCCCAACACAGTTTTTGGAGGGGCAGTACTGGGAACTGAGCTAAAGGCCCTATGCACACCAGCCAAGCACTCTGGCTGATGTACGCCCCTACCATCCTATTTCCTTTTGAAGATAAGGTCTTGCTAAGTTGCCCAGGTTGACCTCAAACTTGTAACCCTCCTGCTTCAGCCTCCTGAGCAGCTGGTATTGTGGGTGATTCCTGGCTCAACACAAAGTTTTATTTAAACCAAACACTGGAATCATGTTCCAAGCTTCCCGCATGCTTCACTGGAGGAAACAAAAGAATTAAATGATAATGTCTTACACAGAACATGTACTCCACAACAAGTTTTAACTATTTAGATAAAAATGATGATCAAAAAGCATATGTTTTGGGCCTCAGTGCTAACAACTTCAAATGTCATTTGGCATTCTTACGTAGTATGCATCTGACCTGACACTCTAACAGCTGAGCATGCAAAAGCATCGGATGAGATTGTGTCAACCTGCACTGCTTCTACTTAGAAATCAAAAGGCAAGGGCGCTTGCGGTATTACATACACTGAGGAAACTTACCCAGTGTTCCATGAAACACAAACACAGTGACGGATCGTGTAACGCAACGCTCTGTGTGTTCTACTACAACAGCTTCTTCGTGAAGGAAGATTTGGCCCATTATAAAATGATAAATTGAGCCCTAAACAATGCCAGCTACTGGTAAGAGGCTAAGCTAAAATGCTGCGATGTGAAGAAGGGCTGGGAAGGACGCGAGAATCACACACAGGCCAGCCTGACGGAGCAGGCAAAGGTAGTCAGTGCAGAGGTAGAGAGCAAAGGAGCACAGGGCAGCTGCAAAGGACCACACCGACAGGAAGGGCAACAGAGAGACACAGAAAACAACTGGGGGTCAAAGTAAGACTAAGTTCTGGGGCAGTCCTGGGCTTCGTGTCCGAACAAAGCTTAGTGCAATACTAGGGGTGGTAACAGTTCTAGGCTTAGTGCCAGTACCCTTTTTTCTTTTGCTTTTTTGTTTTTTTTTCCGGTACCGGGGATTGAACTCACGACCTTGCACTTGCCAGGCAGGGGCTGGGCCGCTGAGCTGAATTCCCAGCCCCTCAGTATGCTTTTATTATTACATTATCTTCAACTCTTTGGCCTCATACAAATTTGACTATTAATGGAAAACCAAAAAGAATCAAACTAAAACAATCCCAAACATTTTCATACCAACAGGCTAAATTTCTAAATGCATAGTCACTTTTTTAAAGGGTTTTTTGTTTGTTTCTTTTGTTTTTTGACATAGGGTCTTGGTATACAGTTCAGGCTGGCCTTGAACTTGCAGAAATCTTCCTGCCTCAGCCTTCCAAGTGCTGGGATTACAGGAACTTACTAATTTCTTGAAATAAAGAAGAGCTCTACCACTGAGGAACACCCCTAGTTCCAAAAATAATTATTTAAAGAAGGCAAATATTGCTAAATTATTACAAAATTGAAGTCCCACCCTCACCCAATACTGCAAAAGTTCAGTGAAAGCTGTCATTTTTCTCTCAGAAAGCAACTCAATTTTCCTTTAGCACTAGAGGAATGAGGCCATACTGCGTATCTATGCAGAAGCTTAAAGACAGAGTGATCATGCTGAAAACCTGTCCCCTGAAAGAATTCTTACAGAAAACTACTATCACTGGAGTGAACTGTGCAGAACTCTCCATGGTAGCTATTGGCTCCTACCCTGTTCTTCCTGCGTACTCCAAGAGTGTCACTGAGTCCCAACCCCAGAGAAGACTGTTCTGCTCCACTGTTTTCTGAGCTAACATGGACTATCAAAATTAGAAACTTAATGTACTTGTTATTGCTACTGGTTTTTAATTACAGATGGGGATTTTAAAACACTGCTGTCTTTTTCTGTCACAAAGTTATGCTCACAATTTACATGTATATAAAATATGCAGAGCAAGGATCAAATTCTACGCACTATAGTTTTTTGGTTTTTTTGTTTGTTTGTTTGTTTGTTTTTGAGACAAGGTATCGCTATGCAGTTCAGGCTGGTCTTGAGCTGACTTTGTAGCCCAGGCTGGTCTCAAACTCGCAACAATCCTCCTGCCTCAGCCTCCCGAGTGCTAGGATTTCAGGCACGCACCACCACATCCAGCTTGCGCACTGTAGTTTTAAAGGAAGTATTTTGTGTTGCTAGTACCTTTTATCTGACATCACAGCATGACCAAAAAACTGTTAAGTGAAAACAGCCCTATGCAGAGCACTAAAAATAAAACAACTGCTACTTTTAGTGGAATGATTACTTCTAAAGACAAATAATAACTCAGTCAACTTGTTAGATCATATAACTCCATAGAGATAGTAAAGACTTTAAATTATGATTTTATAAAATCCTATAGCTCTTCATTGTTTTTTATTAGCCAGGAGAAAGACATAAACTCAAAATACAGAATTCTATACTTGTAGCCCACATAATTCAGAACATAGGCAGGATATAATTAGTAATATTAAAAAAAAAAAAGAAACTGCCAGCCTCATCACAGTAATGATTGGGATTTATGGCTTTTGCTTAGTGACCTTTTGAGAGAAATAAATAAAAATTACACATTATATCTTAGTAGTATTAGGGTAATTATCATTAAAGAAATAGAAAAAAGATTAGGGAGGGACTGGAAGGTAGAGGACTTAGCTAGCATGTTTGAGGTATAACTGCAATCCCCAGTAGTGCAAAGAAAAAAAAAAAGAGTACATACAAAATGAATTGGTAACAAAATGGCAAAAGAGAAAATATGAAATGAGAACCCCCTGATGATCCAAATTAAAAGGAATTATAAGTTACAGTGGTATCTGATAAGATTAAGCTTCCCCCCTTTTGATGCTGGGGACTGAACCAAGGGCTTCAACAGTCCAAGTACATGTATTACTGAGTACACTCACAGCCCTGAATCTTTCTTTTTTTTATTTTATTGGAAAAAAAAAAGTAAAACAATATTTCATAACAAAATAATAAGAGAGGGGCGGGGAGCGCCGGTTTTCGGATCGGAGACTCACTCCCGGCCTCCTGGTTCCCC
>NW_004955424.1:22030228-22054891 GCF_000276665.1 Chinchilla lanigera
TACACATGTGATTCTGATTTATTTTACTTACAAGTATGATCTCTAGTTGCATCCATTTATCTATAAAAGTCCCAAATTCATCCTTCTTTATGGCTGAGTAGTACTCCATTGTAGAAAAAGACATCTTTGTTATCCATTCCTCAGCTGATGGACATCTGGGTTGTTGTCAAGATTTAGTATTACAAATTGTGCTGCTATAAACATGAGTGCACATATATTGCTATGGTATGATGTTTTTTCTTCTGGGAAGATACCCAGAAGGGGAACAGCTGGGTCAAATGGGACTGCTAATCCTATTTTTTTGAGGAATCCATACTGATTTCCACAGTGATTGTACCAGTCTGCATACCTATCAATATGGAGAAGGGTTTCTTCTTTCCCACACCCCCTCCAGCATTTACTATTGGTTAATTTCTTGATGACAGCCATGTTTTGTGGAGTGAGATGGAATCTCAATGTTCTTATAATTTGCATCTCTCAAAGGACCAATGATGCAGAACATTTTTTCATATATGTATTTGCCATTTGTATTTCTTTATCTGAGAAGTGTCTATTCACCTCAAATGCCAATTTTTGAATTGGGGGGGGGCTGATTTTTTTTTCAATTCTTTATATGTTCTAGATAGAAGTCCTTTTTCTGGGGGACTATTGGCTAAAATGTTTTCCCATTCTGTGGGCTGCCTTTTCATTTTGTTGATTTCTTTTGGTGTGCAAAAGTTTTTTAATAAGATGAGATCCCAGTTGATGATTCTTTGAAGTATTTCCCGTGGTCTGGGTTTTGTTCATGAACTCTCTGCCTACACCTACGTCTTTAAGATTTCTACTTACTTTCTCTTCCAGTAGATTTAGTGTTCCTGTTTTAATATTTAGGTCTTTGATCCATTTTAATTTTAGTTTAATGCATGGTGATAGACATGGGTCTAGTTTTAGTCTTCAGCAATGTGGAAAGCCAGTTTTCTAGCACCATTTATTAAAGGGGCTATCTTTCTTCCAGTGAACACGTTTGGCCTCTTCATCAAAGATAAGATAGCTAGGTGTGTTTGGAGTTGTGCCTGTAACTTCTAATCTGTTTCACGGATCCTCAAGTCTGTTTTTTTTGCCAGTATCATGCTGATTTTGTCACAAGAGCTTTATAGTACAACTTCAAGTCAGGGACTGTGATGCCCCCTGCCTTGCCTTTGTTGCCCAGTATTGCTTTTGATATCATAGGTATCTTCTGTTTCCAAATGAATTTTAGGAATGTTTTCTTTAGTTCTGTGAGGTATGCTAATGGCATTTTGAGGGGACTTGCATTAATTAAATGTGTGTAACCATTTTGGGAGTATGGCCATTTTCACTATGTTGGTTCTTCCTATTCATGAGCAAGGAATATCTTTCCATTTTCTGACATCCTCTTCAATCTCCTTTTACAGTGAACTGTAATTTGCAAAAAAATCTTTCCTTTTAACCATTTAATTACCACATATTAAATGTGGCAGGTACTATGATACATTTATACATATACAGAATATATATTACACATACATAATGTACATTAATCTTTAGAACAATTCTTAAAAGTGTTGCTGTACATTATTTTATGAATGAGAAAACTAAGGATCAAAATGGCGTAGTGACTTGTCCAGCAAGGCTACGAAATAGAATTTAAGTCTCAGGTTGACAGGATCCAGAACCTACTATCTTTTCTCTTGTGAAAACATCTCCACAGTAAACGCAGTAGACCTGGTACAGTGAGAGGAAGAAAACCTCCCAGACAGGATAGTACTGACAGCTAACATCAAGGGAGATTACAGACTGCACACAACATTTAGCCAGATAGGTTGCTGAGTTCTGATATAAAATTTGACAGGAGTCAAACAGGCCTGTGTCTAAATTCTGTGTGATGCTGAGAAATTTACTTCACTTCTCCCTTCTCTAGTTTTCCTAAGTACAAAAAAGGGATAAAAAGAGCATACCTCCAGAGGCTTTTTCATTGCCTGTCAGAAGGCAAATGCTATTATTTTTTTTTTTTAAAGAGTAAAAGAAGGATAACATAATAATAGGGGGGCTTACCAAATTACAGACAAAGTGGTAGGAAATTATCAGTGGCTATTGTTTTACATATTGTTATCTACAAGATAGTTTCTCAGGAAAACAAACAGACAAATAATAGTGAATTACAGACAGGAAGGAGATTATCAATAGTTGTTATTTTTTCCCTATTATTTACCTATTACAGTAGAACATTTTCTTAAACAAATGCTAGACCAAAAAATCTCTCTAGCCTTCTTATGATGTTTCAAAATAAATGTAAAGTGGAAATAAACATTTTAAAAATCACTGAAGTTCAAAGAAATAAATACTGCTCCTTTCAAACTCTGAAATACTTTCAGAGCCGGGTGTGGTGGTGCACACCTGTAATAACAGCACTTGGGAGGCTGAGGCAGGAGGATTGGTGCAAGTTCGAGACCAGCCTGGGCTACAAAATGAGTTCAAGGCCAGCCTGAACTGCATAGTGAGACCCTGCCTCAAAAAGACAAAACAAATAAATAAAATGAAATACTTTTCAGGAATAGGAAAACAAAGCATTTTTACTGCAGAAAATTTGGGAAATACTGAAAAGTATAAATAAACACTACTGATATCTCCATTACCTAGAAAAAATCACTGTGAATATCTTCCATGTATTTTCTTTTGGTATTTTTTCCTACGTAAGAACATGTACAGTATATGTATAAAATTTAGATTAAGACGTCTGGATGACACTGTCAATGTATTATGATGTCATTGATAGTTTTAAATTTTATCTTACCACTAAAAAAATTTAACTTTAGGTTATACTATAAATAATACACAATTCTATTCCTTGTTTTCCTATTATTTTATGACAATTTTCCTATTATTTTATAACATTTTCCCCTGTTAAACAGTCTATAAAATCTACATAGCCCAAGCTGGCCCTCAAACTCATGATCTTCCTGTCTCAGTCTCCCAAGTACTGGGATAACAAGCATGTGCCACACAACCTGGTATAATTTCCTATTATTAGGGGCTGGGGATATACCTCAGTGACACAGCACTTGCATGGCAAACACAAGGTCCTGAGTTCAATTCCCAGTACCCAAAACAAAAATTCCTATTATTAGATATTCAGTTGTTTCCGTTTCTACCACATAAATCCCATAATAAATATGTGCATGAATAAATATGTGTAGGGTCTCAGGTTGTTCCCTTAAGGGAAATTCTACTAGTACACCTCTCTTTCCCCACAATGAACAATTTCTCTTTCTTACTTTGGATTAACACTTGAAAGTCACTATGTTTCAACCATCATTTTACTTTCCTCTCTGCACTCTTTGGAAGTAGTTACTGAGACTCATCACCCTACTCTTTCATCCCACTTCAAGATCACACACAAGTGAGTATTTTCTGAATATGGCTAACTCTTCTGAGCATCTATGCTTCATCTTCTATATCGTATCTACTAGACTAGAGTGAGTACAAAGTATGAATTTATAAGAACTCCCTATTTATTTAGAAATACTCCATACTCAATGGTTTTTCAATGTAAAACAGAGATTAAACTATATCCCAAAACAGTATCTAAAAGACTGCCAAAACAACTGCACCCGTATGACTTGTTCACCACATACGCCAGCATAATGCAAGTCTCCATTTGATGTAGAAGGAAAGGAAGCACTAATAAATGGCATTAGAGTTACATAGTTACTTAGTGTTGTTTAGACTAATAACATTAGTCTAGGATGAAGACTCATTCTAGAATGTCGAAGAGTTTCTAGGACTATCCATTATAATCAAAATTCCAAAGTAAAGAAGCAAAAACTAATTTCAGGATTCAAACAGTATGGTAGAAGAAGAATAACTACATTATTGAAATTAAACATACTTCCTATACTCTATGCATAAGACAGATATATATTCACATATTGGAGTTCCCTCATTCTAAAACAAATGTCAGTGGGAAAATGTATTCAGCCCACACCATACCTCCATATGTAAATGTTAACTGAAAATGGTGCAATGATCTAAATATAAAAACTATGTAGGACTAAATCTTTATGACTCAGATTTGGCAATGAATTTTAAATTTTGACATCAAAAGCATGCCTGTAATCCCCACCACTCAGGAGGCTGAGGCAGGAGGACTGCCATGAGTTCAAGGTCAGCCTGGACTACATAGTGAGTTCAAGACCAGCCTGGACTACACACAGAGACCCAGCCTCAGGGGGAAAAAAAAAAAAAGAAACCTCTAAAAACTCAACAACAAAAGACAAATGACCCAATGTTGTTGAAATATGCATGACTTTAGGCATATGGCGTTCTTTTCTATGGCACTTTTTATAGTTATGAAGGGCAAAGCTATAAAGATGTATCATTCAACTTTACTGCCATGGTGGTGCTTGCATCCTTCAGCTGCATATAAAAAAGTTAATGTCATAAACTTTATGATATAAAAATTTCAATCCGAAAAAAAAAAAATTTCAATCTGCTTCACTCTAAGAGCCCAAAACTGGAACACTTTCCACTAAACCCACCACACAAAGTGAAGCTGTACCCCTGTCAGCATTTCTCCCGCCCCGCACTTCCCACTGCTCCAGCGTCTCTCTCACCCACGCCCCCCTGCCTCCTTCAAAATCACTTTTACTCACCCATTTCAGTTGTGCGTTTCTCAAAGCTCTGCTCTCAGTGCTCCTTCTGTTCGTCAATACCCTCCTCAACTTCTACAGAACAAACTCTCATGACTTCAGACTGCTTTTTTGCCAAGCTTATACCACTGACACAGGAACCCGAATTTTATTCCTGATAAATACCCAAAAAACAGTCCAACTAAAAGGAGTTAGGACTTGCTGGTCTTGAAGATTCTGTTTCTCCAAATGCAAACAATATTAAAACAAGAAATGGGCCAGGCGTGGTGGCGCACGCCTATAATCCCAGCACTCAGGAGGCTGAGGCAGAAGGATTGTTGCAAGTTCAAGACCAGCCTGGGCTACAAAATGAGCTCAAGGCCAGCCTGAACTGTATAACAAGACCCTGTCTCAAAAACAAAAAAAAGCCAAAAATAAAAATAAATAAAAAAGAAGTGGCTTCCAAGCGAAGTTCAAAGGCAAGGCACTATAAAGAAAACATGGCCTAAAGATGAAGATTGAGAGCACAGCTATAAAGTTACTTTTTAGAATCTCTGAAAGACTGAAGATAGTACCTGAGTGTCACCAGTTAGCTGTGGCTTTTGTCCAATGAAGTGAGCCCAAAGAAGATTTAGAAGAGTCACAAAGTTTTGAAAATAACATGGCAAAATACTGCCCATTTGGACTCAGACAGAAACAGAACAAAATAAAAAGGCCCTTGGATGCCCATACGACTGCAGGCAAGCAGCGAGCAGGGGAAACTAAACAGCTACAAGCGTGACCTGTTTCTCATAGAAAAGGGAGGATGACTCAGAGGATGGGACCAAAAGCCCAAGAGGCAGGGAGAAGAAAGTTATTCCTGGACCTTGAATTCTAACCAAGGAATTACCAACCTGTGCTCAGGTGGATTTCAGAACTGGTATGAAGCAATGATACCTCTGTGCTAGCATTTTCCCTCATTTTGAATAACAACCCCAATAGTCGTTATCTTACAGATGGTCAAGGAGGGTGGGAGATACACTCTGCCTGTTTCCGAAATCTTCAGGTAGGGAAGACTCAAGGAACTGAAACTACAGAATTGCTCCGGAGAAGCCTCATCTAAACCCGGTCCTGATTCCGATGAGAGTACTAGGCTGTCATGCACACAGTAGAGGGGAGGACCGCTGTGGAGAAGGCCAGTGTACAGTACACGTGAGGAACACAAATAATCTGGGACCACGAACTGTACTGTAGGATACCGTCTTCCAAAAGTAGAAATTCGTCCTCCTGTTGAGTGTGGGCACGATTTATTGACTTATTTTTACAATAAAAAAGCAACTCTCAAACAATAGAGAGAAGAAAAATTAGTAACTGTATACAGGAGGAACCTCGTAGACACCGCCATAACTGCGTGATGCACACCAACACGAACAGCGACGTCACGTGGACGGCCTTTATCCCTCGTGTGTGAAAGAAGGGTATTTCACCTCACTGTGCCCCTTACCAAAGCCCACTTCTACAGCTTGAACATATCCTCCAAGATCTGTGTGCTGGAAAGAGGGCCTCCAGTGCAGCAGTGCTGGAAGGCAGGGCTTTGGGAGAGGTGCTCGAATCATGAGGATTAAGCTGTGTAAAAAAGAGGGCGATAGGAGTGAGTCCGCTCTTGTCTGTTCTTCCTCCATGTGAGGACAGTATTTACCCCCCTTTTCCTTCCATCTCTTATCATGTGAGGACTGAGACCTTCTCCTCCCCGGATAATACAGCATTTAATGCACCATCTTAGAAACAGAAACAGATCCTTCACCAGGTACCAAACCTACTGGCACCCAAATTTCTGGTTTTTATAAGCTACTCAGTATCAGGTATTTTGTTATAGCACCCACAAACCAGTCTAGCTGTAAGAAAAAAGGCCAAGATGAGGATATACAACAAAGTATCTGGTTAGTATTTTTTAAGACTATAAAGGATAGTCAGGCATGGTGACACCCACGTGTAATCCCAGCACTGGGAGGGCTGAAGCAGGATGATCACCACTAGTTCAAGGCCAGCCTGGGCTACACAGTGAGTCCAAGGCCAAACTGAACTACACAGCAAGACTGTCTAAAAAAAAAAAAAAAAAAAAAAAACCACCTATCAAGGATATATATATATATATTACTATTGGATGTTTTAAGATATATATGTTTTATATGTATTTTATATATACCTCATATATACTTTATATAATTTTTATTTGTCAACTGTACCTCAATAAAGCTAAAAAATAATTAACTGTCAGGTCATTAAAACAAGGAAAGACAAAGAAAGACCCAAGGAGATTTGAAAGGCATAACAAGTAAATATAATCTAATTAGTTTAGTTAGCAATTTAGTGGTACCTTGGATTGGATCCCAGAACAGAAAGAAAATATGAGTGGAAAAACTGAATACAAATAAACCGGGAGTTTAGTTAGTAGTAAAGGTGCCAATGTTACCTTCTTATTTTGACAAAGGTACCATGGCAACACTAGATGGAAAAACTGACTGAGGAGTATAAAAGAACTCACTGTACCATCTTTGTAACTTCTCTGTGGACCTAAAATTGTTCAAAAATAGAGTTAATCACTAGCCAAAAATAACACAAAAAAGAGTTAGGTGTGGTGGCCTGTGCCTATAATCCCAGCACTTGGGAGGCTGAGGTACAAGGATCACTGTGAGTTCGAGGCCTGCCTAGGCTACAAAGTGAGTTCAAGACCAGCCTGAATGGCATAGTGAGACCCTGTTTCAAAAAAAAACAAAAAAACAAAAACAACAACAAAATAACCCTGGCAAAACTGTATTGCCTTAGTCTGTTTTATGTCAATATATCAAAAAAAACCCAAAAAACAACAAAACAAACAAAACGCAAGGTTTGGTAACTTATAAAGTAAAGGGGTTTGTTTGGCTCATAATTCTGGTAGCAGGAGGGGCTGCTACCTGGGGATGATACCTGGACCTGGTATCATCACAGGGCCTTCCTTGGCTGTGTCACAAAGTGGCAGAGAAGCACAAAGGGAACTTGTGCAGAAGGGACACATGCGAGAGCAAGGCAGCAAGAAAGATTTAGGGGAGGGGCGGGACTTGCTTATAACCACTCTGGCACAAGTTCCCATACAAGCAAGAATACACTTCACGAGAAAAGCATTAAGTCCTCCTAAAGTCCTAATCACGCCCCACTAGTCCTCGTCTCTTAGAGATTCACTGCCTCGTTGCTAGACACAGGTGCAAGTCTCTTGGTCCTTCTTTTCAATCCTGGCCTTCCTTCCAGCCGTCACACCTCAGTGAAAGGTGTCACTGGTGAGGAGGTAATATGCTATTTCTGACAACCCTTAGGCTGTAACTAGTTAATAGGTCCCTCTTACATATCTCTGTCTTCCTGAGAAACCACTCTGAAGATACCACCACGTATTACAGCAGCCATTGATATTTTCCTACTAATCTATCCATAACTGTGTAAAGTTTGTAATGTTCCTATCCTATTTCATAAATGGATGTATGTTTATTATTAAGTGTTTCCTACAACAACCATTGAGAATAGTTAATGATTTTTCAATAGGTCACTCATGTATAGCTCTATTTTCTTTAGAAGCCACTTTGAAGATACCAAAGTATAGTACAACTCTTGATAATCTCCTACCTCTTTTGTCTGTAACTCACTATTATTTGTCTATTTGTTTTCCTGAGAAACTATTTTGTAGACAATAATATGTAAAATGGTAACCATTGATAATTTCCTACCATTTTGTCTGTAATTTGCTAAGTCCCCCCTATTATTATGTTATCCTTCTTTTATTCTTTAAAATAAAAAAAAAAAAAAAGAGATTCACTGCCTCAAAACCATTACTTTGAGGACCAACCTGCTAGCATATGAACCTTCAGGGGACACACCCAAACAGTATCCAAACCATAGCACACACTTGCCTCAGAGGGTTGGCAAGAGAAATGAATGAGTCAATGCATGAAAATATGTTTAGAACAATGCCCAGTACATGGTAAAGATATAATAGAAATATTAGCTAGTATTATTCTTATATTAACTGCAACAATAAAATAATAAGTGCTACCTTCATTAATTGCATACTTATTACATTGTATTATTTCTCAGCAAAAATGACCTATAACACATATTTAATTCTATTTTTTAAAAGCAGAAGTAGTGGTGTATAGCTTAGAGACTGCGTCACACCAGGCACTGCAGCTGCAGGGACACACACAGTGTGTACTCGCTCCCTCCCTGCCCTCCTGCCCTGGTAGAAAGCAGTAGCTATGTTACTCTATAGACAACTAGTCAGGAGCTGAGGCCCCTCCCAAGAGCCACACTGAGTAAGCCTGAAGGCCCACGCCACCCAAGTCAAGCCTTGTGATAACCATAGCTCTGGCTGACACTGAGTACAAATCAAAAGATAACCTGAGATAGCACCCCTTAGCTAAGATGCTCCCAAAGTCCTATTCTAATTCCTATGCAAGATAAACACTTGCTGTTTTAAGCCCTTAAATTTTGGGATAACTTGTTATATGCCAACAGGTAACTATTAAATGCACTTTCCCTTATTAATTCATTCAATAAATACTTACCAAACACCTATTTTAATATTTTCAAACTGCAAAGGCTACAAATAGTACACTTCTGGAAGGCACACACTAACAAGACATTGAGGTAGGTACACACTAGTTTTCTCTGCCTCATTTGCCTGGGGAACTTCATCTACTCCCTGTGTTATCTATCAGTCTATAACTTATCTTACCATTGGTCAAGGGGTGGACAAATACTACAGATTACCTAATTCATACAGAGACTTTTATTTCTTCATGTGACATAAACAGGGAAAATCACAGTTCACCATTTATCAATATTCTTTTGTTAAGATAACAAACATCTGAAAAGATATGGGTTAGGGTCTGTTAGGCACCATCTTGCCTCCACATGAAGAAAGATTACTAAAGAATGACATGAACAGAGCCAGAGACAACCAAGAGATATCTAAAGCCAGGAGCCACATTTGAGCTTCCTAAGTATATGATGAGCTAGTCTTGTTTTTGGCTTTAGTTTAACACTAACATAGGTGTTTTGTTTTTTAAATCTAAGTTACATTATTACAGAAAGGTTCGAAATATTCTGGGAACTCCTATTATCAGATATACTTGAGATATCTATGAAGGAATTCATGGCAGAGGTATTCAGTAAGACGACCTTTGAAAAGCAGGATTTTGCCAAATAAAGATGGGCATGAATAAAGTACATTTCAAGTAGCAACAGGAAAGAACATGGCATGTATGAAAACTGTGGTCCAGTTTAACTGCTTCGTACAATATAAATAAATGATGGGCCACAGAATGAAATAATATGCTTAAATAATAGTCTTCTAAGACTAAGCTGTTTCCTCTAGACTACATAAGTATATTGTAGGAAGAAGGAATCACAAAAAGAGCAGACTCATTTTGTGATCAACATCACTTCTTAGTTAACTATGCACTTACTAACTTTATCCTATTTTAGTTCAGGTTTGTCTGCTGTATCTACAAAACTATTAACTGATTACCACTTAGATTAGTAATCTTGGCAATAAAAAAAGAAGCACAGCTTACTTAGCAATTAATCTGAGCTGGTTCCTAGTAACTACTACTCATTATTGTCCTGCATCTTGGGAACCACTGAACTCTCTTTACTTAACTATACATAAAGCCATCTACAGAGTTCAGAAACATGATAAGCCTGAAATGTAGCTCCCAAACTCAAAACTCCACAGTACCATAATTCATTTTTAAAAATCCCTACAAAGGTATTAACGGCCTTACACCATAAAGAAAATTAACTCCAACTGATGAATTCCCTCAACTTCAGAGGTGAAATTCTAAAACTCTAAGAAGAAAACATAAAGAAAAAATTTCATTTCAATCCAGTTTCATTGGATTTGACAATTATTGTTTGGATATGATACCAAAACCAGAGGCAACAAAGGAAAAATAGACAAACTATATACAGTAATACCAAAACTGAAAACTTGTATGCAGCCAAGGGCATTATCTCAAAAGTAAAAAGAACTCACAGAATGGGAAAAATATTTGCAAATCATTAAAATGGGATTGATATGCAGACTATATAAAGAATTCCTATAATTTGGCAACAACCACCACCAGATTTTTTTTAAACAAGCAAGACTTAAAAAAATATTTCTCTTAAAAAGATACTCAACATCACTAATCGTTAAGGAATTCAACCCAAAGTTATAATGACACACCTCTGTATACCTACTAGGATGGCAACTATCAAACAAACAACCCAGAAAAGTGCAAGTGAGGACGTACAGGAATTAGAGCTCTCATGGGTTGCTGGAGAGAACACACAACGGTGCATCCGCTGTAGAGAAGTTCGGCAGTTCGTTAAACACAGAACTGCCATGCGGTCTAGCAAGCTCCACCCTAGATATATACCCAAATAAACTAGAAGCAGGAGCGCAAAACCGGGTTCATTATTTACAATACCCAAAAGGTGGAAACAATCCAAGTGTCCATCAATAGACAAATGGACAAACGAAATGTGGTATTATACACAAAGGAGTATCATTCAGCCTTAAAAAGGAATGAAATCCTGATCCATGCCCAACTCGGATGAATCCTGAAAATAATATGCTGAGTAAAATAAACCAGACACAAAAAGACAAATATTATATCGTTTGATATTTGGCTTAGCCAGCCAGAAGAGTACGTTTCAGCCAGTGAGATACAACATCCTAAGGCAGCTGGACAGCACATAATCCTCAGGAGGTAGGGTCCATGGCAACTGGAAGAAACTATAGAGAACAGACATGTCTACTTTCAGAGTACCCCATAGAGAACTGAGTCAGGAGATTGGAGAGTGGCAAAGCTGGCTGGGGAAGTAGATGTGTGCCATAAATTACAAAATCCCAGGGCACATGCGCAGAACGGTGCCCAAAGCCCTGCGTGTGGGCTTCCCATGAGAACCTGAGCAAGTTCCCAATAGGATGGTCTTGACCTGACATCAGCCTGAGGAGCAGGTGATATAAACACAAAGTCCACACTGGGTTTTGGCCAGTGCTCTCGTACACAGATGGCCCGCCATCATGCTGTAGGGTATCTCTTCACTTTTACACAGCCCAAACTTGCTCTCCAGAGCCTGTTTCTTTTCTTTTCTTTTTTGGTACCAGGAATCAAACTCAGAACCTCCCACTTGCACCTGTTTCTTTTAATAAAACTTCACCACCTTTAAAAAAATATATAATGTATAGTGCTATTTATCTGAGGTACCCAGAATAGACAAAGGCATGTAGACAGAAAGTACAACAGAGGTCAGCAGGGGCTGGAGAGGTGAGCATGGGAGTTATTATTTAATGGGCACTGAATGTGTGTGTGAGATAATGAAAAGGTTCTGGAAATAACTTTCTGATGGTCATGGGGGTGATTATATAATATGACGAAAGGACTTAATACCAATGGACTATGCACTTTAAATGGTTAAAATGTTAAGTTTTATATTATATGTACTTTATCACTTTTTAAAAAATGTGCTAGGAATAGGCTTGGGCCAGAAACCTTCCACATTTATCTTGGCAGCAAAGCTGTGGCACACATGGAATGAAGCCCACAGTCAAAGAGCCAGAACTCAAATACTAAACAAACACAAGCAGTTTCTACACTACTGGGCATGATGCACTACCGCCCCGAGTCTAGGACAAGGGACTTAAATTCAAACACTGTTTCCAAGTCCTCTCAAGATTTGTTTTCCTGGCTTCCTCTCAAGTACCTCATCTGTCCACAAGAACAGAAACAGAGCCTAAACAGTAACAATCTGAGAAGTCCAACGCCAGGGGCAGTCGGCAGGCTTCTGGTCAGAGGCCCAGGCTTCAGCAGTGCCAAGTCCTGTTCGAACGGGGTCAGTGAGCTTGCAAAGGCACTCCTGTCTCTCCTTTTCCTGCTGTAAACCTTTGTAAGTATAAGAGACACACAGAAAAGGGCATCATAAGAAGCTGACTTCTTTAAAGTATTAGGAAAATTTCAGTAATCTTAAAATTCATCGCATTATAAGTCGGAAGTTTAAAAATAAAATTATTTTAGCACAAACGGCATTTTCTTAACTGCCAAATGTATTTTTTTATCCTAAGTGGAAGGACTAGTTAGCGCTATCAAAAAACTCAAGTTGCATACTAGACAGTCAATTTAGCAATAAGACTATTAAAACAATGAGTAGGATACCAGTTTATATGACATATTCACACAGGAAAATACAAGGCAATTACTCATAATTCCTTACTTTTTCTCATTTCCCACATCATTCCAAGGCATCATAGAACAAATTATCTCCATTCAAAACACATCCTCACTGGGCCGGGGATATAGCTCAGGGGCACAAGCACCTGTCTGGCAAGCACAAGGTCCTGAGTTTGATTCCTGGTACCAAAAGAAAAAATATTATTTAAAAAAAAAAAAAAAAAAACCACATCCTCTATCTGCTTACTTCTCTCCACTCTGCTAAAATTCTCTCCATCTTCCTTGGTAATACTATCTCATGTAGCACACAGCAGCAGTCCCTGTAAGTGGTCACTCAGCTTCACTTCTTTTGTTTTTGCTTTCCACAATCCTGATTTATATGAGTTATCCTTGGGCTTAGCAAACAAATTTTGGAACATGTTACAATGAAAAAAAAAAAAAATTTAAAGAAGGGACATTGTAGCAGGGCATAGTGGCACATGCTTATAACCCTAGCACGTAGGAGGTTGAGGCAGAAGCATCCCAAGTTCAAGCACGGACTACATACACAGTAGTGGGGTCTTGCCCATAAAAAGCAAAGGAATGTCATAAATAAGGAGCAGATGTGGAAATGTCAGAAGTCCCTGTAATCCTATTTTTATTTTACATGGAAGATTAATATTGGCTTTATTCATCTCTAGATACCTAAATCTTATTAACAGAATAAAACATGAAATTCTTTATTTCTTATTACTGTATTTTTTTTACCTTGCGATTCCATCATACAGAGGTTTGACAGCAAATAAATGAAACATGCCCTCCCCCAATTAACTACTTCAGCAATTTTTTATTCTCCTGGGATTTCAGTCCCCTGGCTTAATCTTGACTATACACCATTCTCCACAGGTAAATCCAGGTGATCTTATTAGAACGTAAGTCATACTACATCCTTTCCTTCTTTGAAACTCTAATGAGTTCTGATTACTTTTAGAGTAAAATTCACGTTTCCTACCCAGGCTCACTTCTAGTGTGGCTATCCCCTTCTTCTGTACTTCGTGTTCCTGGATGTTCCTGAGGTTGGTCTCTTCAGGTCACCCAATGCTCAGCTCACCTCCTCAGGGCAGCATTCCCTAACCGAACTAAAGCAAAGTCCCCTTACTCGGAGTGGAATGTGGACATCCGGGAAAATTTCCAAACGCCTACAATGAATCTAGTGTATGTGCTGCCGAAGGGAGCATTTCTGAGGTGAGCCTAACATTTAACGACACTCAGAATCACTGCACTAAGTGAGCCTTCCTTCTGCTTATGATAATTTTTCCACCAATTTACTTCTTGCTCTGTCTTCTGCCTGTGAGTTGAGAAAATGGAAAGTATGTAGGAAGTGATAAGAAAGAAATGGCAATAACCAGACACCCCTACCAAATCCCCTATACCAAAGTTCAAACCTACATGTTAAATGAAAGAGTGTGCTTATAAACTAAAGAATTTGTTCTAGAACAACCTCTTTGTTGTTCTTGTTTCATGACTCTCAGCTGTAGATGTGAAAACTGAAATTGTCAGAAAAATCAAGTCCAGCTGTTACCTCCTTACGTCACGGACTCAGGCCTACGTGGCCTTCCCCACAGCGTGCCAGTCACTGGCATGGCACACTGTGGAAAACAGAAAGAGCTTATCCCTGAGGCCGCCAAGTACAAGGATAGAGCAGGCCTAAGTCTCAACTCCACATTCATGGGAAAAGCAGGGTCATTTAAGGCACAGAAAAAGGTGGCTGGAGATACGTATTCAGTGGTGTTTACAGGCATAAAATCTCTACTCTTCACAGGACACATGTTCCAAATCGACAGCATTAGCATAACCTGAAGGTGGAGTTTCTGGCCCCCTAACATCAAAAGGTCATCTACTGCACACCGGTGCAGGCCCAAATGAAGAGTCAGTGGTTTCAACAACTTTCAAATCTCTGAAAAGTAACCTCGGCAACTGTTACCATCAAAACCCACACGTCAGAGGTATTACCTACAACAGCATTAGTGCTAGACTAGTAATGTACTGCTCAGCTGCATGACCTCCAAAATTAGTGATTTTTAAAGTCAACTAAAAGCAAGTGAAATTTAAAGGTTTATTCAGCTTCTTCTTAGTTTCACTCAGAACTGCCTTCTTCACCTTTCTGAGTGGTTATTCTCTCCTTTTTTTTGGTACAGGGAATCAAACTCAGGGCTTCGCACTGGCCAGGCAGGCGCTGTGCTGCTGAGCTACATCCCCGGCCTGTCTTCTAAGCTTTGGTACAGCTCTTCAGTCTGATAATTTCTTACATTATTACTTTCTTTCACAGGGAGCTCCGTAAGGTAAAGAACCTGTCTAGATTGTTCACTGACCTGTCCCAAACTCTTAGATAACCCCAACAACTAGTACATGCTTAGTAATATGTGATTGATTCATTTATTCATTCAACAAGTATCTACTGAATAAGATGTGCCAAGCACCATTCTAGACCAGTCACGGCAAACCTGTTAGCGCTTTCAATGATACAAACAGCCTACTGCAGCATGTGTGCTGTGGTTCGCCACCACTGTCCTAGACCTTGAGAATACAGTAATGAAAAAACACAGCAAAAATCCTTTTCTTACATGGTAATGTGGAACATAGACAAGATCAATAAGTAAAATAAAAATAAGTGATAAGAAGGAAAAAGATGAAAGGACCAGGAATAACACTCGATGGGAGAGCACTTGCACAGCAATGCATGTGGCCTTGGGCTCAATTCTAAGCACCTAAATAAATACATAAATAAATATTAAATAAAACAAAGTCGTGGTTGCAATACTCAATAAATTCAGATGGTTTATAAATTACTAACATCAGAAGGCACATTTTAACCCTACTTCAAGAAATATTAGAAAAATGTTGGATTAAAAATATTATAAATTTATAATATATTCATGCCTAAATATTCAATACTTAAAGACAAAATGAAGTCAGTCTTTCCTATTCGTAAGTTATACATCTGAGAATTCAACAAACTACAGATTAAAAATATTCAGAAAAGGCCGAGTTTGGTGGCACATGCCTATAATTCCAGCACCCGGGAGGCTGAAGCAGGAGGATCACTACAACTTCGAGGCCAGCCTAGGCTATACAATGAGTTCAAAGCCAGCCTGGACTCCACAGCAAGACTCTGCCTCAAAAAAAAAAAAAAAAAAAAAAAAAATCAAGGCAGGCGTGGTGGTGCAGGACTGTAATCCTAGCACTTAGAAGGCTGAAGTAGGAGGATCATTGAGAGTTCGACAGTTCAAGACCAGCCTGGGCTACAGAGTGAGCTCAAGGCTAGCCTGAGCTGCATAGCGAGACCCTGTCTCAAAAAAGACCGGAAAAAAAATAAATAAATAAAAAATATTCAGAAGAAAATTTCTGCTGTATTAAACATATACAGGCTTGACCATATCATTATTCTCTAACAATAAAGTATAACAACTATTTCCATAGGATTTGCATTGTATTACGTATTACAGATAATCTAGAAATGATTTAAAATATATAGCAGGATGTATGTAGGTTATATGCAAATACCATGCAACACTATGTAAGGGTCTTGAGCATCCTTAGACTCTGGTATCCATGCAGAGGGTAAGGAGTGTCCTGGAACTAATTCCCCTACAGATACTGAGGGATGACTAGAATCACTACTGTCAGAATAAAAAGTGAATAGCCTATAAAACGGCCAGTAAAACCTAGATACCCAAACTTAGAAATCCTAATACAGCTACTTATTAGGAACAATATAGCATAATGATTAACAATAAAGTTTAAAATCAGACAAGCGAAACTCAGTAAGTGCAATTAGCACCCGTTTTACATTAATTGAATAAAAGTACTCTAAATTTACTTTTATAAAGCATTTTTAAAATGAATTCTTTTGGAAATTAAGAGTAAAATCAGAATTACAAACATTGAAAAGATCCAAAGAAACTAAGGAAGAGAGTATATGACAAAACTTACCAGCTAAAAAAATATACTCATCATTAAGAACAGACACAAATTTCTATTACAGGATATAACAGCAGTACTTATTTGATTATTTATCTAAAAATAAATCTGATTAGCTAATATAGTGATCTGGGTATTCTCTTCCAAATTACCAGTTTCCTCTCCTTCTCCCTGACCCACTCCCAAACAGATACAAGCCAGGTCAGTACAAATATGATTTGGCAGACATCTGGAAAACAAACTGAATGCCTTCAAGAAAAACCATACAGGGGGCTGGGGGTTTAGCTCAGTGGCACAGCGCCTGCCTGGCAAGTGTGAGGTTGTGAGTTCAATTCCCGATAATGGAAAAAAAACAAAAAGAAAAGAAAAGAAAAGAAAAACCATACAGGCACTAAAATTAATCTGCTATAGTGACTGTGGAAACTGCAAAGAAAAGCAGCACTGTTTTGTGAATAACCAAAATCAAACTGAGAATGATCTGTGACCACAAGATTCACAAATAATTTTTTACATTGTTACTTCCTTTCACTGTGAGCTCCACAGGATAAAGAACCTGTCTAGATTGTTCACTGACATATCCCAACAGTAAGATAATGCCCAACACATAGCTGACATTACAGTACACTTGGGTTTTTAGGAATGATACTTTAATTAAGATGTACTGCCTCCTGTACTGACTGACTTTAAAGACAATGGGGGTAAGACAGTTTTGTTCTGTGTTGTTTTATTTCAATTCTTGTTCTTTATTTAGTACTAATAAGTTTTATTCTGTGTTGTTTTAATCTCACTTTTTTTACTATATGTATTCTCTTTAATTGAAGGAGTACTTAATAAATTTTAAGTATATAAAATCACTAATTTTGAATGTTTTAAAATATATGTATCTATCAGTTTCTAGCAGTAAAAGTACCATCCACATCAAGACATTGAACAAAAATCTTGCATCTAAGTGTCACATAATCTCTAAACGTGAAATTTCTTCTAACACCCTTATTTCTGCAGAACAAGAATGTTACTCTTCACTCCTCTGAGCCAAAGCATTTTTTTACCTTTAAATCCCTTTCACCTCTGTTGTATACAAACGTGAGTGTATCAAATCACAGACTGACTTTCTTACTCAGTTTGGATCGTGGTACTTTGGAATCCAGCCAGCTTATGAGTACAATTCAGCTCTATCTCTGTCAATATCTTTTAGACAAATTTTAACATTTCTTTGGTATTTTTCTTTTTTACTTTTCTTGGGTTTTCACTTGTTTTCCATTTCAGGAACTCAGAATGTATATAATCTACTTTTGTCTACAATTTGACAACAAATGGACTTATACAAACTACCATCTGATGCAGTAATTATTGGTTTTCCCAATTAATATTTCAAACATATCCATCCCTCTCCAACGAGTGCTTTGGAAATTCTCTCCTTACATTATTAGTATTAGCATTATGAACTTTTTAGTTTTTTTAAAAGAATTAAAACTGTACCATTTTCCAATTCTGTCATATGAACATTCAGAATGTCTTTCCTTACTTGACCTGCCCACAGTAACACTTTTATTTAACATACATTTGGCTTAAAAAATCCATCTTTGTTATATTACATGGCAAAAAAATAAATAATAATAATAATATTACATGGCAAAAATAAAACAGTATTTATTTACACCGAATATTTGTTATGCACTGTGACAGTTTAAAACTACATAAATTAAAAATTTTAGATCCAGCTTACAAATCTATTTTGCATTTAGGTTTATTTTCCTATATGTAACAATTTTGGACATCATGTTCTTAACCATCAAATCTTCCACACAACTATCTCCCGACTCTTATTTTTCTGTTGAGTGCAGTAAATCATTCAGCAAAATTTTCAGAGAAAGGTTTGGTCAATATACTTTCTTAATCCCTTGGTATCTAAGAATGTCCTGCTATCTGAGAATGTCTTCCTTGGTATCTGAGTTGCCTTCATACACAAGTACTAACTTGGCAGGGTATATAATTCTTGGTTCAAAAGTATTTACCCTCAAAACTCTATAGCTGCTCTTCCACTGTCTTCTGGCATTTAGAATTTTAAGAGAAAAATCTGAAGTCAGTCTGACTTTTGCCCCTTTATCAGTAACCTGCTTTCTCTGTCTGGATACTTGCAAAATTTTTTCTTTATCCTTCAAATTTAAACAAGTCACAAAGAGCTGGGTGTGGTAGCACACACCTGTAATTCCAGCACTTGGGAGGCTAAGGCAGTAGGATTGCTGCAAGTTTGAGACCAGCCTAGGTTACATAGTGAGACCTTGACTCAAAAAATAACAACAATAATAATAATTTCTACAAGTTTGATATAGATCAGTAAATTGCTATAGTCTGGCACATCAGTACTGTGTTGGTTAACCATTACAAGTATCAAGAGGCATTTTCTTGATTATATACTTAGCTCTATTCCTTTTTTCTGTTTTCAACAGCTTTCACAATGGGGTCCAAAAAGATGGTCTTCCCAAGCACCAAAGTTGAAGAACCTAATCTCATTTTTGTTCTTTAACACCTCTACCATTGCCTTGGAGAGTCTAACCAAATGACAAGGATTTTGAGATCCAGTCAAAATACAGGAGGCAGCAGGGCATGGTGGCACACACCTGTAATCCCAGCACCCGGGAGGCTGAGGCAGAAGGATCCTTGCGAGTTTGAGAGTTCAAGACCAGCTGGGGCTACAAAGTGAGCTCAAGGCCAGCCTGAACTGCATAACGAGACCCTGCCTCAAAAGGACAAAAAAAAAAAAAATACAGGAGGCGCCAACTTCTATAAAATCACGTTATTGACCAATGTTGTTCTGAGACTGCAGGGAACCTACAGCTGGTTTCTACACTATGTTTGTAATTGGGAATATCTAAATTACTGGGTAATTCTATCTCTGAAAAGGGATTCTAAGAAATAAGATCCTTTCCTGTTATTCTCTATTATCGCTACAAAGAAGACTATTAGATAAAAAATAAATCTGGATGTCATGGGCTGATGTAATGGAAAGTACAATCTATGGAAGAAACTGACTGAACTCACCTGGCCACGTTTCCCGAATTCCAGCTCTACTAGGGCAACAGGGGTGTGGATCTGAGCCGAGTGCCTCGACTGAGACTTGCCATCAACCCTCCAGCTCAGGCCCCGGAGTCCACTCTCCCAGCAGCTCTGGTTCACAAGGCTCTCTCGGATTTTTGTCTTGTGGCTCTTCCAGAATTTGGAAATAACAGCCGCTTGGTCAGATGTGATCCCACCTTGCTTTTTAGTTTGCGCAGTTAAGAATGCCTCCAACTGATTGAAATCCATGTCTGCAGATGCAATGGACTACATGATGACAGAAAAGCAACAAAAACAAATTTAATTTTGTAGATACCAGAACAAAAGCTTAACTACAGATAATATCTTGAGTGTTTCCTAATCACAGAATATACTTTCAAAAAGGGTCAAGCAGAAGTAATGAGAATAAGTAATGCTACAGTATAAGTACAAAATACTGCCTTTGAAAAAAAAAAAAAAAAATACTGCCTTTGCACATACTAAACAGCTGCCATTAAAAATTCCACATCACTCAAATTCTGTACCAATAACTACAACATAACTTTTTTTTGGTTGTTTGAGACAGAGCTAAAAGACAAAGATGCTAGCTTTCATTTGTTCTTTAATACAAAAAATGATATGTAAATATTACAACTTTGCTAGATTAAAGATATTTCACATTACAATTCAATAAACATGTACCAAATTAATCTGCCTAGCTGCTAGATATTAGGACCCCAAACCTCTGGCTGTGCCACTCAATAGAAATGTTAATTTTTATAATATACTGTAATTAAGCTAAATTATTTCCACTGGCACATTGCTTCAAGTATCATGAAACAACTCAGGGATTTGTATTCCTCGTTTCTTCAAACTGTATTAAATATAAATTCAGATATAACTTCACCTGTGAGATAAGTTATTTTGGTTGGGTTACAGTCAATATTTGGAATTGAAATCAATTTAAGAACTGATTTCAATGTGAGATCAAATTCATCGATTTTCATTTAATTCAAGAAATATCTGAAATAGGGCTGGGGATTTAGCTCAGAGGCAAAAGCGCCTGCCTGGCAAGGCCAAGGTCGTGAGTTCGGTTCCCGGTACTGGAGAAAAAACAAAAAAAAAAAGAAATATCTGAAATAGCTACCAAGACACACATGTTCTAAGCACCTCCACATACTGCCTCCAAATCTGAATCAGTTGTTCTCAACAGTGGCTATATATTAGAATCAGGAAGTATATTTTTAAGTATTGGTGCCCAAATGTTATCCCAGAAATTCTGATTTCTACAAATCCTAGAGTGGGCCCAGACACTGGTACTGCTTAAAAGCTTTCCAACTGATTCTAATAGGGAACAAATAGGTATTTAAGTTATAATGTCTAAAACAGTGGCAAACCTAAGGCTCACATGCCACAATGGGCTGTTTATACCGCTGAAAGCTTGAAAAGGTTTGCCTTCACTGGTCTATAACCTTCAACTGTTCAATTTTACTGGTTGTTATATCTGAAATAATTCTCTTTTTTTTTTTGGTTTTTCTCTGGTACCGGGAACCGAACTCACGACCTTACGCTTGCCAGGCAGGCGCTTTTGCCGCTGAGCTAAATCCCCAGCCCCCTGAAATAATTCTCTAATAGTATGTCCCCTTTGGTCTGTCCCTACTACCTAGTAGAGGGCCTCGGTATCTTGTACCTATCTTAAGCACAGATGCCCCTCCAGTCTATCTTCTATACCACCATCAAAGTGATCTGTCAGTGGATCCTGCCACTTCCTCTGAAAAATTATCCTATGGCCATTATCTACTGCAGGATGATAATGATTTTCAGTCAGGATGTTATGAAGCATTCTACCATAAAAAATGAGGTAAGTTGCAGGTAATGTGCTAGTAAAGGAGTAGTACTGTTAAGATTTATTTTTTAAAGTATAAACTGGCCGGGCATGGTGGCGCACGCCTGTAATCCCAGCACTCTGGAGGCTGAGGCAGGAGGATCGTTGCGAGTTCGAGACCAGCCTGGGCTACAAAGTGAGCTCAAGTCCAGCCTGAACTGCACAGTGAGACCCTGTCTCAAAAAAGACCAAAAAAAAAAGTATAAACTGACGTGTTTCCAAGGTATACTTGTAGTAATAATTTCCTCCCTCATTTTGTTTCCTTGAAGGGGAAATACAGCAAAAGGAAAATTACAAACATAGGAACTCCGCATGGAAACACACCATGCATGTATTATCTGTTCAGTGCTTCATGGCAGAATGAAGAAGTTGAAAACTCACAAGAGCAGGGGTTCGCAGCGAGGCAGTGCTGCCCCACCTGAGAACGCTGGAGCCTGTGTTTGGGTTTACAGTGACCAGTGTGGCATCTAGGAGCAGGAGCTAGGAATGGCAGGCACTCTGCAATGCTCACAAAATAGGGGCAGGCAAATTTTCTGTAAAGATCTTAGCATCTTTGTGGCAATTTTTCTTTTTTGCTTTTTATAACTCTGAAAATGAAAAAGGTATTCTTAGCTTTGTATACACAGGCACATTGGAATTTTTTAAGGATGCAACTAATATAGCCTACACTTTGGTTTGGTCATACTGTTACAAACAGGATGTTGATTTTTTTTTTTCCTTTTTTCTTTTTTGGTCTTTTTGAGACAAGGTCTCACTCTGCAGTTCAGGCTGGCCTTGAGCTCACTTTGTAGCCCAGGCTGGTCTCAAACTTGAAACAATCCTCCTGCCTCAACCTCCTGAGTGCTGGGATTACAGGCGTGCGCCACACCTGGCCTGGACATTGAATATTTTGGAAAATCTCATTACCGGTGGCAACACTGTTTAAAATATTTGAGCTACCAATAAAACACATCTGTATATATTTGCAATTGTTGCTATACAGTGAATGATTCTACATATCAGGACAATCATCTGAGTAATTCATTTTACGTTCTAATGCAATAATGTAAACATGTACATTTAAAACTATGTATTTCAAATTAGTTTCCTTATATTTATCATTTATATTAGATTTATGTCACTGATTTCTTAGAAATTATGGATGTTAATTTTATTACATATGAATTTTCCATTTAAGGACAATAGAGGGGCATTGGAAAATGTTTACTATAAAAACAACACATGGGCTGCACAAGTTTGAGAACCACTGAGGATCAAGCCCAAGCTCAGCCAAACAAGCCAGGCTTATCTTTTAGTGCCTGTTTACCTTCTAGTTCCTGTCTGACAAGTTCCTGCCTCCCATGCTTGACACTTGACAGCACCAATCTGTCTGCAATTCCCCTCCATGGAATTTCAATGCCATCTCTTTCCAGGTGCTTGTTTTTATACTACTCCAACTGCCTAAAATGCCCTCTATCGCCACATTTACCTAATTAACTTCTATTTATCATTCAAGACTCAGTCCAAGCACGCTTCCCCAGTATTCCTCCTACCGTGAGGCAAGCGTCCCTTTCAATTCCTAAGTTTCCGAATATCTCTACCAATGCACTAACCTCAAAGGGATGAAACTGTTTACAGGTCCATTTCACCCACAGGATCTAATCTTTGAGGGAAGGCTCTGTACATCTTTGCAAATACAGCATCTAACACAGTCTCCTGAGATAGAGTTCAGCTCCTAAAAGGCACTCACAGGCGTATCAACAACTTTTTAAATAAAAACACTAAATGAACATATAAATATCAAGCCCAGAAGTTTATACAGCTTCCAACATCTTGCTTCACAGAACCATCCCTCATATATGCACAAATCAAAAACTCCTTTAAGATAACGGTAGAAAAAATTGCTTATAGCCTTGGAAACTAACAGGGAGCACAAGGCCAACAGAAAATAAGACTAAGAAATCCAAAGAAAGAAAGAATTTGGGCAAAAATGTAAAAGCTGCTGTTCCCAGCAAATACTCACGGTATGATCTCGCATGGTACAGGCTGACAGGAAGCTTAGAGAAACTGCTGGCCTCCTAGTCAACATCAGCTAGCAAAGATACTCAATGAACTTGAGTGAGATAACCAATAACCGGTGTGAGGGTTGCTGAACCCAGGGCCTCACATGTTAATAAGCATACTATTGAGCAACACCCTCAGCTCCCAGTAACACATATTTTAAAGTCAAAAATTAAGTTACTGGCCTGAAAGTGAAATTTTACATGAATACAAAAGAGTGGCAGGAGGGGACAGGAAACAAGAATACAGATTGTTTCATTCTCTTTTTTTTTTTTTCTGGGTACCAGGAATCGAACTCAGGACATTGGGCTTGGCAGGCAGGCGCTTGTGCCGCTGAGCTATATCCCCAGCCAGAAAGACTGTTATATATGCAGTTCTTATAAAAATCCTAGCAAAACAAAAAAAAACTCTAGCAAGACTTCTTTTTTTTTTTTGGTTTTTCTCCGGTACCGGGAACTGAACTCATGACCTTGCACTTGCCAGGCAGGCGAAGACTTCTTATAAACAAAATTATTCTAAAATTTACACTAAAAGGCAAAGCAAAAGCTGGGCGTGGTGGCACAGGCCTGTAATCCCAGCACTTGCAGGGCTGAGGCAGGAGGATAGTTGCAAGTTTGAAACCAACTTGAACTACAAAGTGAGTTCAAGACCAGCCTGAACTGCATATTGAGACCCTGTCTCAAAAAGACAAAAAAAGAAATTTACTCTCATATTATACAAACTCTCAGAGGAAAATTATTCCATATTTTTACCTAGTAGAAATACATCAATAAGCCAGGTATGGTAGCACATGCCTGTAATCCCAGCACTCAGGAGGCTGAGGCAGGAAGATTATGAGAGTTCCAGGCCACCCTGTGCTACAAAGTGAGTTCAAGGCCAGCCTGAACTACATAGT
>NW_004955424.1:22055556-22062604 GCF_000276665.1 Chinchilla lanigera
TTATTTGTCTATTTGTTTTCCTGAGAAACTATTTTGTAGATAACAATATGTAAAACGATAACCATTGATAATTTCCTACCATTTTGTCTGTAATTTGCTAAGTCCCCCCTATTATTATGTTATCCTTCTTTTACTCTTTAAAATAAAATAAAAAATTAAAAAAAACCAAATGTACGCCACCCACGCCCAGCTTTTATATGTTTACTGAATGTATTTTCTTACTTTTCTACTTTTTTATTGGTTATACAGATTAATGTGTTACATTTTGGCAGATTGGCCATATACATAACATACTTTGCCCATTTTCAACCCCTTATCACCCCTTTATTTCATCCCCCCAGTTTCATATTTTGGGGTTCAATATGTATATTTTGCCCATGTTCATTTCCCTTTCACCTTCCCTTTTACCCGATTCCTCTCCCTGTATCCCTTCCTCTTGTGTAAATAACAGTCTCTCATCCACTATCCTTTTTTGTATTCCTTGTTTAAAAAGAACACGCAATATTTGACTTTCTTAGTCTGGATGATTTCACTCAGCATTATGGTCTTCAGATTCATCCGTTTTCCTGCAAATGAGGGAACTCTGCTCCTCCTCGCAGCTCAGCAGTGCTTCACTGCGCACACAGACCACATTTTCTTTACCCACTCATCTGCTGATGGGCATCTCAGCTCCATCCGCATCTTGGCTGCTGTGAACTGTGCCACAATAATATGGCTATGTAGATATCCCTAGGGTACACTGACGTCAGCTGCTTGGGGTAGATACCAAGCAGTGGTATAGATGGATCAACTCGTAGCTCTATTTTGAGGGGTTTTTTTTTTTATTTCCATAGTGGCTGAACTTCATAATTTACATTCCCACCAGAAGTACAGAAAGGTTCCTTTCCCCCACATCCCCAGTATTTATTTTTTAATTTGTTCATTTGTTTTGAACAATGGTAGTTGCTATGTAGTTCAGGCTGGCTTCAAAATCACTACATAGCCCAGACTGGCCTCCCACTTACTGTGATTCTTCTGCCTCAGCCTCCCAAGTGCTGAGATTACAGACATGCCCCACCAGGCCCGGCATTTACTTCTGTGTTCTGGAGCTTGTTTGGAGGTTCTAGCAGCGGAGGACATCTACTGTCCTCACATACCCTTGACCAAGGAAACAGCCCTCCTCCAACCAGTGGGGGGGACACCGGGAGCAGTGAGGGAGGGACACCCACCCAGCCAGATCAGCTGAAGCAACCCGGGTGATCAATGGGGTGACAGATGTTGCAGCCAGATTGCCTGCTCACACCCGTATTTTTTGTATTCTTGATGACAGCCATTCTAACTGGAGTGAGGTGAGATTTCATTGTGGTTTTGATTTGCATTGCATTTCCCCTAAATGCATTTTTTAAAAATTAATTGAATTTTTAGAGCAGTTTTGAGACTAGAGCAAAACTAAGCTAAAAGCAGTGTTCCAAGGCAAGAGTGGTGGCCACATGCCTATAATCTCAGCACTTGGGAGGCTGAGACAGGAGGGTCACAATGCATGTGTGGCCAGCCTGGGCTACATAGTAAGTTTAAGGTCTGCCTGAACTACACGGTAAGATGATGTCTCAAAAAGATAACTAACTAACTAGCTAATTAGGGAGGTTTAAAATAAAATAAAACCTGAATGGCTATTGAAAGGTACAAAGCTATACTGAAAAAAAGGGGACTCTTGTATCAAGCAGAGATTAAAGGAACTTTGTTATCAAGAGTGTATTGACAGCAAACCAGAATTCAGTTCTCTCCAAGCACAGTCCTTGGAATACTGGTCTGCTCTTTTTAACAGATTGTGAAAGGTTTTCTTCTCCTTTTAAGCAATCTATGTAGGGAACACTGGGAACATTTCTGGTGCTTGATTACTTCAGGAACTAACCCTTCTTTAAAAAGTGACCTGGGAATCCTATTTAATCAAGTGTTCAAACATTTTGACATTTGTCTCTTCAAAATTAAATCCTAAATAAAATACTGATCTTAGGTTGACTTTAATATTTCCCAGAGGAACCCTAGAAAATCTGAAAGTTTGTTCCTTCACTTTTTAAGAAGTTGAGATGCTAAAAATAGCTAACCTTATTTGGTAATATGAAATGATGTGAGAAACAATGTCAAATAGGAATCGATGCCTTCCTGGGCATGGTGATGCATGCCTGTAATCCCAGAGCTCTAGGACACTAAGGCAGGAGGATCACTGTGAATTCGAGGCCAAGGCTAGAGATGTAGCTCAGTGTGATGGCCCTGGATTTAATCTCCAATACCACAAAAACAAACAAACAAAAAAGCATCTAGAAATCTTAATTGGCTGCCCTGTGGAATAAGAAACTGGGTTTTTATAGTCTACTCCAATCATTAATCTTTTTATTTTCTCATGTTCTAAGAATTTATCTATATCCTTTCCCCTTGTAGATCTCTTACCTTGAAATGTCTAACCCGAATCTTCTCTTAATGACAATTAACCTACTCTTGTTTTGAGGTTTTCTTTTTTGTTTTTTTAACTAACAGAAAAGTTCCCAGTACCGGAGAAAAACCAAAAAAAAAAAAAAAAAAAAAAAAAACTAACAGAAAAGTTTCAGCTGACAGAAACGTGGTACCCACTCAGATACATTCACTTGTGAAGGCTAACGTGTAGGAGACCAGAATATGTACCCCCAAACTTTGCATTTTTGACATAAGGATTGTTGAACTGAAGGCAATTAAGAAAAAGCAGATGCAAGAAAAGCTGTCTTCATTTTACGTGCCCAAAACAGGACATAAATTTTCAAATACAAAAGATATCCTGCCCTGCTTTCTATTAGAAGGAACAGCAGGCATGGTGGTACACACCTGTAGTCCTAAGCACTCAGGAGGCTGAGGGGGGAGGATTGCTGCGAGTTCGAGGCTGGCCTGGCCTACACAATGAGTTCAAGGCCAGCCTAAACTACACAGTGAACCTGTCTAGAAAAAAGGAAAGAAAGAGAGAAGGAAAGGGGAGGAGAAGGAAGGGGAAGGAAGAAAGAAAGGAAAGGAAAGGAAAGGAAAGGAAAGGAAAGGAAAGGAAAGGAAAGGAAAGGAAAGGAAAAGAAAGGAAAGGAAAGGAAAGGAAAAGAGGAAAGGAAGGAAGGAAGGAAGGAAGGAAGGAAGGAAGGAAGGAAGGAAGGAAGGAAGGAAGGAACAAGTTTAAGACCTTCGCGGGCCTGGAGACTGCTCCAGATTCCACCTCAACAAGCTTTACTATGCAGCTTTATCTGCCATTTATTTCCTTCCCACAAGTTCCCACCTCTAGATACTCAGAATCTTTTTTCTATACCTTGCCAATAACCTAAAAATATACTATTCTTTGCTGAAGGCACTATCAGAGAAAGACAAAACCACCTCTCTAAGAACTACACATTCCCTGACCTTTTCCACGTATATATGAAAGTCAATAAACTTGTTTTTTCATGTTGTCTTGGTTACTTTTCTCTCGTTGCTGAGACAAAATACTGACACCCAAAATTAAGGAAGGAAAGTTTATTTAGCTCACAGTCTGTGGAGGTTTCAGTCCATACTTGGCTGGCTCCAAGGCAGGGTAGCCATGGCAGAGGGCAACCATTCATGGTGGCAGAAGATGGCAAAAACAACAACAGCAAAGGGAAGAGTGGGAGCCTCTTCCCCTCCCTTATGCTGTATGCAAACTACCCACCTCTTCCCCTCCCTTATGCTGTATGCAAACTACCCACCCCAGGGCAGGTATAGCACTCACATCCATCATTGCAACATTTGACAGTGACTCAATCATAAACTCCAGAAGCCTGCCCCATGACTGCATGAGGCTTTGGGGGGATATTCAGACACAAACTATAACACATGTCAATATGACTTTTGTTACAGGGACCACTAAGAACTTATGAGAGTTGAATTTTTTCCTCCCCTACCTACACAAACAAGTGAATGCTGTACCACCTACCCCAGTGATGGCGAACCTTCTAGAGCTTTCAATGTGAACAAATAGCTAGCTGCAGCACCTGTGTTGCAGGTTTACCACCCCTGACTTAGCCCTTTCTCCTTTTCATATATTTCACACCCCTGACCCCCTTACTTAATTGAAATTTTCAACCCATAACGAGCTTATTAAGTCTTTTAAAAAGACGTAAATAGACTTTATTTCCTAAGACAAAACTAATTTAGTATGTATAGGACAGGGATCCCCCATTCTCTATAAAGCATGGGCCCCTGGGGCACCGATCCCAACTATGCCACCCTATTGTTGAAGACGCTGTCAGAGGAACTGAAGGCAATTAATAATAAGAGGCCTATGGGGCTGGGGATTTAGCTCAGCAGCACAGCGCCTGCCTGGCAAGCACAAGGTCATGAGTTCGATTCCTGGTACCAAAAAAAAAAAAAAAAAAAGAGGCTTATTAATAATTAAAATTTATTTTTCATTCTCTAGTACTTGCCACACACACACACACACACACACACCTACTCTTCTACTTCAAATCCATTTTATATTTACATATATGGCTAGCTGATGCTTAAACTGCATTCACGTATTTTGGATTATACTTTAAAAAACAGGACGTCTGGGAAGGTGGCAGAGTGGGGAGCAGCAGAAAAAGAGCCTCTCTGAGATTTGGTGTCTGGACACTGAAATATAGCAGCATAAGAAAGATAAGGAGGGGGGCTGGGGATTTAGCTCAGCGGCAAAGTGCCTGCCTGGCAAGCGCAAGGTCGTGAGTTCGGTTCCCGGTACCGGAGAAAAACCAAAAAAAAAAAAAAAAAAAAGAAAGAAAAATAAGGAGGGAAGTGGGTCCCCAAGAAGGATCTGAGGGGGAAATGAAGCCCACGGGGAGAGCAGAGAGAGATTTCAATGAAGATGGTGGCAAGTGACGCTTTCTCCCTGAGCCTGGACTCACTGCATGGGAGGGGTGGTTGGAACCCGCAGACCCACGGTGACCTGCAGGGGCCTCCATGGAGAACAGACCAGTGGGACAGAACAGTGGACGCAGCGGACTGCCACGGCTGGTGCGTTATTCGGGCTCAGACATCCCCTAGGAAAAGGTGATTGGCCAGTAGCCATCTTGGAGAGGGGCCAACTGAGCTCAGAACTCAGAATAGCTGTGGGCCGGCTCCATCTAGTGGCTCCCAGTAACAAGGTCAGGCTGCTGAGTTCAAGTTAGCAGGAGGTCAGGAAGCTGAGTTCAAATTAGCCGGAAACCAAGTTCAAGCTGGCAGGAGACACATGGACTGCTACAGGCTTAACACATCCGGTTCCCGCCTCACAGTCAGAAACCAGCCTGAGCTTCAGTAGAACTAAAGGTACAGGCTTGCTGGGATTATCCGATACCCCACTGTAAATCCACAGCCGGTTTGCTGGGATTAATCAACTTGGATCTGGACTCTGCCCACGCTGTCTACTAGTAACAGCAGAGACATACCTTGAAAGGGACATTTTTCTTTCTTTTCTTGTTTTATTTTTCTTGATGGTTCTTGTTTTTGTGGCTATAAATACAGTTTCTAGTGTTTTATTTTGCTCTGTTCTGTTCTTGTTTTTATATCTTCCTTCTCTTACCCACCTGTCTTCTTTACCAGTTTCTGAAAGTTTCTGTGATCCTCCTTTGCCCCCAGCCCTGCTTCCAATCTCTTCCTCTTCTATTTCTCTATTTGTTCCTTTACCCCTTTTAAATTTTCTCCCATGAAGGTAAAATCACCATACTGAGGGCTTATTTACTCCATATAATTACCTGCTTCATTTTAGATTTTGTTATAAAACCACAAATCTAGTTCATATAGTTAAAAGTGGCAAATTAATAGTTAGTTTGCCATTTTCTAGGCTGTTTCATGCTATTGTAATTGCTGATTGTACCTCTTTAGCCAAGATGACACTTTGTTCTAATAAGTTGTTTTTCATGGTATACCAAGACTGAGATTACACAAGGGTCATAAAAAATACTATAGGCCAGTGCCAAAAACCAGGGGCTGGGCCAAGCAGCAACTTCTCATCCCCAATAAGATGGTAAGATCTTGGAATAGACACAAAATTCAAAAGCCAGCTACACCTGGAAGACATCTCTGAGAAGCAGTCATTTCCTAAGGGTTCTAAATACTAGCAACAAAGCTACTAGCCACAAGCAATTTACAAGCATCAACCCAGGAATTAAAGTAAAAAGAAACAAATGAGAAGACACTTAAACAAGATGGAATCCCAGAGTCCAGCTCAACAAAGGAAACCCAGGGGGCAATGAGGCGGACAATCTGAAAGCCACCCACCTGGACTCTCTGAAGTGCTAACAGCAGAAGTAACAAAGCAGATGGAGGCTCTAGAAAAAAATCAAATCAGAAATAATTTCCCAGATAACTACAGAGATAGAGGCCATAATGAAAGACACGCTTACTGACTCGGAAGCAGACACAGATTAAAAAAAAAACTAGAGGTGCTTAGGAAATGATGGGTAGTGAGATCCTGTCTCAAAAAACCAACAAAACCAAACATTCTGGAAATGGAGACAAAAAGATCAGTGACTGCAAAGGGAGAAGGAGAATACAGCAGATTTTTAGGGAAGAGAGATGAAAGTATATGTCTACATGAATGGTCTTGGGAACAGTATCCATCATGGCCAAAAAGCACATCCAAGGTCTACCAGCTGATAAATGGATAATTAAAATACAGCAGGTCCAGCCAGGTATGGTGGCATAGGCCTGTAATCCCAGCACTTGGGAGGCTCAGCCAGGAGGACTGCTATGAGTTCAAGGCCAGCCTGGCCTCATAATGAATTCAAGGTCAGCCTCAACTACACCGTGAGGCCCTGTCTCAAGACAAAACAAACAAAAACAACAAAAAAGAAGATTGCAACTCCAGGAAACAGTCAAAATCATGTAAGATTATCCATACCACTATTCCCCAGGTTTATGCTTCTTTTCTTCTAGGCCCATCATACCCAAAATCTCAACATATCTTTTGTGAAAGGAAGGAGACCAAGAGATGGAGAGAAGTGAGGGAAGGACGTAAAAAAGAAAATGTGTTCTGTAATGTACAGGTACCAACTCCTCATGATGAATGTAATTATTACATACTGTG
>NW_004955424.1:22063799-22066137 GCF_000276665.1 Chinchilla lanigera
CCCGGCCATTGCTTTCAATTCTTATCACTTACATGCATGTTCATCTTCCCTAGTAAACGATAAGCTACACTTGTCTTACTCCTCTTTGTATTCCTCCAATGCTTAGCACAATAGTACTTTCCAAGCAGTTTAATGTATATAGGAACGAGCGGGGCATGGTGGCACACACCTGTAATCCCAGCATTCAGGAGGCTGAGGCGCGAGGATTGCCATGAGCTCAAGGCCAGCCTGGACAACACAGCAAGACCCTGTCTCAAAAAACCAAAACTATAAAGTCTATAGGAATTAATGAAAGACTTCATATTTGCTTATATCACCTGAATAAAAGGAATATTCCAATTCTGCATCATCTTTCAGTTTACCTACCTAGACAGAAGGAAATTAATGACTACACCTAATGGAAAGGGCTTACAATTCAATAATGCAAAACTCTTGACAGACATTCCATAAAAGTGGTAGTGTCTGTTTTCAAGTCCACTAAGCAAGCCAGCTTTCCAATGTTAATATGAATGACTGAAAGAAAGCTCAGTATCTGCTTTGGCGAACTCTCTTGAGACTAGATATCTTGAAAGCAGTTTGCTGCCTTCCACATCACCCAAGTCTAATTATATACTATTATATTAGGATTGTATTAAATTACTTGTTATTCAATAAAATGATCTATAATTTTAGTCACTCTAGAACTAATTTATATGCTAACCCAGAAAACATGCAAAACAAATTCAGTGGTGATCCTCTGAACTTGATTCTTAATCACGTTCCTCCAAACATGCTTAACCTCATCATGTCTTTTTCCTACGTAGGTAATATATAATCTTTGTATGTACAGGTGCCAACTCATGATCAATGTAATTATTACATACCGTGAATATGTACTAATTTTTTTACAAAGATACTTTAAGTACATAAATTAGCTTAGTTGATGTTTTGAAATTAGTATAACTGGGCCGGGGATATAACTCAGTGGTGCAGTACCTGCCTGGCAAGCACAAAGTCCTGAGTTCAATTTCCAGTACCAAAATAAATAAATAAATAGTATAATTAACAGCACCTCTGAAATTACATTTTAATTAACTATACCTTGCATAAAGTTACAGGAGAAAAAATAAACTTCCAAACTTCTATAAAACAGCCACAAACCTAGAAGAATCTTTAAAACCAGGAATATAAGACTTCGTCTTTAGAGTAAATCTAGAGTGCTTCCTGTGCCCAAATAATCCAAAAATAATCCTGTATCACAGTGAAATGCCAAAATCACCAAGTTTTCTAATGCTGTAACACAAAACATTATAAATCCAATATCTAGTCATTTTCTGTAATAAAGGGGCTATAAAACTAATTATCATCTTCTACATTTCTTCTTGTATAATCTGTTACTACAGTAAAATGGTAACTAACATAATACTAAAGTCAGAAATACCAGACAGAACACATCAAAAGAGAAACAATTGTATAGTTAAGGAAAGGTGCAAAAAATCAATTTTCCTGTTTGCAACTACATAACTGAGAAAGTACAGTAAGTTAATAATTAAAGAAATAAAATACCAGCATTTGGGACGCTGAGGCAGGAGGATCATTGCAAGTTCAAGACCAGCCTGGGCTACAAAGAGCTCAAGGCCAGCCTAAACTGCATAGCAAAACCCTGTCTCAAGAGAGAGAGAAAGAAAGAAAGAAAAGAAAAGAAAAGAAAAGAAAAGAAAAGAAAAGAAAAGAAAAGAAAAGAAAAGAAAAGAAAGAAAAAGAAAGAAAGAAAGAAAGAAAGAAAGAAAGAAAGAAAGAAAGAAAAAGAGAAAGAAAGAAAATAACAGCAGCACTGCCATCCTCTAAAGTATACTCTAGTAGTACAGGCTCACTAACTGGCTTGCATTCTGCCAAGTTTCTTTTTCTGGTTAATTCACTTGCCTTCTACATTCTTAACATTCTAAGGAGGATGCCCATCTCTGCCAGCATGGGGAAAAGTCCATCCCGAAGCAAAAGAAACATTTCCTGCTATAAACACTCTAAGTAACAGATCAGCATTTAACTTTATGAGGAAAGAATTTACCTTTTTCTAAAAGAATGCTTTTGGACAGCTCACAAATGTAACTGTGAGAAAGGCTCCAAAAGTAATTAGAAAGGAAAGAAAGGGAAAGGAGGAGGGGAAGGGCAGAGGGAAAGCAAAGTCCATGTTCTTTTCTTCCCCTTTCATTTTTGGAACTATTTCTGCAGTACTACTGACACCCATAAAACCTTTTCTTAAGAAAAGGTACATGAAGGGGCTGGGGATTTAGCTCAGTGGCAAAGCGCCTGCCTGGCAAGTGCAAGGTTGTGAGTTCGGTTCCTGGTACCGGAGAAAAAC
>NW_004955424.1:22066437-22067863 GCF_000276665.1 Chinchilla lanigera
GAGGCTGGGAGTGTAGCTTAGTTGTCAAGCACTTGACTAGTATACTTTAAACCCTGGGTTCACTCCCCAGCACACAAGAAAACACACAAAACAAAAGGACTCTGGAGAAGGTATAAAATATATGACAACTGCCACATACCTGTAATCCTAGCACTCTGTGAGACTGAGGCAGAAGGATCACAAGTTCAGCTGGGGCAATTTAGTGACTTAGCAAGACTCTGCCTCAAATAAAACATAAAAAAATAAATAAGGAAAGGGCTGTGCATGCAGCTTAGTGTGAAGGCACTGGGTTCACTTTTTTTTTTTTTTACTGGTACTGGGAATCGAACTCAGGACTTTGCACTTGCCAGGCAGGTGCTTATGCCGCTGAGCTATATCCCTGTCCCAAGGCCCTGGCTTCAATCCCTGGTACCAAAAAAAAAAGTATGCTAAGGGATAGCAGAATTATAAAAAGTATAAAACTTAAAAAGAATATGTAAGTCTATTCAATTATCTATATCTTCTAAGAAAAACATTTTTCAGCTTTTTAAAAAGGGCTCAAAAGAAATAGAACCCAGGGTACAGGTTCCTAACTTGCAGTCTATTTGTAAGGGCAAAATAGAGCTACTTGGGTGCAATGGTGCACGTCTGTAATCCCAGCACTCTGGAGGCTGAGGCAGGAAGATCACTGTGAGTTTGAGACCAGCCTGGGCTAAACAGAAAGACCCTGTCTCCAAAATAAACAAACAGCTAAAATAAACTACATTAAAACTTGTAGGAAAAAAAAAAGTATAATAAATGGTTCTCTACTCAATGGAAGAGACACAATATGAAAACAATAGGTAAATGTCAGGGATAAAAGTAGGACCCTAAACCTGGCACGTGCCTCGAATCTCAGTGCTCAGAGAGTGAAACAGGAGGATTACAAGTTTGAAGATAAATAAAAAATAAAAAATAAAAAAGTTTAAAGATTGCCTTGGCTACAAAATAAATTTAAGACCAACCTGGAGGGTTACATTGTCTCAACAAAACAAAACAAAAGTAGGGTGCTCTCTTTGTACCATCAACAGTACAATGAATAATCATATTATTATATATTCAATCATCAGTATATTTAGCAATGGCCAGTGAAATTTTATCTGTAAAGAGCCAGAAAATAAATACTGTAGGCTTTACCAGCCATCCAATCTGTTTTGGGATAAAAATTATATAATCATTATGGACAGTGACATTGGAATTTTACATTATTTTAAAGTGTCTCTATGGCCAGGGATATAGCTCAGTAGCATAAGCACCTACCTGGCAAGGGCAAGGTCCCAAGTTCGATTCCTGGTATCAAAAAAAAAAAAAAATTAACAACAATAAAGTGTCTCTAAATATTCTTCATAACTATTTAAAAATATGTTTTTAAAAAAATTTCTTAGCAGGGGCTGGGGATTTAGCTCAG
>NW_004955424.1:22082289-22095584 GCF_000276665.1 Chinchilla lanigera
TGAGTCAGGAGGATCATTGCGAGTCTGAGACCAGCCTGGGATACAAAGTGAGGTCAAGGCCAGCCTGAACTGCACAGCAAGACTCTGTCTCAAAAACACACACACAAAAAAAGAAAAAAGAACAAAAACATAGTAACAAACACATACACTTATAAAATAACACAAAAACAATACAAGCAATACAGAATTTCTGACAAGGTGATAGAAAAGTAACAATGGTTGTTGTATTACATATTGCTATCTTCAAATTGGTTACTCAGAAAAACAAATATAGGCATGTAAGATTGATCAAACAATTAAAACATTAACTGTTCCTTTCAACAAAGCAAAAATTAAAAAAAATCAGTAGTACAACTGTTAGCTATCCTGTGTATACATACACACATATTTTTCCCTTCTTTGTTTTCTCTTTCCCTCATCCCAGTTGTTCTTTCCTTTTGAGCAGTTTCTTTCCCTTTCACAGTATCTATTGTACCTCCTAGATTTTATTCACTCTTTCAGGTTCTTACACTAGTGAGACAGTACAGTGTTTACACATGTGGGTAGCCACCTTATCCTTGACAAAGGAGCCAAACGTGTTCACTGGAAGAAAGACACCCTTTAATAAATGGTGCTGCAAAACTGACACTCTACATGCCAAAGACTAAAACTAGACTCATGTCTATCACCATGTACTAAATTAAAGTCAAAATGGATCAAAGACCTAAATATTCAAACAGAAACACTAAATCTATTAGAAGAGAATGTAGGTAGAAATCTTGAGGACATAGGTATAGGTAGAGAGTTTATGAAGAAAACCCAGACCACTGGAAATACTTCAAAGAATCAACAACTGGGATCTCACCTTATTTAAAAGTTTTGCACATCAAAAGAAATCACCAACAGAGTGAAAAAACAACCCACAGAATGGGAAGTAGTCCCTCAGAAAAAGGACTTATCTAAAACATATGAAGACTTGAAAAAAATCAGGCCCCCAAATTCAAAGACCCAATCCAAAAATGGGCATCCGAGATGAATACAAACTCCTCAGATAAAGAAATACAAATGGCAAATAGATATATGAAAAAATATTCAACATCATCAGTCATTCGAGAAATGCAAATCAAAAGAACATTGAGATTCTATCTTACTCCAGAAAGAATAGCTATCGTCAAGAAATCAGCCAGGGATATAGCTCAGTGCCTGCCTGGCAAGCACAAGGTCATGAGTTTGATTCCCGGCACCAAAAAAAAAAAAAAAAAAAAATCAATCAATAACAAATGCTGGAGGGGCTGTTGGGAAAAGAAACCCTTCTCCACTGTTAGTGGGAGTATAGACTGGTGCAACCACTGTGGAAATCAGTGTGGAGGTTCCTCAAGAAACTAGGATTAGAGGTCCCATTCAATCCAGCTAGTCCCTTTCTGGATATTTTCACAGAAAAATTAAAAACATCATACCACAGTGATATATGTGCACCCATGTTTCGAGCAGCATAATTTGAAATATCTAAATCTTGGAAACAACCCAAGTACTCATCAACTGAGGAATGGATAAAAATGATATGATATTTTTACACAATGGAGTACTACTCAGCTATAAAGAAAGATAAACTTGAGTCTTTTATAGGTAAATGATGCAACTTGAAACCACACTCATAAGTGAAATAAATCAGGCTCACATGAGTAAACATCATACTGTCTCCCTAGGATAAGAAGCTAAAAGAGTAAATAAGATCCAAAATATACAATAGATATTCTGAAATGGTAATAAACTGTTCAAAAGGAAAGAGAAACTAGAATGGGGGAAAGGAGAAAAGAAGGAAGGGAAAAGGAAAATTAAATAAATATATGCATATGTATATACATATATGATAGTTAAGGTAGTTATACTACTAATTTTTATTATTTCATTGAAAAGAAAGGTTTGTGCTTCTGTTGTCTTGCTGAGGACCAGCCTGATGTGGTACAAGCAGGCAATAACTAGCACTATAAATTGGCATAAAAATAAATTGATGTAATAATCCCAGCACTTGGGAGACAGGAGGATCACTGTGAGTTCAACTGAGCTACAAAGCGAGCTCAAGGACAGCCTGAACTGCATAGCGAGACCCTGTCTCAAAATGACAAAAATAACTAAATAACTAAATAAATAATAAATTGAGTCTGTCCTAGGCCTATAGGGCTTGTGGCAAGGCCTGCGGCTGGCTTAAGGACAGATTAATCTTTAAGCCGACAGCTAGAGCTGAAGCTAGCAGCCTGTGAAGCAAGATAATATGGCAGCTGAGGACTTTGACTCATGCAGATTCTGTCTAGCTCAGTAATCCAGTTAGCAGACAAGCAGGTTACCAGTTAACCGCGATCCGTTCCTGTGTGATTACCCAAAAATACACCATTCCTCAGTTCTTGAACCTTGACCATGTCAGCAGTTCACCCCACCACTTCCTGCAGCCCACCAGTGCACCCCCAATCAAGCTATGCACCCAATAAAAGCCAAAGACACTGTGCCTCATGGCCTTAGCCTGTTGTTGGGCTTTGACCATCTCTGTGCTCCCTGTAACTGAAATATATGTTTTGTTTGTGTTTTATTCTGTTATCGTACCTCGGAGCAAGAGATTGGTGGTCCTAGGCCTGGACCCCAATATTTTTTATCAATTTTTCATGCCTATATCTTGTAATCTGAGCACCTATTTTGAAGATAACAATACACTGGTGTAATATTAACCAGTGTTACTCTCCTACTATCTTGTTTTGAAATTTTGTATCATTGTTTTTATTGTTTTTTCTCTTTAAAGTAAAAAAAGATGTGATGCTGGGATTCATGTAGGATGCTAGTATTCAGGGTGCCCCACCCTGTATCCTGGATGAAGTATAAGACAGAAAAACAGATCTGTAGCCAGCACTTGCTGCTGCTGCTGCTGCTGCTTCTGTTGCTGCTGTTTATCCTCTGCTGCCTTCTGCCTGCCCTGCCATGCCCCTCTGCCGTACCACCCTGCCTTTCCAGCTGGTTATGGTGGCTGGATCCTCTACAAACTGTAAGGCAAATAAACCTTTTCCCCTTTAACTTTAGGTGTTGGGTATTTTTATCAGAATCTGATAGGCTGGGGATACAGCTCAGTAGCACAAGTGCCTGCCTGGCAAGTGCAAGGTCCTGAGTTCGATTTCCAATACCAAAAAAAAAAAAAAAAATTAAAACAGTGAAAAGAATCTGATAAAACCCTCAGCCTCAAACACTTTCTCTCCAAAATGCAAGGGCAGACCAAATGCAGCCTACAATTTCTATGGGCTGATTTACTTCTCTAAAGCCTTTCTTTTTGTAAATCTTGGTTTTTCCATGGGTCCTAAGAACCCCTTCTGTGTACTCCCAGTTCTTCTTAAACTGCACAAAAAATAATTACTTTTTTCTCTTTGGTGCTGGAGATTGAACCTGAGGGCTTTGCCATGCTAGCCAAGTGCTTTACCACTGAGCTACACCTTCAGCCCAAGATTACTTTTTTAGGAGCAAAGTGACATACTACACATCACTATTATTTAACTCTTCTTCAAATATATATGTAGGAGAGGCAAAGTTTTACTTCTATTTTTTAAAGTTTTTTCAATGGGGCCTGAGAATTAAAGTGATGTAAGACAGATTAACAGGAAAAAATGTATACACACTTAATGTAAATTTTATGCGATAGGGGAGCCCTCATAAAGAAATAAAAGGGGCTGGGGATATAGCTCAGCGGCACAGTGCCTGCCTGGCAAGGTGAGGTTGTGAGTTTGATTCCCAGCACCACAAAAAGAATAAAAATAAAAATAAAAACCCCAAAGAGACCAAAACCTAAATGCTTTTTTATTAAAAAGAAGCAACTGTAGAAAGGTAAACTATTTGGAGAGAATTAAGAAAATATTTTAACAAGGTCTGTTTACATAGAATGTTCTGTCTCAGTTTCCTATCCTTGATAAGAAACTTTCCTTCTGGTATAGGGAGGACATCTTTCAGGTGTTCTGTTTTGTTTCGTTTTGTTCTGTTCTGAGACAGGTCTTGCTGTGTAGTTCATATTGGCTTTGAACTCACCAGGTAGCCTAGGAACTCGAAGCGATCCTCCTACCTCAGCCTTCCTTCCGAGTGCTGGGATTACAAGCGTGAGCCACCACACCCTGGATGAAGAGGACATCTTTTATATCAGCGGTTTCTGCTTTAAGGAAAAAAAAAAGGGGGGGAAATCCAAGTGCCCTTCTAGCATCTGCTTTGGGCTCAAAATAATCTTTATTCCAAAGTAGCATGTTTGGAGATAACACATTCTGTCACATCACTGGACATATTGGCCTGCAGCAAGTTCCAAAACACTAGGCTGGCCATATGAGCAGTTCATTCCTGTGCCGCCAGGGGCTGCTATGCCGACGCTTATTTTAAAGGTTGGTCCAGTACTAGCGGCACTTTTAAAATACCTTCCAGACAAAAGGCTCACAGTACAAACTTTATTTTAAATTTCAAAACACAATGCTTTGTAGATAATACACTTGGGCACAGAGCTATTAATACAGCTGCCAAAGACAATGCCGAAACAAGCTTTGACTCTGAAGCTTTGACTCAAAGGGAAACAAAACACCTAGTTAGCAGCCCTCTTTATAAACAGGTTTCTCCTTTTGGACAACAAACAGGTTTCCATTCTAAATTCCATTAAGCAACTAGTCCCAAGCAGGCAATAGCTGTTTTTATAAATATTGATATAAAATGTGAACTTAGTGTACAAGGGCCCACAGTTTTGCAATACACACTCCCTACCCTGTCTTGCCTCTACCTTTTCAATTGTCTCTCTCCACCCAGGCAGCAATTCAAGCAGAGCTTTGTGCCAGCCTTTCTGCTAGGCTCTAGGAGATACAGAGATAGATGAATCGCATAAAATCTTGCATTCCAGTTAGGGAAACTAATATATACACAAATGGCGAAATTACAGAACCAAGAATTACTACTTAGTACACAGAAGTAGCGACTTGGTGAGAGAAGAAATCAAGTCAGTTTGAAGAGGTCCCGGAGAAGCTGCACTGTAAATAGCTGAATATGCGTCAGGTGAATCAGCATGTCCCTACATAAGCAGGATGAAACAGAATGCTGTGTTGAAGTATCTGCAAGTAGTGTAGCAAGACTGAAATCAGTGCCTTAGGGTGATAAGTCTGAAAAGAAAGGCAGGGTCTAGAACATATAGATGGAGTTCTACAGGTAATGCTCATTTTTATACTTGGCTATCCGTCGGGGAGTACAGAGAAGGGAGAATCCTTCCCTCGTTTATTGGCTGGAGCTCTGTATTGAAGACAAAAGACACCAATGTATTTAAGCTTTACACAACACAGGCGCCTACAGAAACACCCACAGGTACAGTTTGAACCGGACAATTATATGCTATATTGGACAGAACAGTAAATCATGCAAATGCAGCAAGACAAAAGAGCCTGAGGTAGGGCAGTTAACCACAGAGCAGAAAGACTCACAGCTTTCTCTCAGCCGCTCCCTTTATCTCTGGTGGTAAGGTCTTCAGATACAGGGAGGGCGCCTTTCCTATGTAATTTTATCTCCTGCTTTCAGGAAGAAAAAAAAAGGCCAAAGTACAAGTTCAAAAAAGAAAGTAAAGATTTAGCACTTTGCTTACCAGATAACTGAACTAAATAATTGTTATCAATGATATTTAGTCCCTGAAGAGACGGTGGCAATGTTATCTAGGAGATGCGTGGGTTGTAATAACGACAAGCAGTCCTGATTTGGCAGGTAGTCACAACTACAAAACTTTAAAATTCTCAGCATTTAACCAGGGTGTATTTAAACCACTACCTACCATCTTCTTTTCAATATGAATCCTTTTTGTTTTGTTTTGTTTTGGTTGTTTTTTTTTTTTTTTTTTGTCTTTTTGAGACAGGGTTTCACTACGCAGTTGAGGTTGGCCTTGAGCTCACTTTGTAGCCCAGTTTGATCTCGAACTTGCAACGATCCTCCTGCCTCAGCCTCCCGAGTGTATTACAGGCATGCGCGTGCACACCCGGCTGTTTCTTTTGGAGGGGGGCGGTACTGGGGACTGAATTCAGGGTCTTTTGGCACTGCACAAGGTCACTGGGCCTTTTTATTTTGAGAGGGCCTCGCTAAATTCTTTTGGGCTGGGTTCTAATTTGCGCTACTCCTGCCTCAGCCTCCTAAAGTGCTGGGTGTACCACCACACCCAACTGAAACAATCAACTTGAATACTTAAAACAAAACAAAGCACTACCGCCTTCTTTCCAAAAACAAAACCAAAAAAACCCAAACACACAAACTGACAATTCAGTACCCATTAAAGCACAGGGCAAAAGCCGGCTGAGCCACACCCACCACCAGACCTCACGGCTTGCCCACACTTTCAGCCTGTATAACTAGGGGGCCTCACAGCCGTGGAGGGTGAAGTGGAGAGATATAGGTGTCCCGAAAATTCGCCTATACAGATATGTCTATGCACCAATTCCATGAGACGAATGAAATGTAATCACTATGTACCACAAACATATACAATAACAAATTTTTAAACCTCGAATTGCCATGGCGCCCTACCGTTTCCCACCCCCAAGGCTACAGTCTTTCAGCCTAGACCTCTGCGCTCAGTCACCTCATCCGGCACGCAGTGGGCAGCATCTTACGTCACGCCTGCGCCGGGCCGCAAGGTAGGCCCCCGTCTCCGCGCCTGCCTCCTCCCGGCGCCGGCGCCGCTTTCTGGAAGGTTCGAGAAGACGGTGTACGCAGACCGTTACAACGCGGCGAGGAGAATCTGTGTCCATCCGTGCTTGCTGAGTCCACGCAGACTTAGTTGAACTTGCCATGCCAGAGAATTTGGCACCCCGGAGCGGGGCCCCCGCGGGTACTGCTGGCGGCCGCGGGAAAAGCGCTTATCAGGACCGCGACAAGCCGGCCCAGATCCGCTTCAGCAACATTTCTGCAGCCAAAGGTAACCCCTCCTCCGTCCGAGCCCCGTCACTGCGGGGTGGGCCTCTGCGCGCCCCTTGTTTCTGGACGGGTACGGCCCCTCCCTGTTCGTTCAAGGTGCGGCCCTCCCAGTAGAAGCTTTGTGGAGGGATTCTCTGCGTTTCTGTTGCCCGTGGTTCCAGACTGCGACGCGGAAGCCATTGTATCTGGCGTTCTGGGTGTTAGGCACTGCAGTTCTGGCTGCGCGTTCATCGCGTAGGGCCCCGAAACGTTCCGTGTCACGTGCCACGGGCTGCCCGGAGCGGCCCCGGGATCAGACTCACAAACTCGATGGTGTGCTTCCTGCACCCAGGGGTGTGCCGCTGCGGGTAGTCTGCAGCGTTTACAGTCTCCTGGAGAGGGGTCTTGAATAAGCTTCGCTCGGCACGCTTCCTGGGACTAGTTGGGTAATCTCCGCGTCTAAAATTGGGGCAGGGTTTATCTATCCATCTTGCTTGGGAACGACATACTTTTGTGTCGACTCCGCAATCAAAAAAGAGTGAGGTTTTGTTTTGTTTTGTTTTTTTTGTCTTTTTGAGACAGGGTCTCGCTATGCAGTTCAGGCTGGTCTTGAGCTCACTTTGTAGCCCAGGCTGGTCTCGAACTCAAAACAATCCTCCTGCCACAGCCTCCCGAGTGCTGGGATTACAGGCGTGCCCCACCACGCCCGGCAAAAGAGTGAGTTTTTGTAGAGCACTGGCACGTGGTGGGCGAAAAGATTTGGGTTTGATTTTAAGTTTGTGATCTTTTACCTCTGAGCCAGGGTGTTCTTGTCCTTATAATTAAGAAAAGTACTTTTTAGAACTGTGGAGCTTAGGAGAATTTGAGCTAAAATAGAAAAACATGGAAGAGAACAAAGGGTTAGAGAGCTTGCCTGGGTGTGTGTTGAGTACAGTATTTCTTCTGGGTCGAGAATAAAGTTTATGAAGAAGTAAGATTGTAAAGGTAGATTGGGGCCGGATAGATACTGAAGGGAGTGGTGTCTTTTTTTTTTTTTTTAAAGTGTCTGCTTCATATCCGGCAGCTAGAAATTATCCTAAAGGGAAATGAAGTAAGAGCTAATTTGTAGAGTCCTTGTGAGGCTGATAGGAGAAAGTTACATGTGTGTATATAAAGTAAACCTTGCAGATATTTGCAGTCATCAGCCCAAGAGAATGGGAACGTGATAATGCCAAAAGACAGGCACTGGATGGTCAAAGAAGGTAGCTACTGGTTTGGATTTACAGAGTTGGAGAGGTCAGATTGACCAATGGATAAATTTAGGAACATTTGTGAAGTTTAGGAGATAGTATACCTGGAAACTGAGATTGTTACTTTCGTTTTCTTTCTTTTCTTTCTTTTTCTTTCTTTCTCTGTAGCCCATGCTGACCTCGAACTCATGGCACTTCTGCCTCAGCCTCCCAAGTGCGGGGATCACAAGTGTGCACCACCACATCCGGCGAGATTTGTTAGTTTCACATGTTATCTAGGGAACCATTACTGAAGGTTACACTTACTAGATTGGAAGAAGGATGATGAATGATAAACTGAGGCATCTGGGTGGTCAAGAGAATATCTATGATTAATTTTCAACAAATAAAACAATTCAGAGAATTGAGACAGAACATAAGAGATAGGATTTTTTTTTGTTGTTACTGTTCTTTTTGAGACAGGGTCTCCCTTTGCAGTTCAGGCTGACCTTGAGCTCACTTTGTAGCCCAGGCTGGCCTTGAACTCAATGAACCTGCCTCAGCCTCCCACGTGCTGGGATTACAGGCATGGGCCACCACACAGGGCTAAGAGATAGGGATCTAAATTGCCTAAATCTCCTAACCACATAGACCATTGAGGGGCTCTGATAGAGCAAAAGGGGCCCCAACTAGTTTTCTGTAGATAGAACCATACAACGTAATTGGAAAAAGCTTCTGCCAGGTGCAATTTTCGTTTAATACTGTAAATCAGTTTATGGGGTTACTTAAAAAAAAAAAAAGTGCTGTTGGTTGATGAGGAAAACCACTCTTTAGAGCAGGAACACTTTTAACCAACACTATTTTCGTGCCTACTGTGTGCCACTTCCCATGTTAAAGACATTTCCAGAGATGTAAGAATCCTGAAATGCTGTATTTATTTAAGTAGTCGTTACCTTTTCAGAATCTTGATGTTCATAAAGAGCATTCTTGGAGTGAATCTCTTGCAGAATCATCCTGTGTAGAACCACTAAAATTACTGAAAGCATAATATTGATTAGATAACTAGGAACAGTAGGCCAGAGTTAAGAGATTCAAATAATAGAATTTTTAAATTGCACAAAGTATTTTTGTTAAATTCTTAAAAATGGTTATTTTTCACAGTATGAGCAAAAATATTGTGCTATTTACAGAGTATACAAAAATGATTGGGGCATAGTTTATCCTATATATTATAGTATGTTGGCAGTGGTATATCAGGAGGTGAAGATAATGGTTTTTTGCATTTATTTTATTGGTACATGTTAGATATACATCCTAGAGAATTTGTACCTGTACATGATATATCTTGCTTCCTTTTTCCCATTCTGCTTCCCTCCCTTCTTCCCCTCTTTTTTTTGATCCTTTTTTTTTTTTTGTAGCGGGGGACAGGGTCTCCCTATGCAGTTCAGGCTGGCCTTGAGCTCACTTTGTAGTCCAGGCTGGTCTTGAACTCACAAGGATACTCCTGCCTCAGCCTCCCGAGTGCTGGGATTACAGGCAGTGCCACCACATCCAGCTCATCCCCTCATTTACAAAAGCTTTTGTTTCCATTTTTTCCTTCTTGTCTCTCCTTTTCTGCTGCCCCCTCCCTTGTTCCCCTGCTCATTTGAACATTTTCTTCCCATTTCCCAGTATCTATTATACATTTTGGCCCTTATTTACACTTTCCATTTCTCACACCAGAGAAACAGTAAGGTTTTGGTTTGTCTTTGTTTGGTCCTTCAAGCACTTATTGAAGTGCAGCAATCCATGATAAATTTTATTTTATTTATTTATTTATTTATTTTGGGTTTTTTTTCCCAGTACTGGGAGTCGAACTCACGACCTTGCACTTGCCAGGCAGGCACTGTGCTGCTGAGCTAAGTCCCCAGCCCCTGAATTTTAGATCTTGTTGAAAGCAGCCATATCCATGGACTGACCGCACACAGTCCTCAAAAGCAGTGATCTGCTCCTCTGCCATATCTGTTCCAACTTTATCATATTCAACTACATGCTATATTTGCAGTTCTTTAATTCTGTATTCTCCTGGGACTAGCATAGAGAAGCCCCAGGCCAAGCCATCTACTTGAATGGTTCAGACCCACTCCATTAATTTTACCATATCTGTCTTGTCAACCCAAGGTTTCACATCTGGCAAGATGGAAAATTTCACAGCCAGTGCAGGTCTTTTGGCTTCCTTGGACTCAAACTGTACAAGTCATTCTTCTCTTACCCTCTTTGCTTCACTTTCTTCTTCATCATCAGCTCCAAAGACGTCAATACCATCATCATCTTTATTCTTTGCAGCTCCACTTCTAGCGATGTCTTCCACATTGGCAGGGCCATACTTTCCTAAAGCTTTCTTCACTCCTGGCAGGCTGTTATTTTCCTTTTCGTATTGGGTGACACAAGGAGGGGAGTGCAAGAGACTGCTTCAAATACTGTCACATCTGATTGTGAGGACATATACCCCTCGATGTAGCTCTTGTCCACCAGGTAATTGTTGAGCACTTGCAGGCCTGTGGGATGTTTCAGGTCTGCAAAACCCATGGCCTCAGCTGTCTGTGGGAGCTGAGCAGTGGTGGAGTGAAGGGTGTGAAAGGCTGACCCCCAGTATACAATGTGGTTTTTTTGGTCGTTTTATCCTAGTGTCAGGATTGGAACTCAGGACCTTGAGCTTGTTAGGTAGGCACGGTATCCCCAGACCACACAGTGTGGTATTCATTTATTTATTTATTTATTTATTTTTGTTTTTTGTTTTTTCCCTGAGACAGGGTCTCACTATGCAGTTCAGGCTGGCCTTGAGCTCACTTTGTAGCCCTGGCTGGTCTTGAACTCACAACGATCCTCCTGCCTCAGCCTCCTCCATGATTACAAGCATGTGCCACCATGCCCAGCTGTTTGTTTGTTTGTTTGTTTGTCATCCCTCCCCCCACAGGGAATCGAACTCACGACCTTGTGCTTGCCAGGCAGGCACTGTGCCGATGAGCTATACCCCATGCCCACAGTGTGTGTCTGACTTACTTAAGAGTATGGTCTCAAGGTGCATTTAGCTAGAAAGAAAGGAAAAAATTTAATAGTTTGTCTTGGACTTCCCAAAGAAAGGGGATTGAGTGCTATTCATCAATTCCAGTTTCTGTTAGGAAACAGAAAAAAATTACAAGTGAACTAACAAAGCCAGGTGTGCGGGTTCACATTTGTAATTCCAGCATTCAGGAGACTGAGGCAGGAGGAATGCTGCAGGTTCCAGGCCAGCTAGGGCTACATAGTCAAAAAAAAAAAAGAAAAAAGACGACAAAAAATGAGTGAAAAAAATTTGGGCCGGGTATGTAAATCAGCAGAACAAGTGCCTGCCTGGCAAGCGCAAGGTCCTGAGTTCAATTTCTGGTACCAAAATAAAAAAACATGCTGATGGCTAATTAATAAGAACGTAAATAGCTGGGCATGATGGTGCATCCCCGTAACCCCAGCACTGAGGCGGCTGAGGCAGGAGGATCACTTTTTAACCAAATCACAACTCTAAAATCGAGGTTTTTAGTCATTATCAGTGTATTATCTATGGTGGTGGTGGTGGTTATTTTGAGACATTGTCTGCTTGGTAGTTCAGGCTGAACTTACTGTGTAGCTCAAGCTGGCCTTGAACTCAGGGCAGTCCTCCTGCCTCAGCCTCCCAAGTGCTGGGATTACAGGCATGTGCCACCACGCCTGGTGTGTTTTGGTTTTTTTGAGACAAAATCTTACCATGTAGTTCAGGGTAGTCTCGAGCTCATAGTGTTCCTCCTGCCTCAGCTTGCTGAGCTGCTGGGGTGAGGCATGTGCCACCTCACCCAGCTGCTCCTTGTCCTATTTTAAGCAGTAGAGGAAACCAATGCAGTCCCTAGTCAGAGGTTCTAATTAGATTGTACTATTTAGATACTTAAAGGAATTCCCAAAAATGTTCTGCCATAGGCAGAGCGCAAATACTATATAGTGACTTTAACAAAAAAGTATAGCATCTTAAATTTAAAAGGTGTAAGATAATTACTATTTCCAGTAGGTTATTATTCCAAACATGAATTTTCTTTGTGGAAATGGTAAATTGTAGTATAGCATACCCTAATAAGACAAAATGATTGTTGAAGGGAGAAATGCTTTGTTTTTAAAGAGTCTTGATTTTTTTTTTTCTCCTCTTCCACTTACAGCTGTTGCTGATGCTATTAGAACAAGCCTTGGACCAAAAGGAATGGATAAAATGGTAAAAAGCTAACTTGTTCAGTAGTTATGAGTACCCCTATTCACAATAGAAGGTGTGAGGAAAGATTAAGATGTATTGTTTTAAAAGTGTGAGAGAGGTACTTCAGAAGTTGAGTCAAGATTACTTTGGAGTGAATGGGACTTGAACTATAATGTTTTCATTTAATCCTTTTAAAATTCAGAGTAATACAGCTGTTTATATAATTCATTAAGTCTAAAAATACATTTCAAATTCAGAGTGATTTAATAATTCTTTGTAGTTTTAAACAGTGCATGCACAAAAGTAGGTGTCGTGTAGTCAGCTGGCAAATATAGTCAGTCCAGATGTCAGGTTGAGTTCAGTGTTCTTTTTGTATGAAACTGTTGTAATGGTAATGACAGGGACTGTAAGGTTTCAAATTAACTTCCAGCTTGGTTGATCAGCACCATAAAACAGATATATTCCACTGGGCTACATAGCAAGTTCAAGGCTAGCCTAAACTGCATAGCAAGACCCCGTGTCAAAAAAAACAGATACAGCTGGGTGTGGTTGGCACACTCCTGTAATCCCAGCACTTGGGAGGCTGAGGCAGGAGGATCATTGCAAGTTTGAGACCAGCCTGGGCTACAAAGTGAGCTCAAGCCCAGTCCGAACTTCATAGTGAGACCCTGCCTCAAAAAAACCCATATATTTCAAAACCTTTTTAGTAACAGTGCCTTCAAATTCAATGGTAGTTAATACCCTAAAATGAGAGGTAAAATAATATGAAATGTTATTTGGATGATGTACTGATTGGATGTTCTGAAATCTATGCCTCCTACTAATGCTGGTGCTTTTTTGAGAATATTATAAAACAGGTTACTGTGTTCACTAAGAGCTATGTTTACTACATTACATGCTGCTGTGTTTTGGGGCATCCTGGTAGAAATTGTTTTTTTTTTTTTTTTTTTTTT
>NW_004955424.1:22095684-22104244 GCF_000276665.1 Chinchilla lanigera
TTTTTCTCCGGTACCGGGAACCGAACTCATGACCTTGCGCTTGCCAGGCAGGCGCTTTGCCGCTGAGCTAAATCCCCAGCCCCTCCTGGTAGAAATTGTGTTTCTATTTTTTTTTTTTTTTCGGTACCAGGAATTGAACTTACAACCTTGCACTTTCCAGGCAGGTGCTGTGCCACTGAGCTAAATCCCCAGCCCCTGTGTTTCTAATTATTAATACAGAATCAGAAGCTGGGCATGGTGGTGCACACCTGTAATCCCAGCACTCAGGAGGCTGAGGCAGGAGGATCTCTGAGAGTTCAAGGTCAGCTTGGGTTATAAAGTGAGCTCCAGTCTGTCCTGGACTGTATAGCGAGACCCTGTCTTAAAAAGACAAAGAAAAAAAAAAGAAATCAGATACGACTTCTTCTTAAACTAAGGATTCACACTGAGCTGCATTCCTCAGCTCTTTTTTATTTTGAGACAGGCTCTCAGTTATTAAGTTGCCAGGCTGGGCTTAAAGTTGAGACCCTCCTGCCTCACTCGGCCTCCCATAATGCTGAGATTACAGGCATTCAGTGCCACATCTGGCAATAATTAATACCTACTATTTTCCAGTAGTATCTCTTCTATCTTCTTTGTGTGTACCTAGATTACTTCACTTTTAAAATACCTTGAACAAAGCCATTTATTTTGTAAAGTTAGATTGTTATTGAATATACTTCAATTATTACATTGTAATAACCATTATGTAAGGAAAGAAAATTTGAAATTAAATGCTATGCAAACAATTTAATTATTATGAAGTATTAAAAGTTAGTGGCGCTTTAGGGTATCACATTGAAATAATACATTTTTCTCCAGATTCAAGATGGAAAAGGTGATGTGACCATTACTAATGATGGTGCTACCATCCTGAAACAAATGCAAGTGTTACATCCAGCAGCCAGAATGGTAAGGATGATTATAAGTAAAGTTTCTTTTTTACGTGTATTGTTTGATATTTGACAGTACTGGAGATAGAATACAGGCCCTCTCACATGCTAGGCAAACAGTCTGCCACATCCCCAGCACTTTATTTTTAATTTTTATTTTGAGACAACGTCTCGCTAAGTTTCCCAGAGTGGGCTCAAACTTGTGATCTCTTCCCTCAGCTTCCTGAGTAGTTGAGATTATGGGTGTGTGCCACCAGCCCAGCTGTTGTTTGATACTTGAGAGTATTTTGTTGATCACATAACACCATTTGAACATGGTGAGGTTTTTCTTTATGCTAAATACGTATTTTTAGGATATATCATGTGTTGCTTTAACGTAAAGTGATAATAAAACACGAATCACCTTGTCTTTAGAAATGTACTATACGGGGTCTGGGGATTTAGCTCAGCGGCAAAGCGCCTGCCTGGCAAGCGCAAGGTCGTGAGTTCGGTTCCCAGTACCGGAGAAAAACCAAAAATAAAAATTAAAAAAAAGATTAAAAAAAAAAAAGAAATGTACTATATGGTTGAGATTAAACATAAATGGTAATTCTTTATTACACATTAGTTTTAGTGTTAGATGGAAGAGAAAAAAAATAATTTTTATTTTGAGAGTACTAAGGATTGTACCCAGCACCTTGCATATGCTAAGTAAACATTCTTTCACTGAGCTACACTTTCATCCCCTAGGCAACAAAATAATTTTTATTGTGTATAAGACAAATCATGTTGTAATTTGCACTCCTGTTTACTTTTTAAATGTCAGTTTAACTAACCGTCACAATTACAGACTTTCAAGTGTCAAGTGAAAAGTCACCGTATCAGTCAAAACAAATGCCTATTTTTTAAAACATCCTACTGGGTTCAGTAGCACATGCCTGTAACCCCTCTTAGTCAGGAGGCTGAGGCAGGAGGATCCCTGAGGAGTTTGAGGCCAGGCTGGACAATACAGTAAGGCTCCCATCTCAAAAAAAGTCCCATTTATTAGGTAAGTATGATCTAAACTGATGCTCAGAGTGCTTCATTTTATAGCTTCCAAGTCCATAGGGTACCTACCTACAATGCAATATTAGTGCTTTTCAGTAGGTCCTTTTCTTTCTTCTTTTTTTTTTCCCCCAGTAGGTCTTTTCTTGAGGTAACTTTTTACAATGTACAATGTGAACCAGAAATTGAAATATCTCCTATGTAAAGAAAGTTAATAAGTAGATTTTATGTGCCACAAACACATCACTTTTCTTTTTAGAGGCGGGAGGCTTTGGTGTTTTGAGACATTGTCTGACTATGTATTCACACTGGCCTTGAGCTCACTGTGTAGTCCAGGCTGGCTTGTAGTGATCCTCCTACCTCAGCCTCCTGAGCACTGAGATTACAGCATGTGCCATCAGAACCTGGCTGATTTTCATTTTTCAGTGAAACTCGAGGTAGGTAGCAAATCAGAAGTCATGAGTCGTATTAAATTTTCAAATTCTGCTTGTGACACTGATGTGTTGATCTGAATTAGATGTTACTGGGTACACACATTTCTCAGTGACCATGCATGTTCTGTTCACATAGCTGGTGGAACTGTCTAAGGCTCAGGATATAGAAGCAGGAGACGGCACCACGTCAGTGGTCATCATTGCTGGCTCTCTGTTAGATTCCTGTACCAAGCTTCTTCAGAAAGGTGAGTAGAAGTGCTCTGTTGCTGAATAAGAGGGCAGAAAAGTTGTGTGTGTGCTTCATTTTCAAGACAAGCATTAAGAAAAGCAAAATTTTTAAGCAGTATAAGATTTAATGTAGAATAAATTTATTAGGAATTTTTAAGATTTGCTGTTTTGTTTCAAATTTTTGCTATGCTTCTTTTTGTATGGTTCTCATTAGAATTGTGCTTTTCAGAAATCAGTGATGGTGTCACTAACCTTAGACTGATATTTGGGAGAGAAAGTAAGGTTTTGGTTTAGTAAATAATGTTCAGTCATAGTAGTGACTCTCCACTCACTCTACTTACACATGCATGATGTTTTGAAAAGTATAAAATGTGTTGATCTTAAGTGTCAAATGCATATCTACTTGATCTGTTTCAAATTAAGTAAAAGTAAATTACTAGCCATAATTAGCAGTAAAGGTTATTTGAGCCTTTCATTATACAACTGATGCATAAGTTAGTTTGTGTTAAGAGTATTTATAGGTTAGGTACCTAGCTCAGCTATAGAGCACTTACATGCACAGAGCCCTGGAGTCCATCCCCAGTACCACACACACAAAAAAAGGAGAAGCATTTGTGATGGCTTTGACATTTTAATGAGTGGAACATTTTTAAATTGTGACAAATAAGTAGTTTATCTGTTATAATTAAATAACTAGACTTTTATAAATAACAGGGATTCATCCAACCATCATTTCTGAGTCATTCCAGAAGGCTTTGGAAAAGGGTCTTGAAATCTTGACTGGTATGTCTCGGCCGGTGGAACTGAGTGACAGAGAAACTTTGTTAAATAGTGCAACCACTTCATTGAACTCTAAGGTGAGAAAAGCACTAAGAGATAGTTGATACATTACAGTTTAAGGTGTGTTACTTTTGTTGCTGCGATTTTTGAAATCCCGGTACATGAGCATCCTCTCAAGTGACACGGTAACTAAAATGTATAACAAATAGGTTATGAGATAAATGACCTGAAAGGCTAATAAAGGGACTAGAATATTTGATAGGCACTATATCCATTTCCAGTATTTCATTTCAACAATGCTTTAATATAGCTAAAGAATTTGTCTGTTGGAAGCCTTTCCATCTCCCTTAAGGACTGCCATAGAATTTTTCTAAGTATGGGTTTTTTTTTATCAATACTGAGGATTGAACCCTCAGAATATAGTACTGAGCTACATCCTTAGCTCCTTTTTTGTTTTACTTTTTGAGAAAAGATCACAAGTTGCCCCAGGCTGGACTTGAACTTCATATCCTTCTGCTTCATCCTTCCAAATCGCTGGGATTACAGACATGCACCACCATGCCCAGCTACTTTTTACTGAATATTAAGTGTGCTAAGCATTGTTATAAGTTACACTTATCTTTATCTTTTTACAAATGTAATCTTTAAGACTTTCAGATTGATAGTCATCCCAATTTATAAGAAAATAGGTCTGAAAAGGTTAATTTACATAAGGCCTACTAAGTTTCTTAGAAAATTTAAAATGAAATAAAAAGTTTTAATAAGCCCAGTCAAAAACAGAACCAGGCTTGGGGGTGCATGCCTATAATCCTAGCACTCGGGAGGGTGAGGCAGGAGGATCCTTGGGAGTTTGAGGCCAGCCTGGGCTACAAAGTGAGCTCAAGGTGAGTCTGAATTGCATAGCAAGACCCTGTCTCAAAAAAAAAACAACAAAAAAAAAAATTGAACAATTAAAAATGCTGTGTCACCATCTAGTTCTGTCATATCATTTGTCATTCACCCTCCCTTCCTACCATTTTTGTTTTCCTCTTTACTTTTGGAATCCTAGGGATTGAACCTGGGCCTCTCCCATGCTAGGCAAGTCAATATTAAACCTACGTGTTGCTTTTCTTTAAATGTTCAATGGAGGGCTGGGGATGTTGCTCAGCTGTAGAGTGCTTGGCTAGCATGCATGAGGCCTTGAGTTCAATCCCCTGTACCACCCAAAAAAGAAAATAAATAAATAAAAATAAACGTTAAATGGAGCGTTAGTTTCAAATGACACTAAATGTTGAGTGTCCCCAGAACTTAATGACAGATAACATGATAGTTGCTGACACTAGTCACAGACTTTAAATTGTGCTTAGCACTAGTTCCACCACTTAAGTTGTGTAATTTTGGGCAATTGGCTTAATCTCTGCATTTCAATCCATCTAAAGATTCAATGAGTTAATATGTGGAAAGTGTTACAGCCGCTGCCTGGTGTATGTAAGGGAAACTGTTCACAATTTGCACAGCCCCAAAAGTAAGAATAAAAGAAAACCTAATACATACTTTTATTTTGTGCATGTGATCACAATTTGAGTAGAAAAGGTGGTATGTAGTGTCTTTATGTGGTTCCTTCTTCTGCCTCAGAAAAAGTGATTAGATCTCCTGAACATCTTCGTCTTTGAAAACTTAGGGTGTTTCCTACTGTGAAGATAACTTTTTCTTCCTCTATTCTAGGTGGTCTCCCAGTATTCAAGTCTACTTTCTCCAATGAGTGTAAATGCGGTAATGAGAGTGATTGACCCTGCCACGGCTACTAGTGTAGATCTTAGAGATATTAAAATAGTTAAGAAGCTTGGGTAAGCATCTCTAATTACAATTTTAATACTGCCATTGGTAAATAGGTGAAATATGTGCCAGCTACCCACAGTGAATGTACTTATTAATGTACTGCAAACCTGTACTGATAAGATTTTTTTATTTTACTGTTGTGAGTTCTCTTTTGAAGGGTGGTTTGGTTTGGTTTTTTAAGACAAGACACAGAGATAACATAAATAAAAGCAAACTTGGACAGCAAACTTTTGGACAGAAAACTTGGTTTAAGTTTCTATTTGTACAAATATAAAACATATGTAGTTTAAACTGTCCTTAAACTCACTATGTTGCCCAGGTTGCTCTTGAACTCTCAGTGATCCTTCTGCCTCAGCATCCAGAGTGTGAGGATTACAGGCATGCACTATAATACCTGGTCAGAAGTTTTTAAGAAGGGGCTGGGGATTTAGCTCAGCGGCAAAGCGCCTGCCTGGCAAGCGCAAGGTCGTGAGTTCGGTTCTCGGTACCGGAGAAAAACCAAAAAAAAAAAAAAAAGTTTTTAAGAATTGCAAAAAATTTTAAAAGGTGATTTAGATGAAAAACGTAGCTTTTTTTTGGTTTTTTGGTTTTTTGATTTTTTTTTTTTCTTTTTTGGGGACAGGGTCTCACTATGCATTTCAGGCTAGCTTTGAACTCACTTTGTAGCCCAGGCTAGCCTCGAACTTGCAGTGATCCTCTTGCCTCAGCATCCTGAGTGCTGGGGTTACAGGCGAGTGCCGCTACGACCTGCTTTTTTTTTTTTTTTTTTTTTTTTAATGGCCTTGTTTTCTTGGAATTTCTGTTAGTATGACAATCTCCAGGTTCTTTGAATAGTCCCTTACACAGTAGTGGATCTAAAAGGTCCAGGAATCAGGTACTAATGTGAGGCTTTCATTGGACTAATGATTTTTAATCTGTTAAACTCTCACCACCTTTTAATAATCCCTCCTTGTTTCCTTTTTTCTTAGTGGGACAATTGATGACTGTGAGTTGGTGGAAGGGCTAGTTCTTACCCAAAAAGTGGCAAATTCCGGCTTAACCAGAGTTGAAAAGGCTAAGATTGGGCTCATTCAGTTTTGTTTGTCTGCTCCCAAAACAGACGTAAGTACAATCTAGACAAAGTTGGTTTTCTGTCTGTTTAATTTCTGATAAATCGGATAACTGTTCATTAAAATAAAAACAGAAAATGCTGATGCTAGTGATTTGAAAAAATGAGCCAGGCAGGGTGGTTCATGCCTCTAATCCCAGCACTTGGGAAGCTGAGACACGAGGATCACTATGAATTCAAGGGCAGCCTGAACTACCTAGTGCTAATCTGTCTCAAAAAAACGAGAAAGAAAATGGAAATAAGTATCAGTCAAAATTGACACAAAAGTAGAACGTGTTGGTACCACAGTTGTTAAGTCTGTAGACTATTGGATAGTCATTGAAATTGTGGTTTACTTCACAGAGGAAGATGAAACAATTAGGGTTATGTGTGAAACTGTAAGATAAGTGTTGATGGGCTTTTCAGGTTCTTTATAACTTTCTGAAAGCAGAATCTTAGCTTGCAGATGTTTTATATTTCTACAAATGGAAAATTAAACCAAGTTTTTTGTACATGTTATATAAGAAATTGCTTTTACTTAATGTTATCTCTGTGTCTTATTGTATAAATGCCATTACTTAAAGAGGATTGCTGGTACTTTGGATTTGTTTTCATATTGCCTTGTGCTGCCATACAAGTTTCCTGTTAATTAAAAGTTTAGTCCACACGAAATTATTGTTATTTGCTGCCATACAAGTTTCCTGTTTCTTAAAAATTTTAGTCCACACAAAATTGTTGTTTGCTGGGCACAGTGGCCCAAGGTCCAGCCCAGCATGGGCAACTCTGACGTAATGATTACCTGTTTTAAGAAAGGGCTGAGGAGCTGGGCATGGTGGTGCACACCTGTAATCCCAGCACTCGGGAGGATGAGGCACGAGGATTGTTGTGAGTTTGAGACCAGTCTAGGCTACAAAGTGCGTTCAAGGCCAACCTGAACTGCATACGGAGACCCTGTCTCAAAAAACACAAATAAATGAATGAATGAATGAATGAGTGAGTGAATGAATAAAAGAGCTAGGGGAGTAACTTAGTTCAAAGGCTTTGGGTGTAATCTCTGGTACCACCCCCTCAATAAACTTGTCTTCTCAACATACCATTTATATAACAAGCCATAGACTGAAAAGGATGCACCTGAAGTTACTTGTTTAGTACATATATTGTTTGTATGAGAAAGTGATACTCAGGAGATAGGGTAATCATTTACGTACCTGTGTTTTTTGTAGTTCTGGCTAGCCTGAAACCCATGGCAAACCTTCCTATCTCAGTGTTCGGAGAACACCGCCACACCGCTCAAGTTTACCTTTTTTTTTTGTTTTGTTTTCTATCACAAAGTCCTTGGAAAAGGTTTGAATAGACCAGGTGTGGTGGCACATACCTATAATCTTATCACTCTGGAGTCTGAGGAAGGTGGGTCTTGGTGAGTTTGACACCACCTGGGCTGCATAGTGAGTTCATGCCAGCCTGAACTGCATAGCTAGAACAGTCCAAATAGACAGCAGCAAATAAAGTTGAAAGTAAGTCTCAAGTTTATGTGAATGTATATCCTTGCAAACATTTTTTGTTTCTATATATAAATTTAATTTTTAGTATTTGTTTTAATTCTGTACGTAATGTTTTCACTTAATCTTTCAGTTTTCTTAAAACATAAAACTCACTTTAAAATTCTTCTGGGGATTGAACCTAAAAATGCCTAAGCGTGTACACTACCACTCTGAGCTTAACGATACAAATTATTATTAATATGTTCTTTTTCTAAACAGATGGATAATCAAATAGTAGTTTCTGACTATGCCCAGATGGACCGAGTACTGCGAGAAGAGAGAGCCTATATTTTAAATTTGGTGAAGCAAATTAAAAAAACGGGGTGTAACGTCCTTCTCATACAGAAGTCTATCCTAAGGTGCGGGAGTATGTGTTTTGTTCAGCCTTAATTATAATTGATTTGGGATACTGACTAGCGGTTGTGGGGGTTTTTTTGGTTGAGGGGGGTTGTCTTTTTGAGACAGGGTCTTGCTATGCAGTTCAGGCTGGCTTTGAGCTCATTTTATAGTCCAGGCTGGTCTTGAACTTGCAGTAATCCTCCTGTTTCAACCTCCCAAGTGCTGGGATTACAGGCATGCACCACCACACATGGCTTACCCACTAGCAGTTTTTAAAGAAATAATTGAGGTGGCTAGATTTACTAGAAATTTAGTGAGTCTGTATGCAAAGTAGCGTCATTCTATTTTGAGTAATGAAAAGTGGATCGTATTTCCTTTGTAATCTTTTTGTTTTGTTTT
>NW_004955424.1:22104564-22148324 GCF_000276665.1 Chinchilla lanigera
CAAGGTCCTGAGTTCAGTTCCTGGTACCAAAAATAAAAACAAAATGCTAAATTTGATCTAAAATTAATAAGTTAAAGAGATATTTATTTATTTATCTATCTATTTAATTTTGCGGTACTGGGGATCGAACTCACAACCTTGCGCTATTGCCAGGCAGGCACTTATGCCACTGAGCTATATCCCCAGGACAAAGAGACATTTATTTAAAGGCTCATGTGATTGATTACCTTAAAACGTTGAAGTTATTGGAGGAAATGCTTTTGCTAGTTCACAGATCAAAAAGTTTGAAATAATTCCCCCCCCCCTTCAGTATTTTCTTCTAGTAAGTAGGCATTATCCCTGTTTACTCCATGGATATTTTATTCCAAAAGTACTAGTGATGTTTGTTTTGTACAGATAGAGTGCTTAGGGAACAGTTGGAAGACTGGGTTCTGATCTCAAGTTACATACTTGCTTGAGTCAGTTGTCCCCAGAACTCAATCTGATTGTCTTTCAGGAGATTGTAATATCTACCAGCATCATCAAGTTCTTAGAAAGATCATTCCAGATAAACTGTGGGAAAGTATAAATTTGTAAAGTTTGAATCATACTTCTAAATTTATAAAATATCAATAAATTTTCAGTTTACCACAACATGCTCATTTATTAAGAAAAATATACAGATACAGTTTTATATGTTTGATAGTATTGGAGCGATTACATGCTTTGGAATTGCAATAAAGTTTCCTACAGAATTGAAGTCTTACATTAAGAATTTTGAGCTTATGAATTTAAACTAATGTTTAAAACATTTTCCTTTTGTTGCAAGTTCAAGACCAGCCTGGGCTACAAAGTGAGCTCAAGGCCAGCCTGAGCTGCATAGCGAGACCCTGTCTCAAAAAGACAAAAAAAAAGAAACCAAAAGCATTTTCCTTCATTTTGTAAATAAGGAGAAGATGGCTTAAAGGGGAGGGGAATGGGGGGAAAAAAAGAATCAGGGTAGTCCTGAGTCTGGCACCTTACACCACTTGGCCACCCAAGCACCTAAGGTATATCGTGTACAGGTACAAATTCTCTATGATGAAAGTGATCGGTTTCTCCTCCATAAATAGCCATTTGAACAATAGTAAAATAGTTGAAAGCCTTAACAGCTGTTTAACAGCAGTTTTTTTCACATAGTGTTAATGTAAGCACTGGTTTTATATTTTAGAGATGCTCTTAGTGATCTTGCATTACATTTTCTGAACAAGATGAAGATCATGGTGGTTAAGGATATTGAAAGAGAAGACATTGAATTTATTTGTAAGGTAAAATACTAACATCTGTTGTATGTAAATCTATAAAAATGTCCATTGAGCTGATAAATTTTAATTTGTCAGTTTATTTTTTTCCCAGACAATTGGAACCAAGCCAGTTGCTCATATTGACCAGTTCACCACTGACATGCTGGGTTCTGCTGAGTTAGCTGAAGAGGTCAATTTAAATGGTTCTGGCAAACTGCTCAAGGTAACAGTGTAATTAAGCTTTATTTCCCTGGGCTTTTTGTTTTTGTTTAATCTTTACCTCAAATACCTAATTTAAAATTTAATTATTAAAGATCACAGGCTGTGCAAGCACTGGAAAAACAGTTACAATTGTTGTTCGTGGCTCTAACAAACTGGTGATTGAAGAAGCTGAACGTTCCATTCACGATGCCCTGTGTGTTATTCGCTGCTTAGTGAAGAAGAGGTAATGTATACTTCAGATCACTAAGTAGTTTTTTGTGTGTGTGGATACTGGGACTTGAACTCAAGACCTCACGCTTGCCAGGCAGGTGCTGTGCTGCTGAGCTGTATCTCCAACCCTCAACTAAGTAATATTTTGAACATTAAACCTTAGATACTTTGACTTTTCAGAATATAAAGAATAAATTATTATAAATAGTTTTGTGTTGGATAAAATGACCTAAAACTACCTGTGTGTCTCAGAGCTCTTATTGCAGGAGGTGGCGCTCCAGAAATAGAGTTGGCCCTGAGATTGACTGAGTACTCAAGAACACTGAGTGGCATGGAATCCTACTGTGTCCGTGCTTTCGCAGATGCTATGGAGGTAATTCCTTCTACACTAGCTGAGAACGCCGGCCTGAGTCCCATTTCCACAGTAACAGAACTGAGAAACCGGCATGCCCACGGAGAGAAAACTGCAGGCATTAATGTCCGAAAGGTAATGATTTGAGAGGACTACCACAAGTTAATGTGTGCTTTTAAGAACAAAGATGAGGGGCTGGGGATTTAGCTCAGCAGCAAAAGCGCCTGCCTTGCAAGCGCAAGGTCGTGAGTTCGGTTCCTGGTACTGGAGAAAAAACAAAAAAAAAAAGAACAAAGATGATACTTGAGTAGAATAGAATATATTGTTCATTGACTCTGCCACTTACTGACTGTAACTTTCAGCAAGTTAGTTTAGTTTACATTCCTCAGTTCTAAAAGTAGAGGTGATTAATAGTGACCTCATAGATCTGTTGTGAGGGCCAATTCATTACTGATTAACGCTGTAAATATTAACCGTTGCTCCTGTTGTGAGCATGACCGGGTGTAGTCACACAGCGTAAACACAAATGAGTAGTAACAGTCCCTGGTTTGTTCATGTTTTATTGAGGGGAGAATACGTGAAGTGGGAGAAGTAACAGTTCATGGTGTTATTGCTGAATCATGTGGAACTCGGAAGGCTGACTCCCTAGTTAGGGGAAACTGTATGAAGATGCAACTTTGGTTGGTAGGAGATAAGGAAATTACATTTAAGGAAGCTGTGGTTTCAGGTAAAGGAGCCTAGAGGTTATCTGCTTGTCTAGAGAGGGGCTGTATGTTAATAATGTAGATTTTAAGGTAAAGATAGATAAAAGCCAGGATGAGGAAGCCTTGAAAAGGGCATTTGTTTTTCTTCTAATAGTTGGGGTCCCCTAATTTTTTTTAAGCAAGGGCTAAAGCAAAGAAAAGAGAATTTTTTTTTTTAATACTGGAAACAATTTAGGGTCTCATGCTTGCCAGGCAGGCGCAGCACTGCTGAGCTACATCCCCGGCCCTGAAAAAAGTTTTTTAAACATAACAATACTGGAGCCAGGGAAACATCTTGGCCCTTAGCAGTGTCCCTGGGATAAAGGGGACAAGAGTTGTAGTGCAGTGAAGAATTTAACACCGGAAATACAAGAGATGTAAAGGAAAAATAAATGATACTTAGAAATTGCTTGAGGGTCAGGATTAGGGGACTCTATCATTCAGTTTTTCCAAATTACAGCTAGAATGCAACCTGCAGCGTAGAGAAGAGCTTCGTACAATATTTTATCCTAATGTGCCTGGACAGGGGGAAACTTTTGCATGAGCAGGTCTTGGAGCATTCTGATGATAGGGTGCTTGTTGGTGTTTATAATCACAAACGCTGAAAGCTGTCGGTGCTGATTTGCAGGGTGGTATCTCCAACATTTTGGAGGAGATGGTTGTCCAGCCTTTGTTGGTGTCAGTCAGTGCGCTGACCCTAGCAACTGAAACGGTCCGGAGCATTTTGAAAATTGATGATGTGGTAAGTATACATAGTTTGCAAATTCCCTATAAGGCTATGCTGCACTTTTTAAAGGTTGTAACAGTGGTATTTTAATAAATGTTTGCTAGTAATCAAAGTGATGGCAGATGATAATATTTTCTCATCTGTAAAAATGAGGGGAAATCTGGATAATTGCCTTGAACACCTTCCAAACTTAATATTCTGAAAGTAAATCCTAAGTTTTTCTCTTAACAGGTAAACACTCGATAATCTGAATACAGTGGCTGACTGGCAGCATTATATTACCAGTACTGCAATTCAAGTGGAAGAAGATCTTGGTATTCCTAGTTGTTCAAAGGGTTGTTTGTGCTCTGAATTCCTGGACTTGGTCTTCTGGTTGGCGTTTGCTTGAAATTGTGTTGGAACAACTCAATATTAAATACCTGATTTCAAAAGATTGATTGGTCTATCCCCTAATATTGTATTTGTGATACTTTTGAAAACCTATATAAGAAATACTACATACACAAAGACTTAAATGGCGTTTTAATGGCTTACTCTTGTTTCCTTAAAGTAGAAGAAAAAAATGGACTAAAATACCACTGATAAATGCCTCTTAAAACAAAAATGCACATGCTGTTTTAAAAATTTCTGACAATACAGAAAGATACAAAGGTTAAGAAGAAAGCCTTCCGCTGGTATCATAATCCCTTTCTCTAAGAGTACTGTGGTGTTACCTAAGATCCTTCTACAAGTACAAAAGTAAGTGCTGGGATAGGGGTGTAGCTAGCTTAGTGATAGAGATTGCTTAGCATGCATGAAGCCCTAGATTCAGTCCTCACCACTATAGTACAAAAAACAAGTGCTCATGCTGCAAATCTTTTGTACAAAAGGTATTTTTATCCATATATTATGTCTCATTTGGGTGTCAGCCCTTACCATGAACAGTGTAAGATAACCTAATTAGTCTTTTCCCGATTCTGCACACACTTTAACTAGGGGCCTTTTTGTTATATTTTAAGAGACAGAATCTTGCTGTGTAGTTCAGTCTGGCCTCAAACTCACAGTGATCCTCCTGGCTCTGCCTTCCCCGTTGCTGGGAAAAATAAACTAGTGATCATTTTTAATTTCTTAGCCACTCTACACAAAGCTTTATAGAGCTTTTAGGCAAAAGACTTTTAAAATAGACTATAAGTTGGATCCATATTATTTTAGGGATTTTGGGTGGTTTGTGGTTTTTTGAGACAAGGTCTGTAATTCAGACTGGCCTGGATTTAACTCATGGCAGGCCTCCTGCATCAGCCTCCCAGATACTGGAATTACAGGCATACACCGCTACTCCCAGCTCCACAATATTTTTTATAACTAAAATTTAAGTAGTTACAAACATTTCTTATAACTCTTGCAAGAGAAACGTTTTGTAACTGGTTTTCTTAAATTTGCATTGGTATAAATTAAACCACTTCTACTTACATTCAATAGTATTGACATTTTGCCATTCAGTTCTGTTTCTTATTTTTTTATTTTTTTGAGTGGTATCAGGAATCAAACTCATGACCTTGTGCTTGCTAGGCAGGTGCTTGCATCAGCCATTCAGTTCTGAAGCATAACATTTATGTCAGAGTTACTCTAGGATGAAAACGTTGTGCATAGAAATCTGGGCTGGGGCTGCAACTCAGTAAAGCATGCCGTTAATGTTTTATGTCTACATCTCCCCTGGAGTGTCATGCAGTCGTTCGTACACGGGGCTTTTGGAAAAGATTGGATTATGGAATCTAGCGAGCTTGCTTTTGGGAGGTGGTGACTAACTGGGGGAGGCAGGTTGCTGTGGGTATCACCTGAAGGGTATCTCTCAGCTCCTACTTGCTCTGCTTCTTGGCCTATAGGAAAGTAGCATCTCTTTCTCTGCCATGCCATTCTCCCCTGAAGCCTGCCAGCCATGGACTGTGACTGAGTCAAAGTAACCCTCAACCTGTGTGTGTTAGGTGGTATCTCAGCAGAGAGAAAGTGACTCATGCCAAGCGTGCACAAGTCCTTAAATTTGAACGCCAGCACCACCACCAAAAAATCTGAAAATGTCTTTAGGGTACAGAACAAGAGGAACCTAATAAAACCAGTAAGTTTTACACATGTTAAATGGGTAAGAATTACTATATTAAATATGGCACTTTGGCTTGAAATGCACCTAAAGCTTGCTTGCTCTCAGAAGTGTTACATGTAGAGTTACTGCAAAGTGGTAGAATTATCTGAAGGTGAGAGTTCAACCAGGTGTGGAAAAATGGGGTTTTTAATGGTGGATTGATCTGCTTTTTTAAAAAGTTGTTTGTATGTTTTTAGGGTTTTGGCTTTTTGTGGGGTTCCATTACTGGGGTTGAACCCTGGGGTTTCACACTGATCTACATGCTACATGCCCAGCCTCTTTTTTAAGACAGGGTCTTGCTACCAGACTTCACTTGAACTTGTGATACTCCTAGAATGCTGGGATCACATGTACCACCACACCTGGCTAGAACTTAGTTTTACAATTAAGTATCACCGCCAGTTTCAGGCCTAAGGAAACACCTAGCTGGGTGTGGTGGCGCATACCTGTAATCCCAGCACTCAGGAGGCTGAGGTGGGAAGATCATTGCAAATTTGAGAGCAGCCTGGACTACAAAATGTGCTCAAAGCCAGCCTAAACTGGATAGCAAGACCCTGTCTCAAAAAGACACCCCCACACACAATAAAAAAGTTGGGAATGTAGCTCAGTGGTAGTGTCACTGGGTTCAATCTCCAGTACCACAGTCGATCAGTTGAAAGCACTGGGCATGTAGTAGCTCAGTGGTAGTGTGTACTTAGCACATATGAGGCCCTGGGTTCAGTGCCCTGTACCAAGGCTTTTTGGTGGGTTTGTCTTTTTTGAGACAGGGTTTTATGCAGGTCAGACTGGCCTTGAGCTCACTTTGTAGCCCAGGCTGGCCTTGAACTGGCAACGATCCTCCTGCCTCAGCTTTTTGAGTGCTGGGATCACAGATGTGTACCACTACAGCGGCTCCAAGTGTTTTTAAATATTAAGTCAACAGATGGTAGTTCTGGCAGAAACGTGGAGGGAAGAAAACAACCCAGAGTCCATCCCACTAAGGATAAAACTGCCGCTTCCAAAATGGAAGTACAGTGTGATCAATGTGCCACCAGGTAGCTGGGGTGTGGTGCCACTTCAGAAACTCAGTGTTGGTCTGTGCTGCTGGCAGCACGGGAGCTCAGCAGTGGTTACATCCGGACCAGCCTGGCTAAGTGAAAGTCCGTGTTGTATACCTGTGTGTGGTCTGCGTCACAGCCACTGTGACCACTTTGAGTGCATTGGGCAGGGCTGTGGCAAGCTGACTGCTTTCCAGAGAGCAGGTCATCCTGTCCACTTGATAATTAAAATTCTCTGCTGAGGTCACAGTTTGGTGAGCATTTACATGGTACACAAGTATCTTCACATTTTTTTGCCCAGGGTGTTCACAAATCACTTTCTACCAATTTTCCAATCATATTCCTTCCAAGTCCTTGACCGTCCAGCCAAACCTTTGGCTTCAGCCCATGAATCTGTACACTTGTCCTAACCACTTTCTGATTGCCAAGGCATGATACCCACTATCCACAATTCAGGAGCGGTTATTTTGGCTCACATTTCAGCCCATGGTTGTCTGGCTTTGAGGCAGGAAGGCATGGGGAAGGGTCTGGCAAAGGAAAGTTGCTCACCTCATGGCAGCCAGGAGCCAGAGCATCAAGGAAGGAGATTACCCTTTCAGGTCATGCCCACAGTGACCCACCTCTTTCTGCCACCCCCCACCCCATCCTAACAGTGAATCAGTTATAATGTACCCGTAATGTAGTCACCTTCCAAAAACTTAAGGCTTTGTCATTTTAGACCTAAACCATGACAGTGCCAGTTCATTTCTACATCTGGCCAGTTCTCCCACCAAACAAAGTACAGTGTCTGAAATTGTGCCCATAGGAAGATTGCCTCGGGTGCGGATGGGGAGCAGTAGTGTTGCCGCGGCCTAGTAATACCTGCATGTAATGCAGATCCACCTGAACAGGCCTGAGCCTCTGTCTTTGTGTAGGTAACTCCCTATGAAGCCTTACGCACAGACAAAGGGAGTGGGGACCGTATGCAATTTGGCCTTTTTTTTTTTTTTTTTTCATGTAACTGGTGTCTTCAGGCCCTGTTCAGGCTCAATCGTGTATATCTTTTTTTTTTTTTTTTTTTTGGAGACAAGAATCTCACTGTAGTTCAGGCTGGCTTCAAAGTCATGGCAGTCCTGCCTCAGCCTCCTGGGTGTTGGGATTACAGGCATGTGCCACCACACCTGCTTTTTATTACTTATTTGATGATACAGTGCTACTCTGCATGTCTTTTCACTTGTTGGGTCAGATAACATCCAGCTTGTGAAAGCATGGCAACTTTGCCCTCGGTTAAATGGTTAGTCTTTACTAATGCCCAGTAACAGGTCAAAGCTTTTTCTCAAAAAGAAATGGATGGCAGAACTTTGCTCCAAAATCCTAAAGGCCTACCTATGCTATATAGTTCCCAAATAGTCTGCCAAAGCATTCAAACAACAGTCAGCCCTCTGCCATTGCTTCTGTGTATGCATGTACCACTGAGTCTGCTGGACATATGACCCAAGCAGCAGAACAACTCACAGCAGTTTGGGCCTGTTGCAGAGCCTTCTGTTCAGGACCCACTCAAAACTAGCAGTATTTTGAGTCACTACTCATTCTATGGGTCAGAATAACATCCAGGTGAGGAACATGTTGCCTTCAAAATCCGGAGGCCCACTAAATGCACTCTTCGGTTGTAGAAAGTGCTAGACATGGCAACTTACTGTTCACTTTAGAAAAGATACCTTTTTTATTTTAGTTTTTAATTAAAAGTTGTGTATGAGATTACTTTAGTCCTGCATTTTCTCAATGGTTTTTTCCTTGTATTTACCCTTTTCCTTTCCAGCTTGGAGAGATTTGGCTTTCTATCCCAGGATCTCTTTGTGTTGTCTGGTTTTCACCTAGTGATCACCACCTTGCTGAGGTGGATGCCCACATGGGTGGGTTTGCCATTTGCCTTTTTGTGCCGCGTCTGTTCAGTGTAGCTGACATACTCCTTCTTGTAAATCTGGACTGTGCCAATCTTCTGACCTTTCTAGTGTCCTCATACAACCTGAACCTCCTTGTACTTGCAGATGAGCGTAACTCAAGCGCTGTACTTCTGCCTGAGCTCTTTGAAGGAGGGAGGGGAAGATACAACCTTCCTGTGGATGTAGCACAGTACATTTAATTGCCATCTCTGGTTCTTCAGTGTGAAGTCACAAAGAGATTGAGCATTTTGGCCCCTGCAGCTCCGGAAGTCTGTCAGTTGCTTCCAGTTTTCAAAACACCCAACCAGATTCAAAAATTTCACAGAGGTAGAAGTCTCCTTTATAGTCATTTTCCACACTTTGGCATGCAAATATTTTATCACTACACCTACAGTTGCTACTTCTTGTGCACTAGGTCTTTTCAGCTTAGTGTCATCAATACAATGGGTGAGTGGAATAGCTTGTGAGAGGGAAAAGCAGTTAAGATCCTGACAAACAATTACGACATAGGGCTGCAGAAATTTTCTACCTCTGAAGTGTAAGGCATTGCCAGCCTTAACCAGCTGGAAGCAAATCGCTGTGGTGAGCCTTTTAGACAGGAAAGAAAGCCGTTTGTCAGATCACTAGCTGCGTACCATGTATCAGAAAATGGGTTAATTGCTCAAGTAATGAAACCACAGCAGCTACAATTAGGAGTCACCGCTTGGTTAAACTTACAGTAACCCACCCTCATTCGCCAGTGGGTCAAAAGGAAAGCTGAGTGGGGAGCTGGTGGCAGTCATCACCTCTGTGTCTGCGAGTCCTGGGTGGTGGCACTGACCTCCATGATCCCTCCAGGAACAAGTCGCCACTTACGCTTTAGCATTTTCCTAGGTAAGGGCAGTTCTATGGGCTCCCATTTGATGGTCTTTCCCAGCATAATGGCCCTTGCCCCACAACATGAAAAAACAATTTCATTCTAATACTAAATTTGATAACCTAGTTAAAGTGATTGCCAACAGATTTGTGTGTGGAGGGGTGCTCAGGACCTCACACTTGCCAGGCAGGTGCTGTGCTGCTGAGCTATATTGCTGGCCCCAGATCTCTCTTTAAACACACATTTTTCCCCTTTTGCAGTTATTAAATAACCTGTGGGTCATACTTTGGCACCATACAGATACTCCGTACTCTGAAGTATGTGTGCTTTTTAAAACTTAGCTGCTCTCTATATGGTACCTTTGATTAGCAATTTTTAACTATAACAAGGACATATTAAGTTGAAAGCAATTAAAATAATTTAGAATCTGAAAATGCAAAGTGGGTGTGGTGGCACTCGCCTATAATCCCCACATTTGGGGGGCTGAGGCAGGAGGATCTTTGCAAGTTCGAGGGTAGCCTGAGCTACAAAGTGAGCTCAAGGCCAGCCTGAACTGCGTCAAAAGCAAACAAAAAAGAATCTGAAAATGCTAATTGTTTTACAAAGAAAAAATTCATAACTAGAACAGAACAAATACCATATCCTCCTAAGCAAGAGGAGAAAGTTCCTGAGCTAAGCGAAGATGTGACATTTGTTATGAATTGACAGACAAGGTGTCAGTATCCCTACTATATAAAAAACCTTTCAAGCCATTGAGAGTAAAATATAATCATGCTAAAATAAAATAGAAAAGCAGGCAAGACATGAACAGGTCATTTGCAAAAGGTATATAAACATGTCAGCACGTCATTATCACTACTAATCCAAAAAAATACATAATACAGTAAAGTAGATTGTCTGGGGCTATATGAGAAGTAGGCCTCCGAATGGGTCACAGCCGCAGACGATCCCCACGATCTTCACAGAGGAAACAGATGATCCCGGTCTACCTCCTGCCAGAGAGCGCAGCGCTACAGAAAGTCCCAGTCCCAGGGGAGAGAGATCGCAGAAGCCGCTCCAGGTCCCCGCATGGGCGGCATTCCAGATCTCCAAGACGACACAGATCCACATCTCCTTCCCCTTCACCGCTGAAAGAAAAGATGAGGAAAAGAAAGAAAGAAAGAACGGGGCTGGGGATTTAGCTCAGCGGCAAAGCGCCTGCCTGGCAAGTGCAAGGTCGTGAGTTTGGTTCCCGGTACCGGAGAAAAACCAAAAAAAAAAAAAAAGAACAAAGAACATCAGATTACTGAGGAAGACCTAGAAAACAAAACAGGAAGAAATAGAAATGATGACGTTAATGGGATTTGCCTCTTTTGACCCCACAAAAGGGAGAAGGTAGACGGCTCTTAAATGCCTGTGCTATAAACGTGTCTCACAAGAGGCAGTACAGGCAGTACATGAATAGAAAAGGTGGATTCAACAGACCTGTGGGTGTTATTGCATGAGAACTAAAATACTGAAGAATGATGTTCCCCCTCATCTTGGTCTGAGAGTGAATTTTGTATTTGGAATTTAATATGCATCAAAAACTGGAACTCAGTTCTTCATTTCTGTAAAGTAAAAAGATCGTATTTATGATTTCCTTCTACTTTTTTTTTTTTTTTTTAAGGAAATAACATTTGAGGCACTCTTCAGCCCCATATTGTTTGTTCTTATTCCTATGGAAGCTCTGTGTGTTTTCTTAGATGGGAGTAATTTGGACAGGAGTTTCTTCAATAAAGCAATATGTCTACCCCCCCAATACAGTACAGCAGATTAGCCAGAATTAGTAAAACTGACATGTGTTAATGGCAAAGAGTGGTTGGTATGCAAACTGGTGTGCACTTTCTGGAAGGTAGTTTGGCAATAATAACAAAAACCTTAAAAAATATACATAAAGCTAGGCGTACTGGTTTATTCCTGTAATTCCAGCTCAAAGAAGCTGAAACAGGAGGATCTTGCATTGGAAGCCAGCCTAGAGTACCTAAGGAGACCCTTTCTAAAAATAAATAAACAAATACAGGTCGCAAGCTGTGCATAGCAACAGGGATGTAGTGCTGTGGCCTTGGGTTTGATTTCTAGCACCACAAAAAAGAAAAACAAAACAAAACTCTGTCCTTTTATTCATATTTGTCCTGAAGAAATAATGGTATATAACACAAAGATACATATATGCATAATGACAAGTACATAAGCATACAATAAATATTGTTATAATCAAAATGTTAACAGCCACAGTAATGATGTACAGATAAAGTTTTTACAGTGAGTTTTGTTTTGTTTTGTTTTTGAGGTAGGGTCTCACTATGTAGTTCAGACTGGCCTTGAACCCACTATGTAGCCTAGGCTGACCTCAAATTTACAGCAATCCTGCCTCAGCCTCCCAAATGCATGTGGGATTACAGGCATGTGCTGCTACACCCAGCCACAAAATTTTTTTTTAAGGAACAGTAGATTCAGTTGTGGAGAAAAACACCCTGGAAATTGCATGCCAGCAAGTTGGTTTTCAGCTTTCTCTATAATCAGTGAGATAGCAAGCAGCTCAAGAGCAAGTTACGCTGGGCATGGTGGTGCATGCCTGTAATCCCAGTACTCGGGAGGCTGAGGCAGGAGGATCCTTGTGAGTATGAGACCAGCCTGGGCTACAAAGTGAACTGAAGGCCAGCCTGAACTGCATAGCCAGACCCTGTCTCAAAAAGACAAAAAAAAAAAAAAAAATTTATTGCAAAAGTAAATGCCCTAGACAGCAATTTTTTTTGGTCTCTTGGACAGGATTTCACTATGCAGTCCAGGCTGGCCTTAAACTCACTTTGTAGCCCAGGCTGGCCTTGAACTCGTAGTGCTCCTCCTGCCTCAGCCTTCTAAGTGCTGGGATTACAGGTGCATGCTGGAATAACAGGTGTGAGCCACTAGTACCCATAGTATGTATTATATTTTAATCATATGAAAAAGGGATAGATAGCATCTCCAAGAAAATATCTGGGCATGGTGGCCACACCTGTAATCTCAGCACTCACGAGGCTGAGGCAGGAGAACTGCTGCAAATTCAAGGCCAACCTGGGCCATATAGTGAGTTTGAGGCCAGCCAGGAATACATGGTGAGACCCTGTCCCAAAAAAGAAAAAGAAATAACATTTATTTTGGTGGATTTTTTTCTGTCATATCTTTGAGACAAACTAAGTTATATCAGCACAATATCATCACAGAGTATTTTTGAAGATTAAATGTGGTCCAAGTGATGTTACCTTGCTTATTTTCTGCTGCCAGTGAAAATGCAGGCATTTCTAAGTAATAATCTTTCACATACTCCCTGCATCAGAGGTAGCCCTCCAGCATCTGTGTTAATCCCAAGTCACCATTCCAGATGTCTCTTCTACCTGTGTGTTTTTGCTGGGGCTCTCACTACTGTATCCTGCTAATGGGTCTCAGTACCTACTTAGGGGTCATGGTAGAGGAGATGGTCCCAATCAATGAGACAATTTGTTAATAATGCTTGCTTGCTTTCTTTTTCTTTCCTTTCTTTCCTTCCTTTTCTTTCTTTCTTTCTTTCTTTCTTTCTTTCTTTCTTTCTTTCTTTCTTTCTTTCTTTCTTTCTCTTTCTTTCTTTCTTTCTTCCTTTCTTCCTTTTGAGACAGGGTCTTGCTTTATAGTGCAGGCTGGCCTTGAGCTCACTATGTTGCCCACGCTGACTTCAAACTCATGGTGATCCTCCTGCCTCAGCCTCCTGAGTGCTGGGATTACAGGGGTGCACCACCACACTTGGCGTGTTAATAATGGACTTTAAGGGCTGAGGGTATAGCTCAGTGGTAGAGTGTTTTCCTAGCATGCACAAGGCCCTGGGTTTCTATCCCCAGTATTGAAAAAAAAAGTGTATTTCAAAGAGAAAGCATGTCAAAGTCTCAATTTCTTTCCTTTCAAAATACTCATGACCAAAATTTATAAACTTTCCAGAAGACAGGTCTACATTACCAAAGGGAACTGAGGCCTATTAATTTTTTGTTTGTTGTTTGTTTGTTTTTTGAGACAAGGTCTTACTCTGTAGCTCAGGATGGCCTTGCACTCACTGTATATCCCAGGCTAGCCTTGAACTTGTGGTGATCTTCCTGCCTTAGCATCCCTAGTGCTGGGATTACAGTCATGTGCCACTACACCCAGCCAGAGGCTTGTTTTATAAAGGCACTGATCCCAATCATGAGAGTGAAGTCCTCTGAATCTAATCATTTCCCAAAGGCCCCACCTTCTAATACTGCCACACTGGCCATTAGGTTCCAAGACGTGGATTTGGTTTTTTGTTTTTTGGTTTTTGGTTTTTTTTGGTTTTTCTCTGGTACCGGGAACCAAACTCACGGCCTTGCGCTTGCCAGGCAGGCGCTTTGCCGCTGAGCTAAATCCCCAGCCCCTAAGACGTGGATTTGGGGTACATCAGCATTCAGACCATAATAGAGAGTCGAATTCTTGGATAGACAAATATGTGTCCATTTCGCGTTTCACAGATGCCACTTTTCTTGTTGAGTCTGTTTTATCTCTTCTTTAGCTCTAGGAAAGTAGAATGCATTTAACAGCAGGGCCACCGTCCCTCTGTCAAGGTGTTGCCGAATGAGGCACTGGCAATGCGGAGGATAGAAACTCACCTGGAGGCGAGGCTTAGTTCAGTCACTGGGCGGCCCAGAGAGGGGCTCTCCATCGACAGCATCCACCAGTCAGGGAGACGCTGGAGACGCTGGGGCAACGAAAAACTACCAAAATAAAAACCCTTTGGCTTTTATTCAGAATGTCACTGTAAATATTCTAAAAGTGAGAAAAACCAGTGTGGGACAGGAGCTGACTAAAGGTTAGGCAGTTTTTCTTGGGAAAAGGGGAAGGACATGGCAAACAGCATGCTTCACTAATCTGAACTGCGGATGCTTGACCATCTGATTCTCACAGTTTGCGCTTTCCCCCTGCAGCTGATTCTCACAGAGCCTGTGTGCTTTGGGCCTCGCACTTCAGTTCTTTGTGTGCTTCTGCCCCGTGTTTTAACCGTTCGCTCCTCTAGCACCTATGTGTTTTCATCCCGTTGTTCAGTCTTTCAGTTTAATCATTCAGCGCAGGCCAGGTCCTCCACGTAAGTCCTCCAGCATTTTTCCCCTCAAAAACCACCGGGTGCTTTTGCCCTGTTTTGGATCCTGTTCCCTAAATGCACACACAGGAAGTGAGCCAGAGTGGCACTGAGACATTGTTGTGGCCATATAAAGTGAGGATGTTATACTTCAGATGCGAGGAATCACTTCCATTTTGGCTCAGGCATCACTCCAGCTGGCTGGATGCAAACTCAATGACAACATCCTCTTTAAGCCTAAAGATTTTCATTACTTTTTTCACCTCCACATTTACTTTGATAATTCCTGCTTCTCCCCACACCCCTGCCCCCAGTCCTGGGAATTAAACCCAGAGCCTTATCCTAAGCTACATCCGCAACCCTTTTCTTATTCTCATTTTTGAGACAGGGTCTTGCTAAGTCACTAAGTTGCCCAGACTGGCCTCAAACTTGGGATCCTTCTGCTTCTACCTCCCAGAGTACTGAATTACAGGTGTATGCTGCCATGTCCAGTTTGGCTTAAAATTCTTTTGTTGTTGGCATTCTGTAAATTTCAGCTTCTTCAGTAGCACTGCACTTATCTCACAGCAGGTCATTTTGCTTCTCAACTCTTTGATCACCGCCCATGCCAAGGTACACGGCACTGCCAGGACCAAGCGCAGGGTAGAAGCCAAAGTCACTCCTTGCTATGTCTTAGTAGTAACAGTCTCTGTACGCACACTCCACAGTTCGTTCACTCATTCACCAGCTGATGGGCACGTGGGTGTTTCCACTTTTTGACTGCTATGAACATTTGTATACAAGGTTTTTGTGAACATATGTTTTCAGTTCTCTTGGATAATAGACCTAGCAGTGAGTCATACAGCAACTGAATCTGAACTTTCAGAGAAATTGCCAAAATCTATTTCAAAATTGCTGTACCATTTTATATCTAAGACATTTTGACACAGTAATTTTACTATTATTTGAATCTACATATTTTAGAATTGATTTTTATGATTATGACTTCTATCATCCATGAATTGTTTTTAGAAGTGTTTTAAAATTTCCAAACTGAAAAGTCTTTTCCAGTTATTTTTCTCTGATTAATAACTAACCTTAATTGGATTAAGTGATCAGAGAAAGTTGATCGAGTCATTTGAAATCTGTTGATGCTTTATGACTTATTACTATGGTTACTTCTCATAATGTTCTGCATGTGCCTAACACTATAGACATCTAAGCTAGGTAGAAATATTATAGGCAGTTGGGTAGGGCTGGGCCCTTGAGCGAGTCACTGCAAGATGAAAACTCATTACAACTGTGTCTGGAGGCGCATCTGTTAGAGGCCAGGCCTCAAGATAAAGATGGAAAGACCAGGCCTACAGTAAATTATAGCACCTGCTCTAATAAACATCAGTTACCTCTGTGGGTGACCAAGACCCTTGGATTCCTCACCTCCTAAAAAGTTCTTTGTTCTTTTTCCTTAGTTGTTTGTTCTTTCCATGTATACTTGCTATGTGACTTACTTTCCCATGGATCAATATGGCCAAAGCAACTATACTTACCATCTTTTTTTTTTTTTTGGTTTTTTTTTTCTCTGGTACTGGGAACTGAACTCATGACCTTGCGCTTGCCAGGCAGGCGCTTTGCCACTGAGCTAAATCCCCAGCCCCTATACTTACCATCTTAATGGTTGACCATAGCCTTAACCCACATTGTACCTATGTGGTTGTGCTCTATAAAACTTCCCCTGGGGTAGGGGGGAAACTTCCCCTGAAAAGTGGGGTCCTCAGCAACCCACTTGGGTCCCCTTGTATCTCTCCACTCAGTAAATATTTCCTACTCTTAATCTCTGCTGTTCCTAGCATTCTTCGATTTTATAGTATACAAATTCAGCATATTGGACATCTAGCTGGTTGAGAATGATAGTATTTCCCTTATATTATATTTGGAGGTCCTGATATTATTCCCATAACACTAAAATAATATATACTTTCCAATTGTGTGTACATATGTTAGCTATGTCTCATATATATATTGTTTCTTTATTTTGCTATTCAAATCTGTGCCCTTTCATTTTGAGACTGTGTGTACACAAGTGTATCAAAAAGGCTTATACATTTTATTATGATTAGTAAATGATTTATTCATAATATCAAACATGGCAGCCATGGAGCTGAGGTGACTTAGAGTTCCCTTAGAGACAGGATCAAAGATGCAGTCAACTGATATAGTAGTGCACTGGAACCTGCTATTACTGGCTTGAGAGACTTAACTGTGATATTTTAAGGAAATCTGCAAACTGTTTAAATATAGCCATGAAAACTGGGCGTGGTAGTGCATGCTTGTAATCCCAGCACTTGGGAGGCAGAAGCAGGAGGAGTACTTTGAGTTTGAGGCCAGCTTGGGCTCTATAGTGAATTTAAGGTCAGCCTGCACAACACAGCAAGAGTCAGTCTCAAAAAAAAAAAAAAATGTAAAATTATAATATTAAAAACAAAGTTAATTTCTCAAAACTTTTCACTTCCCCTTATGTTACTTAGACCCACTGCATCTGTACGGTGGAGGACTGTATAATGCTGTGCTGCCAGACATCTTTCCCCAAACCCCTGTCCAGTGATAGCCTGTTGGTAGCTTGAAATCAGCAATGATGGGAGTATTGACAAAGAAACCAGCAAATACCAAAATCTGAGATTTACATTTAAGAATTGATGGGTAGCTGTTTGTGGTGGTGGATGCCTATAAGTTTAGCACTCTGGGAGGCCAAGGCGGAAGGATTACAAATTCAAGCCCAGCCTGGGGAATTTAGTGACTTAGACACTGTCTCAAATAATAAAAAAGGCCTGAGAATGTAGCTCAGTGTGAAGGCCCTCGGCTTAATCCCTAGTACAAAAAGGAGAAAGGGAGAGAGGGAAAGAGAGTCAATAATGCAGAACTGTATGTGTTGTCTCTAACCTTTACATTGTGAATTTAAAAAATTAAGGAAAATTCTCCTAGTATTAAAAAAGTATTATCTATTTCAGCAAAGAAATTGGTCCCAACAGGAAAGTGAAATTTCAACATAGATACATCGTGGATGTTTCACCTTTATCTTACTCATAAACAAAAATATCAGGCAACATTTTTGTTGGAACTACATTGTTACTAACAGTCACAGACTGGCTCAGATACAAGAGTTTAGCAAAAACTAATGAAAGTATTCTGGGAGAATCAGTTACCACGAGGAATTTATAGTAAACAGTTTATTCATTATAAGTGTGTGCTACAATTGAAGTCCATAAAATCTTAAATGTATAATAAGCTTAATCACATACATATTTCCCCCTGTGAGCTGGTACACTATTTTTTTTGGGGGGGGGGTCTTTTTTGAGACAGGGTCTCACTATGCAGCTGAGGCTGGCCTTGAGCTCATTTTGTAGCCCAGGCTGGTCTCCAACTCGCAAGGATCCTCCTGCCTCAGCCTCCCGAGTGCTGGGATTACAGGCATGTGCCACCACACCTGGCAGGTTTACTATTTATCAGCACAGGACTGGCTGACAGCCTCCAGCCACAGGACCACTAAGACCCTCTGCAGTATAACATGCCCTTCCCAAGGAAGTCTAGTCAACAACTGGGAGGCCAGTAATGCCTTGTTGCCGTTGCTTGCAGAACTCTTCCATTCACAGAATGTGGTGGAGCGCTTAAGTTGGGTGAGACTTTCTCAGAGCTGCACTGAAGTTTGAACATTCTTTTACCCAACTATTTTCCATTCCTTCTTATTTCTACTGTGTCTAACTATATCTTGCCCTGAAGACTTTTTCTACTGTTCTTTCACAAGAATCCCCCGCCCCCCGCAATAAATCTCCTTTACTTTTAATTCCTTTTTGGTGTTGGCTTCCTGGAAAACCCAAACTGACAGTCAAGAATATAAAAATATTAGCCAGGCGTGGTGGCACACGCCTGTAATCCAAGCACTCGGGAGGCTGAGGCAGGAGGATTGCGGCAAGTTCAAGACCAACTTGGGCTACAAAGTGAGCTCAAAGCCAGCCTGAACTGCATAGCGAGACCCTGTCTCAAAAAAAAAAAAAAAAAAAGAAAATCACTCAAACATCCATGGCAGATTAATAGATAAACAAGTAGATACATTTAAGAAAATATATACTTAAGAAATGTAAAGAAAATAACAGTGCAGAATAAATTTAAAAGTATTTCTTGTTTATAACATTATCAATAACATAAAAAATATTGAGAAAATTCTTCCCATATTAGAAACTGTTTCAGCACAGTACTATTCAGGAATTGAACAGGAAAGATTATAGGGATGAATCTTTTTCATTTGTTTGTTTTTTGTTTTTTGAGACAAGGTGCCACTTTGTAATATAGGCTGGACTTAAACTCACCCTTTAGTCCAGGCTCACAGCAGGATTCACCTTCTGCCTCCTGCCCAGCTGGGTAGTGATGAGTTTTTTTTTTTTAAAGCAGGTATGGTGGCAGGTATGGTTTTTTTTTGTTTGTTTGTTTTTGTTTGTTTGTTTTTTTTTTGGTACTGGGAATCGAACTCAGGACCTTGTGCTTGCCAGGCAGGAGCTTGTGCCACTTAGCTATATTCCCGGCCCCAGGTATGTTTTTTTTTTTTTTAAAGCAGGAAATATGCTGAGCAAAGGAAGCTGAGTATGGGGTGGTGGATGTGGCTCACTGGTAGTGCTTAAAGTGTGTGAGGCCCATGTTTTGGAAAAAAAAAAAAAAAGAAAGAAAACACTAAAGAAAGAAAGAGAGATGAAAATGCCCAGAGCAAAAATAGTATACTGTATGAGACTATTTATATGAAATTGTAGAGCAGTTGGGGTAGAACAGGGAACAGCCTGGGAAAGGAACATAAGGGATCTTTCCGAGAATGGAAATGTTCTGTCTTACTAGAGGTATGATTTCATGGTTGGACACATTTTCAGAATCCCTCTAACTGTATATTCAAGATTTACTCATTTCATTGTCCTATATAAATTTGTATCTCTGGGCTGGGGATACAGCTCAGTGGCACAAGTGCCTGCCTGGCAAATGCAAGGTCCTGAGTTCGATTTCCGGTTTAAAAAAAAACCATTCTGATAAATTTGTATATCAATACAAAAGTGCAAAAACAATTCTCCCTATGATTACGCCACCTTGCTTTCTCTTGTAGCTCTGCCCATGTCTGCTCTATATACTTGGAGGCTGTGTTACTACATCTCTGCAAGTTTAGAATATTCCTGGTGAACTGCAACTTTCCAGGTCTATACACACACACACGCACACGCGCACACACACACACACACACACTCTCTCTCTCTCTCTCTCTCTCTCTCATTCCTCTCGTTTTACTGTTTCATTTTAATCTAATCTATCTGCAATGTTCCAGCATGTGGACTTGTGTGGCTGGGATTTTTTTGTTTTGGGCTTGCACTCACCCTCAGCATGGCGCCCCAGAACTAGCTGCAGGTTACTGCCTCCAGTTTGATACCCTGTCACTTGGATGTCGGTACCTCTTGGGCTTCGAGCTCTGGCTTCGGCTCAGAATGAACCTGCATCTGAGAAGCAATTGTTAGGCCAAAACAAACAGCAGCTTGGAGGAGATGGAGGATGTCACAGATGCTCACCCGCCAGAGGGACGAACAAGAAAGGCTTGTTAAGACAGTCTCGGACAGGGGATGCAGGGTCCTGAGTTCCATTCGCAGTACTCCCCCCGCAAAAAAGGGTCGCGGACAGGCTTCTACAGGAGGCCCTGACAAGAAGGCAGCCTCGGCCTTGGGAAGTCGAGGCTTAGCTTAAGCAGCAGGTGGCTGGACTTTAAGTCTGCTGTTTTGAGCTTCGGTCTTTCTTACAGGCACGCGGTACAAAGGGAAGGCACGGTTTGAAGCACACGAATCCCAAGCGGGCGTTAATGAGGGTGAGGTGGAGGATGCTGCGCCTGTGGTTACTACTGGGCTCGCGTGGCGCTACCCCGCCGCCCCCACGGTGACGAACCACCGCAAACGCCGGGTTCTCTCCGCTTGCACTCACTGATGGGGGCGCCAGGCACCACCCAGTTCTGGGCGTTTTGTAGTCCGGTCGCCAAAGACGCGGGAGGGGCAACCAGTAGCCTCTTTCTGATTGGTCGACGCCTGCTAGCTCGCAAGTCAATCAGAGGAGAAGTTATCACACTTCCGGTGTCGCGGGCTGCATGCGCTGCCGCCTTCCAGAGACTGTCATATGACACCGCCTGCTTTCCGCGTCTCCTCACAAGTTTTTCAGTTAATAAATATGTACTCTTTCTTCAAAAAATGGGTTTTATTTGTATGAGAAGTCTGCGTTTATGCGGTTAAACGCGAAGGGAACGAAATTCCCTGTTAGGTCGGCCAACCTTCTAAACCGGCAAAAAGACTCAGTACCTATTCGCATTGTCCAGTAAATTGGATGTCAACTTGTATATTAGTAATAATTACAACAGTCGCTAATGGGACTGTCACTTCAGCAACTAGCTTGAAGGTGAAACTATGCTTTGGCTGTCTATGGTAGAGTCATTTGTATAGTTGCAATTATAGTCCCAGAATGCCTTGTTGAGCTGCAGACTTCTATTATAAAGTGTTATTACTTTAATGACTTTTTTTTTTTTTTTTTTGAGAGTCTTGCTAAGTAGTTCAGGTTGGCCTTGAGCTCGCTATGTAGCCCAGGCTGGCCAGAAACTTGCGGTTACCCTCCTGCCTCAGCCTCCCAAGTGCTACGACATGCGTGCGCCACCACACTTGTCGTAACTGTTATTAGTTTAAGAAAGATAGGTTCAATGGATAATTTTGGTTTCTGGTTGCACGTGAAGGGTTTGCATGACTTTTGGTCCCTCGCGGCTCCTGTAGCATCCCTAGTAACCGCGACCCTGGTAACCGCCCGCCAAGAGCTGCCAGGTCGCGGGAGGCCGCGCCAGCTTACCCGCCCCGGGCCGGCGCTGGCGCTGTGGCCTCGGAGGTGCGGTGATGGCCTCCTCGCACCGGGAGGCGAAACTGGCGGCCGCCAGTCTCCACCTGCCGGTAAACCCCAGAACCGGAGCGCGGGTCGCCCAGTACGAGCGCGAAGACGCCTTAGAGGCCCTGGCGGAGGCAGACTCGCCGGAGGAGGAGCAGGTGTCGCGGCCCGCGCGGGCGTCGGTAATGCGGGCGGGGCGCGGCGCAGAGCTGGTCCGGGCGGGACGGGCTGAAACGCGGGACCTGGGGCGCGCCCGCCCTCCCTCGCGATCCCGGCCTGCCACCCTCTCTTGGCCCCTTCGCCCCTCCCGTCCGAAAACATACTCAAAAGCGAGGTGTTTGAAAGTTTTCTTTACTAAAGAGATTGTCGGGGTTGGGGATTTAGCTCAGTGGCAGATCGCATGCCTGGCTAAGCGCAAGGTCGTGAGTTCAATTTCTGGTACCGGAAGAAAAACAAAACAAACAAGAAAAAGAGATTGTAGTAAAACTTTTTGGGGGAGGATTTTTTTTTCGTTTTTTTTACTGTTTCTAGGGAGTGCAAAGTACCGACCTGTATCCTGTCCCCAGCATCTGTGGCAGAACAGATACTTTTTTCCCACTGGGAAGACTGGTCTACCCCATGGTAAATAACATAAAAATCCAGGTGAATCACCCGTGCCGTCAGGTGTGTTTTTAACTTCTTGGTTATTAGCAGATTTTAGCACAGTACATTAGGGATGGGTGTTTAAAACCATGGAGAACCCAGTGGATGGGTCAGACGCGGATATAGATAAGCATCCAGGCAAGCAAATTTCGGAGATCCCAGTATTCCCAAAGGGCCCTTCAGGGTGGAGTGAGACAGCCTTTGCAAACAAGTTGTCAGTGTCACATGCGCCTCGCGCTCCTGTGCAGCAGGTGGAGACCGGAGTCTGCCGTCTGGTCTGTTCACTTAGAAGATGAGAAGCTTGAATTTTGCAATATGAACCTCCTTATCCCCAGTTAAAGTTGCTTAATACCAGATGTCCAAAGCTGCTCAAATACAAAACATTATAAAAAGAAAAATTATGGTCCAGAGCTTATAAAAATAACCAAATATTTTGAAATTCTCGTCTCTGTAATCTGTACTAAAACTGTCAATGAGAAAATCTATAGCAAACCTTTTATGGCCAATATTTTACCAACAGGCAGACAACTTGAGGTTATACAGAGTAAGGCAGATTGAAGCCCTGAACGTGAATCAATTGGAGTTCTAGGACCATGTTCATGCATGAGAAAGCTGCTCCCAACACAGTTTGCAGTAGGTAGCAAAAGAGGCAGAGTGATGACGGAAGAAGATTTGAATGGAGGAAAGGATTCGGGGTGCGGGCTGATCTGTTTTCTTTTTCTTTATTTAGGATCTATTTTTTTCCTATTTGCTAGGTGAGATTAGGGTATGTCTTCCGTAGATCTCCATTTCTTTATCTGTAAAAGTGATGTAGCAATTGTTTCTTGTTCCTGTTTCACTCATCCATTAGAACCAAATGAAAGAGTGTGTGCCATATCTAGAGAGCACTTTGTATAAATTAGCACTAAGTATAACAGCTGCCAATGGGACTGTCATTTGAGCAACTTCCTTGAAAATTCAGTTTTACTTTGGTTTGTGGTGGTAGTCAGTTGTTTGCCAGGTAGGAGCTGGAAACTTGGACATATGATGACACGTATCCTGTCATCTTATTTATTTATTTATTTAGTACTGAGAAGTGAACTCAGGACCCCGTCCTTGCCAGGCAGGAGCTGTGCCGCTGAGCTGCATTCCCAGCAGTCGTTTGTATACTGTAGTTGTAATTATATTTCTACAGTGCCGTGTTAAACTACAGATTTGTGTTATAAACTGTTACTGCCTTAGGAGTGATTATTTTATACAGTGAACTCTTTTCAAAAGGACAGGATCGTACCAAAGAAGTATTTTAAGTTTGCCCCTGTTCTGAGACCACCACACATGAAAGACCAATTGTAAACCTGGGTAACTAAGCACAGTAAGCCTGACAGCCGGAGGGCAGCAGGGCTGGGATGAGAAGTGCTGAAAAGGTGGAAAAGAATGCAGGAGGCATGCTTTCCCCTCTTCCCAGGTTGGCTTGGGTCTCAGTCTTGATTTTTAAACATTGATTTGTCTCAGCTTTGTCATCTATAAAATACAGTAAACTCAGATACTATCTCTGTTCTACAAGACTGAGTCAAAAACTATCACAGTAGGCCTCTTTTAGTCTTTTGATTTTGCTAACACCAGACCTCCCAAGTCACCCACCGTCCCCTGGATCATCCCCGTACGCTTTCCCTTTACCCCGTTGCCCACGCACCCTGTGAGGGCTTTGTGCCCATGTTGGGCTCTGTGCGTGTTCCTTGAATCTCGCTTTAATTGGAGCTGTCAGTTCATAGGTCCAGTAGTGTGGCTAATACTACATGGGTAAAAAAAATTCTATATTTCAAAGTTAAAATTTGACTGAATTTTGTAGTGGAACAACATCCTATTTTTCAACAAGTATTCAGCATTTATTAAGTGCTAGTCACTGGGTGTTCAGCAGTGAACAAAACAGACATGGCTCATATCCTTAGAGATCTTCCAGCTTAGTGGGGAAATTCACCAACAGAAAGTGAGTAATCATGAAAGATGGGAAATGTTGGGAAAGAAATGAACACACGCTGATGATTTAGAGAAGAAGTAAGCAGGAACCTGCTTAAACGCGTTAACATGCACATTCACACCGGAAAGATGAGAAAGAACAGACCTTTGAAGAGGGGGCCTGGGTGAGCAGAGAGAACAGCATGTGCAGAGACCCTGAGGTGTGAAGAGAGCTTTGTGTGATTGCGGGTCTGAAAGAGAGCCAGCAGGACCAGGGAGGAGGGGTGGGGGAGGACGCAGGAAGGAGAGACATACACATTTTAAGTCATATGTCTGATGGCTTTGTGGGAAAGGATTGGGGTGTTGGATGGAGCAGAGGTTAGGAGGCGGTGTAATGATTCAGGTGCCAGAGGCAGTGATTTGCACTTAAGAGTGCAGGGGTGATGGCAGGGTGGGCAGATCGTTCTGGGATGTTGGGGCTTGCTGCTGGGTACAGTGTGAAGGCCAAGGGAAAGGAGGAAACCCACGCAAGCTCTTCCCAAGCGTCTGGTTTGAACAGCTGTATGGAGGGCAGTATTGCTGAATGATGGACAGTTGGGGGAGGAATAGGTCTGAGGGGTGAGTGGAAATCAAGGTTTCTGTTTTAAATGTGGTAACTTGAGATGCCTGTGGAACCACGTGGAAATGTCCGGGAAGAACCTGGGCCTGTGGAGTCCTATGGGTCCTGGGCTGTATTCAAACAAGAAAATAAAGAAAGCTTTATCTCATGTTAATGTACACATCTTGATTTGTATTTTTAGCACTTCTAAAACAGCGGCAATGGATAAGGTCACTGAGGGAGAGTGCAGAGGAGAAGGCTGCTGTAGAGTTCTTAAAAGCCACAGCATTGAAGCCGGGCATGGTGGCGCACGCCTGTAATCCCAGTACTCGGGAGGCTGAGGCAGGAGAATTGCTGGGAGTTCGAGACCAGCCTGGGCTACAAAGTGAGCTCAAGGCCAGCCTGAACTGCATAGTGAGACCCTGTCTCAAAAAGACAAAAAACAAACAAATAGACAAATAAACCAAAACCCCTCAACATTCAACCGTCAGGTAGAGAATAAGGAGGAGCCACGGTATTGGGAAAAATATGCAAGAGTGGGGAGGGTGCCATGTTCACAGTAACAATAAGGGAAAGTGTCAGACGCTGCATTTCATCCCTGGAGATAAGGAGCCCAAAAGGGAGAGCTGTGTAGATAAGATGAGGGAGCGTCCGTCTGATGGCTTCTGTTTCCCTAAGAAATAAATTCAGGGGTGATGGAGCATATGGAGGGTGGAGGTGGGAGCAGTTAGTGGAAGGAGCAAGGGAAAGGTGAACAGAATTGCTGGGGAGAGGGGCACGTGGGGTGCCGGGCAGGCCAGGTGTCCAGTAGACATTGTTCAATGTTTAATGCAGAATTTATATTCACAAAACATCCTTTGTCTTTTTTGCAAAGTTACAGAGCCAGCCAGGGCAACATGTTGAGACCTCATCTCTTAAAAAAAATCAAATGTTACATAAAGGCTTTAGGCACTGCTTCCCCGCAAAAGAAAATCTGGATACCGCTCTCTCCTCAGTGGTAGCCACTGTTTAAATTTGTTATGTATTTTATTCTTCTGAGCTTTCTTTCTATTGCCTATGTGTATTTTAATATATGGTAGCATGTTATAAAGATACAGATTTACCATTCTGCAACTTGGTTTTTCTCTTTTTATTCGTTGGGGGGTTAGCCATATTAGTACATGCAGGTCTGCCTCATTGCTAACAGATCCTTTCCAATAGAATGAAACTTAAATAAATAAATAAATTTAAAAAAAAAAAGAAACTTAAATAAAAATTTAAGAATTGCAGACTACAACCCAAAACGTTCCTTTGGGTACTGATACTAATGAAGCAACAGATGCTAGAAGCGTTCATTATCTAAGTGGGTCAAGCCAGTCTCAGGAAGATTATCTTCTGATCGAGTGGCAGCATTTACAGTGCTCTACAATAACCAAAATGATTAAAGGGAGAGAAAAATCATGTCCATACCTGTGTTGATATAATGAATGTTTTCTGAGTGTAGACAGTTAAAGATGAAATGAGAATTGGCAGTCATGGGCTGGAGAGAGAACTCAGTGGCACAGTGCCTTCTTGACAAATGCAAAGTTCTGAGTTCGAATCCCAATGTCCCCTACCACCACCAAAAAAAAACCACTGGAAAAAGGAAGGAATTTCTTAGCAGTTCATCACAGTTTTAGGTAAAACTGTGAGATCGGTTTATCTGGAAAGCTTTATCTCATGTTAACATTATTAAGCTGAACGTGGAGTTGGATATTATGCAAAAGTTAGTGCTTAAGTAGTATATATCCGACTTGCCTCATCTCTGCAAAAGCTACTCATCTTTCTCAATCTTTTTCAAATCAATGATGCCTCAGTTCATGAACTTAATTCGTTCCACAGTTTGGGAAAAGATGGCCGCGGTTATGTTCATCACCTGGTGCAGTTTGGAAACAGAAACAAAATTTTGCCAAATGCTTCAAAAAGCGTTTGTGAACCGAGGCACCACTGTAGTTCTTCCAGGTGAAAATACATTTGATCCTTTTTGTTTAAATGATTGAGATAAAACTTTCTTTTAAGAAATATTCTGAAAGAATAGATGAGGACACATGGATGCTTCTGCCCAAAAATGTTCTGCTGGAATACCTTCCTTGTTTTAAGTGTCGTTTTCAGTCTGTTCCTTAATATTCAGTAGAACAAATGCAGCTCTGTAATTAATATTTCTTTGCATGATTCAGTATTCTCTTCCTATGGTAGAAACTTGTATGTTTTAATTGTCCATTTATTCATTCCACAAATATTTTTCAGACACTTACCCTTGGCCAGAGCCTGTTCTAGACACTGGGAACACACGTGTGAAGCAGACAGACCTTGTCTTGTAAGGCCTGCTTTGCAGTGGGGGAGGCAGTTAGCACACAGTTGGCAGCTAGGGAATCCTGGGGAAGTAAAGCAGAGAAGGAGGGATGACAGCGAGGTGACGGAGGCGGTGAGTGAAGACCTTGTTGAGCAGATGCCACTGGGTGGCACCCGAAGGGGTGGGCAGGCTGCGCAGGTCTCTGGAGAGAAGGCAGTGGGTACAAAGGCTGCTGTAGGGAGAGAAGGCAATGGGTACATATAAGAATTTTATATGTACCTAGGGAGAAAAATTTTATATCTGCCTAGGGAGAGAAGGCAGTGGGTACAAAGGCTGCTGCTTCAGGCTGCAGAGTGGACTCACACATTACAGAAATAGCAGAAGATATCAGAATTCTCTTAAATGATGTATATAACGTACATTAATCAGTTTTTAAAATCATAGACTTGGTTTAACAAATTTGAACGTATCAGTTTTGTTGAAGAAAATTTGTTTCATTTCATTTGTTTTCTCTAAATTACCCCAAAAGTGCAGCACTGGCCTCTTGTACACTGTTGTTAGCCCATTAAAAAAAAACCCACCTCGATAACTAGTGTTCATAATTGACTTTTCTGAATTTTCATGGTTTTTTTGGGGGGGTTTGTCTCTGAGGCAGGGTCTCCCTATGCAGTTTAGGCTGGCCTAGAGCTCACTTTGTGGCCCAGGCTGGCCTCGAACTCACAACAATCCTCCTGCCTCAGACTCTTGAATTTTCATGTTGGGAAGAATAAGCATTTATTTTTCTAGAGTCTTACCTGATTTAATGTGTAGTTTTCTATAACAAATACTCTTTTTAAAATTTTGAGTCTGTTCCAAACAGCAGGCTAAATTTACAACCATAGTTGATAGTCTTTTATGCATAGTGTCCTAAATAATTCCAACTTTCTCAACTGAGAACATATTAAATTTTTTATATTTATAAACAAACAGGTTTTATCTCAGTTGTATATGGAATATCTATGTACAACTATGTACATACAGAACCATCACTCTCAAAGTCTGTGTCACCTATGGGAGTCTGTGTCATTATTCTTGTTACCCCCAGGAAAGACTGTTCTAAAGCCAGGCATGGTGGTACATGGCTGTAATCCCAGCAGTCAGGATGCTGAGGCAGGAGGATTGCCTCCATTTGGCAAGCAAAACCCTATGGTTGGCAGCAAAAATTCAGGCTGTAATCCGCAAGAGACCAAAGAGAACAGACAAAGTTTTAATTTAGACCGGTCACCTCTCATCCCAACTTGCAAGTCCAGGAAGTGGGCCTGGACCTGTCTTTGTTCCCAGGTTATATACTTTTTTGGTTTCCATGGTAACAGAAAGGAATGTTGTAGCCCTGGCCACATGTTATTTTCCTTGTGCCATGTAACCGGGTCAGGCTCCGGTCATGAGCCCAACCACAATGATACATACTTTCTGTATTCTGTTTTATATGTCTCCCTTTAGATAACCATACATTCTTCCTTTATGGTTACAATGTTTACCTAGGGCCAGGAGACGGAACTGCCTGGGCAGGGTCACGGAGGGGCACCTAGGCCTTGGCGCCCCCTTATCTTGGAGAGACATTCCTGGGCAGTGTTGATCTGGGGAATTAGCTCTTACACTGTCCTGGGAGGCTTCCCAAGGCACCATGTAGGCTTTTACCAAAACTATTTTATCTAAAATAATATGCTAAGATTCATTGCCCCCTACATTATCTCAAAAAACCAAACCAAAAAAAAAGACTGTCCTGAAAATTCCCTCAACTCCCCTCATGGCCTGTCCAACCCCTCTGAGGTCTCACCTCACAGGGCTTCTTAACAAGCCATGGAGAACTTTGTCCCTGATCCTCATCCCCTTCTCAGTTCTGCCTTCTCTGCACTGGCACACCTTGGAGTCTCACTGCAGAATTCCAGCTCAAGCAATGACCCTGGCCTCTGTTTGCCTGATTTACAGCAGGAGGAACTGTGTTCCTCTTCATCTCAGGAGGCTCCTTACGGAAACTGGAAAAGGTGATTTGCACCAGGTGGGCTGGTATGTGCCTATAACCCCAGCACGGGGAGGCTGAGGGCGGGAAGATCAGAAGTTTGAGACAGCCGAGGCAGCTTAGCGAGACTCGTCTCAAAACAAAATGTTTAAAAGGGTGTAGGGATGTGGCTTAGGGTAGAGTGCTTGCTTGACCAGTGTGTGCAGGGGCCATGTCCTTAGTGCCAGTACTGAAAACATAAAAAGTGGTCTGGTTCTGTTCTACTACAGTGGGACTATACTGAGTTAAATAATTCTTGTTGGTTCATCCAGGAATCCAGCCATCCATTATCAAATGGATTAAGTAGCATTTATTTTTTTGGCACTTTGATCTCACTTTCTCTTGTTCTTAAAATAGGATTAGAGCAGGGCATGGTGGCGCACGCCTATAATCCCAGCACTCAGGAGGCTGAGGCAGGAGGATCCTTGCGAGTTCGAGAACAGCCTGGGCTACAAAGTGAGCTCAAGACTGGCCTGAACTGCATAGCGAGACCCTGTCTCAAAAATAAAAATAAAAATAAATAAAATAATATAGGATTAGAGGAAAATGTGTACCGCCCTCAAGTGACACAGCCCAACAAGGTGTAGACCCTTTACGCAGCAGCATCTGGCTCAGTGTCAGTTTGATTTCTCTGGTTCCAAACACCGTGTAACAGGTTTTTCCCCTGCCAGGCCGGTTCTGACACCTACTCTTCTATGCTGGGAAGAAACATACACTGTGGCGACATTTTGAGCTTTTCTGACCTGTGCCACTCTAACGAAGAGTATTTCAGGAGAGTAGAGGAGCTGAAGGCGGCTCATACAGAAACTATGGAAAAATTAGAGAAAATGTACCAGAATAAATTAAAGTTAAAGGGATTTCAGCCAGTGGCCATCAGGGAAGATGTTCCCAGCAACTCTTCCAGGTACGTACTCAGTGTCGCTTGTGGACTGTAAAATAAAATGTACACTAAAAATGGAGAATGAAGTTATTTCAGAGTATTTTCTCTTAAATATCCCTTTGTGCTTTTAATGGTACGCAGAGGTGCGATTTTATTCACAATGCTCTAATGACTTACTGGTTTACTAGGATACTTCCTTCTCTGAGGGTCATTTGGTGGCCATTTGGTTTTCCTTTTTGACTCACCACTCACAGGCCTGTAGATATGTGTCAAAAGATTTAGATTGTGCCGTTTTAAATGATATACATTAAAGTTTAATTTTAAAAGCCCATTCTAATGTGTGGATTAACTTATAGTGTAAAGATGCTAGACTCAGTGGCACAGGCCTGTAATTCCAGCTACTTGGGAGGCTGAGGCAGAAAGGTCTCAAGTTCAAGGTCAACCTGAATAACTTAATAAGACACTGTTTCAAAATTAAAAATAGTTGGGGGTGTAGCTCAGTGATAGAGCACTCCCAGGTTTGATCCCACCACTATGAAAAGAAATACATATATAATATATATATATATATACTATAGGTATATATACTATATATAATAGATACATAGAGAGACAGAGACATACATACATACTATACCAGTATAGTATAGCTGATACCAGTACCATCTCAGGTATAGCTTATACCATATATATGTGTGTGTATATTCAGTAATACCTAGGTTCACAAACACATATGTTCACAATTTGGTTCTCAAACAAAAGTTTTCAACAAAATTTTACTGCTGTTCCAAAACTCCACATTGGGGGCTGGGCATGGTGGCGCACACCTGTAATCCCAGCACTCAGGAGGCTGAGGCAGGAGGATCATTGTGAGTTTGAGGCAAGCCTGGGCTACAAAGTGAGCTCAAGTCCTGCCTGAACTGCATAGTGAGACCTTGTCTCAAAAGACCAAAAAACAAAAAACAAAAAAACCCCTCCACATCGGGTGACAGCTATGGCCATCCTCCCCAGAGCCATAAAACACATTCAGTTTGTGAACCAAGGTACTGCTGTATAGAGTGGCAGTTCGGTTCACAAACTCAATTCACTTGACAGTTCTGGTTATAAACCAAACTGAATGAGAACCAAATCAAACTCAGTGGTTACATTCAGTGTTGACCTTATGGGGACATTTTTTGCAGAATCATGGGAAAAATCAAGTTCATGAACCGAACATGAACGGTAAATATGTGTACACTATACAGTACATATGCACATACAAACATGTACTACAACAGAAACAGTACAGGGCGTTCCAAACTGGGAGACATGAATCTGATTTATGCTTTCAAAGTAGTCTATAATGTCAGGAACTATCTCTGCTATGTACCCACTGTGGTGAAAGCTTGGGGCAGTCTCTTCATTCACCCGCTGGCCAGCGGGGATTGTGCATCTCCTGTCTGCAGCACTTCACCTGGGCACCGAGGAGTCAAACCAGGTCGCCCTCAAGGATGCCAGAGGGTAGCTGAGAAGCGAAAGTGGCATTACAGCATGTGAGAGGTGTAATAAATGGAGGAAGAGCCCAGTATGGTGGTGCACACCTATAATCTGTATTCCAGCTATTTGGGAGACCAGAGCAGGAGGATCACAAATTCAAGGCTAGCTTGGGCAACTTAGTGAGATACTGTCTCAAAAAGTACAACACATTTGTAAAGGACATGTAGCTCGGTGGTAGATGCCTGCCTAGCATGCACGAGCCCTTGGGTCCAATTCCCAGTACTGCCGAAAGAGAAGGGACAGAGGCAGGAAGGAATGGTAGTTGGGTACATGGCACATGTCTGTACTCCCAGCACTCTGGGAGGCTGAGGGAGGTGGATTCCAAATTCAAATGCAACCTGGGCAACTTTGCAACTTAGCCCTGTCTGAAAATAAAAAATGGGCTGGGTAATGTAGGTCAATGTGAGGGCCATGGAAGTAACCTTCAGTACTGCAAAAAGAGAGAGAAAGGAGGAAGAAGCAGTGGATCCTGCGAACTTGTGGGTGGAGGGGTGCAGGAAAACATTTTCCCCAAAAGTGCCACATCTCAGTTCAGTCTTGAAAACGGATTAAGAGGATTAAGAAGCAAGCTGTGTTATGTACGTGTGCCTGCTCCGCAAGGTGAACATAAGCTTCAGTACTCTTGACAGGTACTAGGAATAAGAATTTAAAAGAAAGTTGCAGCAGATGCAGGAAATAAGGCGCGGCCCCGTTAGCAGCAGAAACCGTGTGTGCACAGCATGGCGCTGTGGGAAGTCTTGGTGTGTGAGTGTAGCTTAACAACATGAGGGAGGTCGGAAGTGGAGAGAGGTTGGATGGGAATGGTAAACAGAGGCCAGTCCCCAAAGGCTTTATGAGCCAGTCGTGGCAGTGAGAAGTCACTGAAAAGTTTCAAGCAGGGAAATGCCATGATCAGATACATGGGTTAGGATGGGAACACTAGAAAACGTGGAGAGTTTAACAGAAGTGAGACAGAGCCTCTGACACGTCAGGTTCCTTCCCTGTAAAATGAGGGCGTGAACTTAAATAACTTATAGGTATCTCTTTGCTCTGTTCTAAATAAAAATAATAATTTTCATAAGCCCTGTCCAGATCCTCTCTTCTGGTTGGTTATATTCTCATATTAGAAAATACATAACTCGAGCTAGATTTAGTGGCCCATCCCTGTAATGGGAGGCTGATGCAGGAGGACTACAAGTTCGAGTTCTGCCTGGGCAGTTTAGTAAGATCCTATCTCAAAATACAAATAAAATAAGCTGGGATATGTATCAGTGCTAAGGTCCTGGGTTTAATCCCCCTTACAAAAACAAAAACAAAAAAAACCCCAAACATGACTCCAGTTTAATTTTTATGTTTGTCACATACAATTCTATTTATTCTTCTCACTTAGTTCTGTATCGGAAAGTAATTCCTGTCGCCCTGTTGTGTTAATGACGTCACTTTCGGAGCCAGACTTAGGCCTGTCTTCCTCCGCGTATACTTCCTCCTCTGAAGAGGAGCTGCCCAGCCTAGAACAAGAGCACCCCGGGAAAGACAAAGTGATGACCCGTGCCAAGGCGCTCATCAGCAACATGTGGAAGAACTTCTGTGTTGAAGATTATATTCAGGGTGAAGATACTGACTTCCAGGTAGCTGAAAAAACAAGGAAGAAACCAAAAGAATGGGTGCCCAGCATTACCGTACCCGCACCTTTTCAAATGATGCTTAGAGAGCAGAAGAAGAAGGAAGAGGCCATGAAATCTAAACCAGATAGTGACATAGTACAGAAACTGCCCCAAAATGAAGACGAGTCTGAGTGTAAGAAGAAATTCCGCGCCAATCCTGTTCCTCTGAGTGTCCTCCTTCCCCTTTATCATGAGCTCGTTAAGCAAAACGAAGAACAGAGGAGGGCCAGGAAGGAGAAGAACAAAGAAACCCTTTTGGCCTCACAAAAGCCATTCACGTTTGTTGCAAGAGAGGAGCAGAAGCAGGCAGCCCGGGAGAAGCAGCTGAGAGACCGTTTGAAGTGTAAAAAGACAACACACCGGTTTAAAGCCAGACCCATACCTCGATCTACTTACAGTTCAGCTACCAGCGACAAATTAAAAGAAGAAGAGCTCCTTAGGAACCTTAGGGCACAGCTGAGAGCCCAAAAGCTTTTAGAGAACTCATCCCCTCTGCCTCACAAGCATGTCAGGAGCCCCAAGTGTCCAGAGCAGGCTGGAAAGTTAAGGAATAAACACACGGCCAGGTTCCAGACTCCTGATGTTGAAGACCTTCCTGAGGAGTGTAAGAAACTCTTCTCGGAACATAAGTGTCCAAAACTCTCAGCAGTCCGAAGACCACTTGATCTTCATATGCGCTCGAGTAAATGTGCTGAGAGGGAGAACGTTTCGGCAAGTGAAGAAAATCTGAAACAAACCCGTGGGCCTCATCTGTCTCCGAGGCGTGAGTCATCAGGCAGAAATGCATGTGCTAAGCCCGCATCTTGCGGCTGCAAGCCTCCCGTGCCCACAGCGTCCTCCAGCAGACGGGAGCAAGCCATCAGGTAAAAGCGAGGCTCAGGCTGGCCGGCTGACGCTTGCTAAGCTCGTAAATGTAGCTCTCTTGGTTTTATGTTGGTGAGTTTGAAAATATTAAGAAACTATTGTATCTGTAACATATTTTACTATATCACGAACATTTGCTTAAGGGTGTTTTTTAAAGAAATGAGTGTATTTTCCATTTTGTGAATCTTTGGGGAAAGAAAAGGTTACAGTTAGCCTTGATTGGACTTCCAATTTCACAAGTCAGATCCTGCCTAAAAGGTTGCGTTTTTGCCCCCCCCCCCCCCCCCCCCCCAACCTTTGAATCATCTTGTGTTAAACCTTTGTGAAGCAGCTTTCTCCTTGGCTTAAGGTGAATTAAGCCTTAGTTTATTGCCCTCAGGAGATCACTTGAGGAAAAGAAAATGTTGGAAGAAGAAAGAAATCGGATCTTAACTAAGCGGAAGCAAAGAATGAAAGAACTGCAGAAACTCCTGACAACCCGGGCTAAGGCTTATGATCCACATCAAAGTTTAGCTCAGATGTCTAAATCCAAATTAAAATATCTCAGGTATCCTGAAAGAATTCAGAACATTGGTTTCCAAACTTTCTTTTCCCCTCCTTTTCTTCTCTCCTTTCCTTTCTTCCTTTTTTCTTTCCTTTCTTCCATCCTTTCTTTTGACAAGGTCTCACTCTGCAGTCCAGGCTGGGCTAGGACTTGCACTGTATAGCCCAGAGTGACCTCACACTCCTGTCTCAGCCTACTAAGTAGCTGAGATTACGTGCATGCTCCACCATGCCTGGTTTTTTTTTTTTTTTAGTCAGTGGATACCAAGGTATGAACAAATTGAAAATGCTAATAGTGTTTTAGTTTATGGAATCAAATTACACTTACTTATATTCAACATGTGTATACACACACACACACATCCTCATGGTGAGAACCAGTGTACACACTCACCTCTGAGAACCGTGAAGCTATGTTGATGAACAGAAACTTTTTTTTGTGGTCTTAGTAGTTGTAATCCTTTAACGGCATCTAACTTTTTTTTCATATATATATATATATATATATATATAATCTAGCTATCATCTAGCTAGCTATCCTCTGTCTGTCTATCTCTCATATGGTGTTGGGGATAGAATCCAAGGCCTCATGCATGCTGTGCATAAACTCTACTCCTGAGCTATATCTCCAGCCCTCTTTGTGTTACATTTGATTATACTATACAGAATTGAGAAAAATCTTGATTCACATAGTTAAAACTTTTTTAAAAGCTTTCCACATAATCTCAATCCTAGGATTTAATCCAGGACCTTAAACATACTAAACCCACTCTCTACACTGAGCTACACCCCTAGCGCAGAATATTTTTTCAATAAACAGATATGACAAGGAGTTTTATTCTAGATATGCACAAAATCTGATAGCAAAAATTAACACATCTTTGTTAATTAACACCAGTTACGTGTTGATTAACGTGTGTTAATGTTACGTGGGATATGTTCCTTTTTAAATTCTTTCTCTTGCCGGGCGTAGTGGCGTACACCTGTAATGCCAGCACTTGAGGGGCTGAGGCAGGAGGATCATTGCAAATTCAAGACCAGCCTGGGCTACAAAGTGACCTCAAGGCCAGCCTGAACTGCACGATGAGACCCTGTCTCAAAAGGACCAGAACAAACAAACAAGCAATGTTTGTTATATGTATCAGTTAGCCTTGATTGGATTTCCAATTTCATAAGTCAGATCCTGCCTAAAAGGTTGGGTTTTTGGGTCCTGAGTTAATCCCAGGACCTCCACACTGAGCTACATCCCCAGCCCTTTAGAAAAAAAAATTTTTTTAAAAATTTTGTTTGTTTGTTTGAGACAGAGTCTCGCTATGTAGTCTATGTAGTTCAGGGTGGCCTTGAACTCACCGTGTAGTCTAGGCTGACCTTGAACTCTCAGTGGTCCTCCTGCCTCAGCCTCCCAAGTGCTGGGATTACAGGCATGTACCACCACCCAGTATAAGTTTTTCATTTTGATACAGGATCTTGCTAAATCACTAAATTGCCCATGTTGAGCTCAAATTTACAGTCTTATTGCCTCACCCTCTCATAATACTGGGATTACAGGTATGTGCCATTGTTACTGCTTCAATATTAAAAACAACAAAAAATATCCCCAGAGCCAGGGGTATAGCTCAGAGGCACAAGCACCTGCCTGGCAAGTGCAAGGTCCTGAGTTCGATTCCCGGTACCCCCCCCCCGCCCCCTGCAAAAAAAGAAGATATCCATACAACACTTAGAACCCTTTCACAGAATACTAGAATTCTGGAGTACAAAGTTTGAAAACCAGTGTTCCAGATGTTGCACATGAAAATATTCATGTTTAAGTAAGAAAATATCTTCCCAAAACTAGGTAAGTAATATGATTTACTAATTTTTTAATTTGATTTATAAGAAATAAAATATATATCTATACCTATCTATCTATATATATTTGCTTTTAATTACAATAAGTATACCTTTATATTGCAGCACTAATTTCTTGATAGGAACTTAATTTTGTGAATGAGAACAAAAATTTCCTTAGATGATATTTATATGTAAGAAGTAAACTAATTTTAGCTGAGCATGGTGGCACACGCCTGTAATCCCAGCACTCAGGAGTCTGAGGCAGGATTACAGTGATTTCAAGGCCAGCCTGAACTGCATAGTGAGACCCTGCCTCAAAAAAAAGTAAATTAATTTTTTTATAGCACCAACTTGTGTATAATTGAGGGCAATTATAATTTTGAAGTAGGATTATTTTCTGTAGGCTGTGAAATATTATCTTGGTTGTTTTAATAGTTCTCACATAGAGAAAAAACGACATAGTTTAATTCCTTATAGAATCTTGTCCAGAGAGTAAATACTTGAGGAGATTCTGGTTTTCATTCCTGTTCCCTAAGTGTTACCGTCTCACACTCCCTATCTCTTCTTGACCTGCCCCATCTGACCCCTTCCACTGACCTTCAGGGGATCCCGTTCATGGGAAGGAACAAGAGCAAGGTCCTGTTTCACAAGGAATTCTTTGAAGATAATATAAAGAGCTGATATTAAAGATAATATGTAGCTGGACGTGGTGGCGCACTGGGATTTCCAGCCGGTAATCCCAGCCCTCAGGAGGCTGAGGCAAGAGGATCATTGTGATCAGTCTGGGCTACAAAGTGAGCTCAAGACTAGCCTGAACTGCACAGGGAGACCCTGTCTCAAAAAACAAAACAAAACAAAAAGATAGTATGTAAGTACCTAATTTGAATCAAATGTTCTTGGTTTTGTACGCTTATAAAAAAGAGATAATAAACATTCATTCATCTCTTCAGGCCAGTTTGAAGCCCCTAAGTGCATTAGGCCTTGAAGATTTCGGAAGTCAAAGTAGGCAGACTGTTTCCTGTGCGATAAAATAGGCATTCTCAGAACCTAGGGTTTTTACTCTGTATTCCTGGAGAACTGAAACAGTTTAAGAAAGGAATTAAGGTGAACTGTGCTCATAATTTCTGATTTGTCCTCTAAGCAAAATGTATATATTCAAGTTTATTTTCTTAAACGGCCTTTTACAAGTCCACTTCTTTTATCTGATTTTAGAAAGAGTGAAAAGGAAAGGATGAGAGAATACCGAAGAGAACTAGAAGAAAGAGAAGACAAATTAAAAATGAGGCCACTACTATTTGAAAGAGTTTCTCAGGTTGTGTTCATTGGAATTTAAGAGCTATTGTCAGCCTTTTTGTCTTATTTTGTTTTAACACCTCTAGCTCTCAAACTTACAGTCCAGTTTTCTTATGTGTCATATAATTATTGAGACATATTATTGTTTCTGTGACAGCTTCATCAAATCAGCCAACAAAGTGATTTTTCTTAAAATTTGAGCATGAATTTCCATAATGAGGCACATAAGCTTGATAAAGAAGGTGCTGATAATCCAGTTCTCAAAATAGTAGTTTCACAACCTGTTTTTCTTAATGGCTGGTCTTTAAGTATCAATTTGGTTATATATTAAAGTGAAGCTTCATGAAATAACTTGGACATCTTTGAAGAATTAAAAAATGAAACAAATCACTAATTGAATCAGATTTATTTCTGCCAATTAAAAAAAGTAAATCCATCTTATGTACAGTTACTAAAAAGACTTCCTTGGTATAGGAAAAGCAAGCTGGTCATATAGACAGTGAATCCTGATTTTTCCCTAAATGTAGACTCTGTTTTATTGTTTTGTTGTTGTTGTTGTTTTGGTTTTTTCTGGTAACAGGAATCAAACTCAGGACCTTGCGCTTGCCAGGCAGGCGCTGTGCCACTGAGCTAAATCCCCAGCTCTAGACTCCGTGTTAGACTCTTCCCTAGAGGGAGATTTATCGATTTCAGTTCACATTGTCTTGTGACCCTGTAAGTGAAGGGGTGGTATGGGTGCCATTGCATAACAGAAAGTCACTGACAGGGGGCGGGGCTTGGGGTTTAGCTCAGCGGCACAGCACCTGCCTGGCAAGCGCGAGGTCCTGAGTTTGATTCCTGGTACCAGAAAAAAAAAAAACAAAAAAACAAAAAAAAAAAAGAAAGTCACTGGCAGTTACAGCTGTGACGCTGTGCGTTTCCAGTGGTTGGATAGTAGACAATCGCAGCATTTGCCTGGGGCAGATGAGCAGAGTTGCAGGATTGTACCTGTCAGGACTCACCAGGGACGGTGGACTGCAGTGTGGGTGAATCTGCACAGCACAGTCTCTCAAAGTTACGTAATCTTTTACTTATTTGGATATAATTGTATGTAATGGATTTTTAAGGATGGGCTTTTAAAAAAAAAATCTCAATTTCAACTTTAGGGGGAAGAAATCATTTGAAACTCTTCTATGTTGCATAGCATAAAATCATTAACTTTTTAGCTCAAAGAAGCTGTCTGTATTTCCAATCTGCAAATTCCTCAACACCTACCCGCTCCACCAGCAGTACTGAGCCTTAAGCCCAAGGCCTCACCCATGCTATGCAAGTGCTCCACCACTGAGTTATAGCCCTGTTTGTTTATTTATTTATTTACTGGTACCAGGAGTTGAACTCATGACCTCGTGCTTGCCAGGCAGGCACTACGCCTAGGCAGATGCTGCGCCACTGACCTGTATCCCCAGCCCCATGTCAAATTTTTTGCTAAGTAATCCTTGCCTGCTAGGGTAACAACTATTCCTATCTGAGTTATAATTTGATTATAATTTGACTAATCTTTCTGCCTTCAAAGTTACCCATTATTCCTTCACCTTGCCATTGATGTTCTTCTGCCAAAATGTTAGCCTGTGTAGGCAGTTAGTAACCCTTGGTGACAGTGACAATCCTCCATTCTCTCTGACTTCATTCATTCTCATTGTCACTAAGTGGTATCAAGGGGCCTTGTCATTAACTTCTCCAAACGAGGCAGTAAGGTAGGTGTCCCCATATTACAGATGAAGAAACTGAAGTTCAAAGAAAGTAACTGATAAGTTCATCATTAGTAAATGATAGAACTAGAATTAGAACCCAACTTCGTTTACTTCTGATCACTTAACCCTAACCTGTCCTGCTTCCAGAAGATAAATTCACAGACTCCCCATGGCATATATATATACATATATATTCCCCTGTGATCCCTGCTGGTGTCTGTCTCTCACTGCACTCTTCCTGTGCACTTGGTGTCTCCCCCGTGTATACCCGTACTTTCAGGCCACGCCACACCACCAGACTACACTTTCAAACTTGAAGTCTTTGTGTTGTTTTCTAAACACCCTTAGAGTCAGTTTTTACCTCACTCCTACTCACTGAAGTCAGTGTAGTACAGATAGAAACAGTGGAGCTGAGGACATCGCTCCCATCCATTTAACTGTAGACAGCACACTATGGCCATTCTTCCTTCCACTGTGCAAACTAGGCAGAAAATAGAACCGCAGTAACCAAGGTCTCTGATGCCTGGGCAGGAGCACGTGTACTGACTCTCCTCGCCTAACCTTCGGTCACCTTCACCCTCCTCCCAGCTCAGGTCATGCATGCAGTTAAGATCAGAGCGCATTCTGGGACAAGCTTGCATGCTGAGATTCCCGAGATAACAGCATCCTGTCAGTCATTCCTGTCAGTCACGCCTAGAGATGAAGGCGAGACACCTGGGCAGAGGTGCATACCCTTTAAATTCTGAAAACCTCACTTGTTAGGGGCTGTTGCTGCTTCTGCCTGCTATGGCCTCTGTGCTTTCTCGTCACCCCAGCTCCATTTTTCTGTCTGTGCCGTGTCTTTTATCAGCGCACACTTGCCCTGAGCACAGCTTCCCCTGATCTTCATTAAAATGTAGCTGCTTGCTACCTGCTCCGTGGTGTACACTGGACAGTTCTTTGCCCATCACACCCAAAAGCCTGGACTTACCTGGCCGCTCTGTGGTACCGAGTGAAAATCCCTTCTCGCATTGTTTCCCCGGGCAGAGCTGGGTGCCCTTTCCTCTGTGTTCTTTTACCAGCCTGTGCACACATCTCTCTTCGCCCCCCAGCACGGTGTCGGAAACTACCTGTGTAATGGTCCCTCATCCCTTGTAGGTAGTTCACTTTAAGGGGAGTGGCCAGATCTTTGTATTCACAGTAACCAGTGCCTGAGACAGGAGCTGGCTTGGTGGGGATGTATAAGCATTTGTCGAGCCAAAACTCAGTAGTGACGATCACCGTACAGACAGTGACATTACGTTTTCTCTCTGGGGTTAGTCAGGGCTGAGAGCGCTGCTCTGGTGTTTTGGGGCGAGTCAGCATGAATGAACTGCATCGTTGTGCTGTGGACACCCAGTTACTGAGCACCAAAGAAAACGTGACCAAATCGATGATACATACACAGTTAAACTCAGAAAAATTTAAATATTGGAAAACATAGGTTAGTTTTATACTTGGTATTTCTTCTCCCTCTTTTGGCCCCGATATGTGATACTCCCTTTACTCAGAATACTTTTCTCTGTCCATACTGTCCCTAAATCATGGAAGAGCTTGTTACAAGGTAATTATCCCGTTCATGTTAAATAAATGAAAGATTTACCACAAACTAAACTTCTAATGATAAAAATATATCTGTATTTTTCCCTTCAAACTAGAGACAAACTTTCATTATCCTTTATCTTATTTTCTGGAAGAAGCAAAGGTTTCCTTTTTAGCAGTCATTGTTAGTAAAAGAAAATAACCATACAGCTGTTTTAACTGTTCCTTTTATGTCACGGTCCTTACAGCTCTACGTGGTGGACTGTATTGGAGAAGTACTTCTTGCGATTAGAAGTAGTTATACATTGTTTAGCTTGATGTAAAATATTAAAAGATAATTTTGTTACACAGAGTGGTTGTGACAGTAAATCACCATTATTTTACCTTTTTTTTGTCTTTTTGAGACAGGGTCTCGCTATACGGTTCAAGCTGGCCTTAAGCTCACTTTGTAGCCCAGGCTGGCCTCAAACTTGCAACGATCCTCCTGCCTCAGCTCCCAAGTGCTGGGATTACAGGCATGTGCCACCACGCCTGGCTTATTTTACATTTTTTAAAACCTAAATTAATACTTTTTTCCTTGATGTCTATTTTGCTGCAACTTTATGCCCCACTCATTTATAAGTTAGCTGTGGAGTCCTAGCTGTGAAGTTACTATAGTGTAATATGCCTATGATCCATTACAGAACGAACCATGTCAGCCTGTTTCTTCGAAATCACAGAGATCATTAGCTAAGTAGATATTAAGTTGAATTTTAAACCAAATTCAAATGAAAGTTTACTAGCATCAACTTTGCTAGTGTCTTTTTAATGCCATTTGTATTTCCTTTGCTTAAATAGTGTAATATTCTTGATGTATTCAGGTTAGGTTTGGGTTTCTTTATTTTCTGCTATGGTCTTTGGGGCGTAGTTCTCACTTTTCACTTCAGCCTGTTCACCAAGGATTGCTGGTTGCCATTCATGTTTTGACCTGCTCCTTTTCCGACCTGGGCCGGTCCACCCCTCCTTAGGCAACCTGGTGGTCCCCTACTCTTGGGAAGTCGCCATCCTGATGCCGAATTTAGTGCAGACACCCAGTCGGCGTAGCCCACGGCAGCCCAGAACTCCTGGACTCAAGCAATCCTCCCACCTCAGCCTCCCGAGTAGCTGGGACTAGAGGCGCAGGCCACCACGCCTGGCTGCCATTCGTACTTAAAAAAAATAACCTGTTAGCTATCACAGTTTTTGTATTTTAGCAAGGGTTCCAGTGCTTTTGTTTTTGTTTGTGTTTCCCAGTTTCCCAGATTATCGTGAAATGTACTAGTGGTAATTTTATGCATTGTAATCAGTCTTTACTATTTTGGTTTCTCCTATTTAACACTAGACTCCTTGGGGCCTTATTATGCTAGAATCCCTGGGCAAGGCTGATGTCCGACAATTACACTGCTAGTATCAGGCTTTGGGCCACCTTCAAATTCCAGAATGACCAGTGTTACTTAGAGAACAGTGTGATAGAGTAGGAAAGGGCAGTAAAAGTTCAAGAGGCCTGATTCTATTACCCTTGCGACCTCTGGAGGGGGATCTTGATTTCTTTTTTTTTTTTTTTTAATTTTATTTATTTTTTGGCTTTTTTTCCGGTATCTGGAATTGAACTCACGACCTTGCGCTTGCCAGGCAGGCGCCGTGCCGCTGAGCTAAATCCCCAGCCCCAGGATCTTGATTTCTTAATGTTTTAATGTTTTGTTTTTGTACCAGAAATCAAACTCAGGGCCTCACACTTGCTAGGCAGGCACTGTGTCACTGAGCTACATCCCTGGCCCTGGTTTGATTTTTTTTTTTCCCCCGTATGGGAAATCAAACTCACGACCTTGCGCTTGCCAGGCAGGTGCTGTGCTGCTGAGCTAAATCCCCAGTGCGCCCCTGGCCCTGGCTTGGTTCTTGAAATAGGGTATCACCATGTAGTTCAGGCTAACCTTGAACTCACTGTGGAGCCCACGCGGGCCTCAGACTTGCAGTGATCCTCCTGCCTCAGTCTCCCGAGTACTGGGATTACCGGCATGCGCCACCACGCCCAGCGACAATTTCTTAATACTGGGGTTAGACTGGGTGCTATCCCACATGTTTGCAGTGTGGGGTGCTATTGGTCCATTGGACCTGGGCCATTCTTTAGGTGAAAGTCCAGAGGGTAACTCGTGGCCGTATACTAACTAGCTCACGTTCACCTACAGAAGCTAAGGATTATAAAAGCTGAGGCACCGGTGTGAACACAGTCACTCTGTAGCCCCGTACAGCCTGCGGTCTCAGGAACTGGGATGCTTTGAACTGGGCACAGCTGTGGAAGGGTTCTCACAACTCCCACAGATCTGCACACTGAGAAGGGACATTCCAGAAACCTGAAACCAGTTCTACACCCATGTCCATTTTTGCTATATGCTTTACTTCCTACATGGAGAAAAGATAGCAGTATTGGTGATTTTATTGTCTTTGATGGGTTTAGGATATGGCTTATAAAGAGTAAAAATTATAGTAGGCACATAAAGAGCAGCCCACTATCACATGATCTTATTGTCTTACTGATTTTTCTAGGTACCTTTATGTCCTCATAAAAATATAAACAACCTAAGTACAATGTAAACAGTAATTAGAGGTCCATCCTCATGGTGGCTACCACTCAGGTTAGCACATGGAGCTAGCATACCAGCACCCAGAAACCCCCGTGTACCCTCCACAGCCTCTTCTTCTTCCCTAGAGGTAAAGAGAGACCATTCTGACTTGTTTATGTATGTATTGGTTATTTTTGCAGTGGTGGAGTCAAACCCAGAGGCTCATGCATGCTAGGCAAGTGCTTTACCACTGAGCTACAGCCCTAGCCCCGGTTCTGATTTTTTTTTTTTTTTTTTTTTTTTTTT
>NW_004955424.1:22149324-22161284 GCF_000276665.1 Chinchilla lanigera
CCACCACGCCTGGCCCTCATCTCTTAAAAGAAAAACAAAACAGCTTTTACCTAAGGAATACAATACAAACTTGTAAAATGTACTGATATTTTACCATGTTTGACACAAAATATTACATAGTGATGAAGTATTTTGTTTTCAAGGCAGACTAGGTTTCTGGCTGACATAAATAATGAAAATAATAGCACGGTTTCAAATGGAGTTTAAAGAGTCAGTTACTCAAGCTTCCAAATAAGGAAGTTCTGAGAGGGGTATTTAATTTCCCAGTTGGCACTCTATCTGGTGACAAATTGGACCTTGAGGAAGATTTGCTGCACCATGGTACACATTGCAAAGGGTCTGTATGCCTTTAAACCAGTTCATTTTTCCTTTGAAAGATTGATGAATTTCTTCTTCTAGCTTTAATGAAGAAAAAGTAGAAGAGAGAGAGAATGGGGATGAGAATTATTTTATTGATACCAACAGTGAAGACTCTTGCGAGGACAAAGGTGAAGACGATGAGGAGAGTGCAGAAGTACCTGTGGAAGAGTAGAATTGCGTCCGCAGGGCCTCCTCTCCGAGCCCGGGCCCCTGTGACGTGAGGACGTCTGTGGGCACCTCTCCTGTGCGTGCAGTGCTGGTGAACAAAGACGTTACAGTCAGAGAAAGCCGAAGCCAGGGGATTGGTGATGTGATCAGTTAGAGTAAAGCTTTCCCTGTGTTTTGGGTTTTTAGAATTGCAACACATGGTCTGTTTGCTGCAGTGATCTTGTATTTTTAAAGTGTTTGGAAGAAAGGTTTGAGAATCACAGCTGTCACAAACTGATTAGTCAGAAATGAATATTATACTTGATGGGGAAAGGGGTTTAGGATTGAGAAGAGAGCGTGGCGTGGCAGCGTGGGCCTGTAATCCCGGCACTTGAAAGGCTGCGGCCAGAGGATGCTGTGAGTTGAAGGGCGACCTGAGCGACATAACCACAGAGCAAGACCCCGCCCCAAACAAAATAAGACGAAACAAAACAATTAAGGGCCAGGGAGATAGCTCAGCGGCACAGCACCTGCCTGGCAAGCACGAGGTCCTGAGTTCGATACTTGGTACCAAAAAAAAAAAGAACTGAGAGAGAAGTATTTGCCCTGGGTGATTTATTTAAAAATACAGTATTTCTAGAAAACATGAATCAATAAAGATTTTAAATTATACTGTTTGCCCATTCTTTTTCTTTGTAATACATTTCACAAAATGAGTCCACAAATTTGACTGCTGGATTTTGAAGTTTCTTATCAGAGCCATTTTTTTACAAAGTACAGTGGTACCTCAGTTCACAAATCTAATTCGCTCCATGACTCGGGACTGTGGCTGGGGTTGTGCTCATCACTCAATGTGGAATTTGTGAACAGAAGTAAAATTTTGCCAAATGCTTCTATTCACCAACCAAACCGAGGCATTGCTGTAATTAAATGTGGGAAAGTAGAAACAAACTTAATTTCCGCACTGATAATTTATGTTGCACTGTCATCACTTTTTACTTTTATGCCTAGTTTTAGTCATTTTATTTTATTTTTTATTTTATTTTAGGTGTGGGGTATTGAGCCAGGGCCTCATGAATGCTACGCATATGCTCTATCATTGAGCTACACCAGTTTATCTTTGGTACCGGGAATCAAACTCAGCACCTTGTGCTTGCCGGGCAAGTGCTTGCACCACTGAGCTATATTCCCCGCCCCCTATACCAGTTTATTTTTGATATGTACAGTAGTAGAAAAATTTTTATACTGATTTTTGAACCTTTTGTATTATTATAGATGTAAATTATTATGGCACCATGTTATCTTAATTATAGGTAAATATCCACACTTTGTATGTACTGACATTGTGCCTAATAACTCGCCTAAGGCAAAGGCTTCAGAGTTACTCAGGGTTTTTAAAGAGGCCTAAAGGATTTATAAGGCACAGAAAAGTATACACTCAAAGAGAGAGGCACTGGAAAAAGAGTCTGGAGCTGGAAATCTACGGAGCTGGGGATTTAGCTCAGCGGCACAGCGCCTGCCTGGCAAGCATGAGGTCGTGAGTTTAACTCCTGGTACCAAAAAGAAAAGAAAATCTATGGGATTTGCAAACCTCTTGTTTGGGCCTGGTTCACAGAAGGAAAGCGACGGCACCACAGATGGAAAGATGGCCCGTTTTACAGGAGAAAGGCACAGGTGCAGTCTTTTTTTGTTGTTGGTAAAGATCAGTGATCTCAGATGCTTTGCCGAAAACATCCTTTGTGACTGTTTGTCTGTTTGTTTGTTTCACACAGGGTCTTTCTATGTAGGTCAGGCTAGCTTGAACTCACTAGCCCAGACTACCTCTAACTCCCAGTGATCCTCCTGCCTCAGCCTCTTGAGTTCTGGGACTACAGTGGTACAGAAATCATGCCCTACTCAGAATCTGTTTTTCTTGGGCCAGGGATATAGCTCAGCGGCAAGTGCCTGCCTGGCAAGCGCAAGGCCCTGAATTTGATCCCTGGTACAAAAAAAAAAAAAAAAAAAAACTTAAATCCGTTTTCTGATTTTTAACCTTATCAACAAAGCTAATTTACAGAATTACAGTATCTTTAGGGATTTGGAGTGTGATGGGCCTGGAAGAAAAGCACAAACAAGCCTAAGAAGTATAAGTATGGATAATTTGGGGTAATTTTAGATCCTAAAGTCTCAGTCTTCTTAAAAGTACAGTTGACATCCAGGTTTGGTGGTGTTCACGTGTAATCCCAGCACTCAGGAGGCTGAGGCAGGAGAATCACCAGGAGTTCAAGGCCAGCCTGAACTACAAAGCGAAACCCTGTCTCAAACAAAAAAAAGTTCAATTGACAAACTGTGATATTCCTTGTCTCCTTTGTACCTCATTTCTTCTGTACTACCTCGCCCTCCCAACTTTGACCCCTTAAGGGATGCAGACGGGCTGAGGGTCCATCTTCTTATGGCTGCTCAGGCCAAAGGAGAGCACTGACCCTGCCTAGTCAGGGACTGAAAGTCTCATGCTTACTGATCTAAAGGAGACAAAGGGGGCTGGGGATATAGCTCAGTGGCATAAGTGCCTGTTTGACAAGTGAGTTCAATCCCCGGTACCACAAAAAAAAAAAAAAAAAAAAGGAGACGAAGATGGGCTGTTGTTTGATGAACCTTCATCCTTCAATAGCTAAAGTCATCCTGATGCCTCTTTACCTCCAGAAGCTGGCTCGCCAAAGGAAAAGTCACCTGACAGGGTCCCAGGAGGTACCCAGGGGCTGGGGATTTAGCTCAGCAGCACAGCGCCTGCCTGGCAAGCACAAAGTCGTGAGTTCAATTCCCGGTACCGGGGAAAAAAAAAAACAAGAAAGGTACCCAAAGATGGGGAGCCTTGACTCCCTGCACCCATGACACAGGCTGCAGGTTTTCTGGCTTCCATCACAAAAAGAATTTTCAGGACACATCAGTAAGAGACATGAAGGAATTTATTAGGCAGAATTAAAGTGCATACTCAAAGAAGGAGTGTGGTACTTCAAGAGAAAGTTGCCCACATTAAACTTTTTGTTGCTAACTTCGTTTATGCTAAACTTTTTGTGCACTATTGCAAACTCACTGTGCAGTGATGTTAATTTTATGAGTCACTTTTTAAAGTAAAATTTTATTATTAAAAAAATCAAAGATGTCACAGGTAAGACATTTACTTTTCTAAAAACAATCATCATCCTTTAAAAAGGATGAACTAGCACTCAGGAGGCCGAGGCAGGAGGATCATTGCGAGTTCCAGGCCAGCCTGGGCTACAAAGTGAGCTCAAGGCCAGCCTGAACTGCATACTGAGACCCTTCCTCAAAAAAAAAAAAGGATGAACTAAGTGTTTTCTTGGGGTTGGGGGTTCTGGCAGTGTAGAGTGGGCCAAGCATATTTGGGCCATCCCACATGCCTGTAGGAGAGAGGGGTGCACCCCGAGAACAATAAAGGCCTGCACATAAGGAAGTTCCTTCCATTTGTTGTTGTGGTAGCAAAAATTATCTAGGTCTCTGAGGATATTAATGTCAAAAGTACCTTCCTCAGGCCATTGGCCCTCGCTATCAAGTTTATATTGATGCCAGGTCTTTTGGCAATAGAAAACTAACCGTTTTGGTTTGACACTGTCTCTAAGGCTCAAGGCATTTACATTGGCCAGCCGGGCATGGTGGTGCACACCTGTAATCCCAGCACTGGGAAGCTGAGGCAGGAGGATCGTTGCAAGTTCAAGACCAGCTTGGGCTACAAAGTGAGCTCCAGGCCAGCCTGAACTGCATAGCGAGACACTGCCTCAAAAAGAAAAAAAGAAAATAAAAAAAAAAAAAAGAAAGAAAAAAGAAAAAAACACATTTATATTGGCCAAGGGACAACCAAGTGGAGTGTCTTGGAGTGTCTTTTGGAAGATGAGAATTAGTATTTCCCATTTTGTGGCTGAATTAAAGGTGAGCCAGAGGCTTAATCAGCCGATCTTGAACCCCTGGGAGGGCCATCACCCTTATTGGGGTGCGAGAGAAGGACAATGCCCAAATCTGACCTCCAGTCATCACTGATAAGGCAGAAGGGTGTCCTGAAGGACCTAAAGGAGAGGGAGTCCTGACATGGGCCCATGTTTTTGGAAAATGAGAAAGCGAGTCACAGCACCAAAATGTTAGGTTTGGTTTTTTTCTTGGCACAAACAAAAACAGAACAAAACAAAAATGCCTTTATTGCAGGCACGGAGAAGACCACAGCAGGAAGGAGGGACCTGGAGCTCCTGAGGGCCTGACCAGGGGAACAAAGGCGACATAGGGCAGGCAGGGGGCGCGGTTCAGGAGGCGGTCTGCCTGATGCGCAGGCTGTGATTGGGCAGGAGGCAGGAAAAAGGAAACAGGAAGTCGAAAGAGGGAGGTAGGAAGTTGTAATTTGAGCAGGGAGGGGAAAGACAGGGCTTGACACATGGCCTCCGGTGGCCTGAGCCATATTGACTTCCCACCGTGATGACTCAGCAGAATCTTCACTGAGGCAGAAAACCCATCACTAAGGGCCGGGCGTGGTGGCGCACGCCTGTAATCCCCGCACTTGGGAGGCTGAGGCAGGAGCACCGTAGTGAGTTTGAGGCCAACCGGGGCTACAAAGTGAGCTCTAGGCCAGCCTGAACTGCACAGCGAGACCCTGTCTCAAAAAGACCAAAAAAAGAAAAAAGAAAAAAAAGAGAAGAAATAATATTCATCATAAATTATTTCAGAAAAGCATAGTATGTTCCATTATAAAACACAAGCTATCTTGTCACATCGTAATAATGCTTAGAGGGAGTGAATAAAGTACAGTATCCATTTGCCAACTGTACAAGCTAGTGTTCCTGAAAACCATGCCGGGAAAGATGCATGGCTGAAAAAACAAACACTTTATGGGGGCATAGAGACGGGGCAAAACAGGGCAGACGGGAACCTAACAAGCGCAGAGCTATTTTGTTTTGCAGTGCTGGCGGTTGAAACCAGGGCTTTGTGCATGCTGGGCAGGTGCATGCTTCTGCTGAGCTATGTCCCTGACCCTTTTTTTTTTTTTTTTAAATAAAAGGAGGAAAACATTAACAGACAGATATTCTTTTACAAAATAGCAAAAGAACAGTACAGACAATACAGAGTTACAAACAAAGTGGTAGGAAATTAACAATGCTTATTGTATTACATATTGATATCTTCAGAGTGGTTTCTCATGAAAACAGATCCTGACCCTTTTTAAATTTTTTATTTCAAGACAGTCTTGCTAAGTTGTCTAGGCTGACCTCAAACTTGTGATCCTCCTGCTTCTGCCTCTTGAGTAGACTACAAAATATACAGTCTATATACATTTTTTTAAAGCATTTACTAATATAAAACAGCCCATTAAATATCAATTTATATATATATATATATCACAATTTTCTTTGTGTAGAATGTAAATCTGGCAAAATGGTGAGTAATTGGTCAAAATTTGGAGTATCTTGCTCATCAAGAAATTTCCAGGACTTTTCTTTCTCCCATAGTTTGAGATTTTATAAATGTGCTTTGCTCTCAGGGTAGTAGAGAGGAATTGTATTCTGCCTCAGCTTTTCTTTTTCTCACAGGGAGACTGAACTGCTACATTTTACCACTGTTTTTTTGTTTAGTTCTTCCTCTCTCCAGCCCCTCCAGTTTCAGCCCAAGGGGGTGAGCTGGAGAAGCTTGGGAGGGTGCTCAGGCCCACCATCGCTTCTGGAGCCACGGGGAAGAATGGGACTTTTAAGGAAAGGGGAGTAGGTAGAGAGTTTATTGTTTTGGGGTTTTTTTTTTGGTACCAGGAATCGAACTCAGGACCTTGCACTTGCCAAGCAGACGCTTGTGCTGCTGAGCTATATCCCCAGCCCAGGTAGAGAATTTAAAAGCAGCAAATACGTGAGGGAAGACGTTTATCTTATTCATAAATAAGAACCTCTATTTTGCTTGAATAACTGCAGGTTTTTTTACACATAGCTGCAGTTTTTAAGATACAGTATTTCACATATTTCTGGAATATCACATCCAACCTGTGAGGCAGGTGGCGTATCCTTTCCATGTTGCTGAACAGGAAATGCAGTCACTCAGGCAATGTCATGCTGCTCGTGATGATAAAATCTGGACCAAAATCCTCTGCTGGTTTAATTACCCAGCCCTCATCTCCTGAGATCAGTTCAAGTTCTGTGTTGACCCAGAAACAAAATAGTTAATGTGTAAACTATCACAATGTAAAACTTAATTTATTTATAATCCTTAATAGAAGTACTCTGGATTGAAACCATTTCCAGGGATGGGATGTGTGCGGCTCAGTGATACAGTGCGTGTCTAGCGTGGTGGAGGCTCTGATTCCCAGCCCCACACAAAAAGAAAAAAAGAAAGAATTCCAAAAGTTTATACCCTTGAGTCAAATCGTAAACACTCTCTAGTTTATTATAAATAATATGGAGTAATAAGCCACTGAGAGTGCACTATATATACTGTTTCACATCCTCAATTTATTCGGTTTCTGTGATGCCCAAAGATATGTGTCATATTCCATAAGATAATATATAAATAAGGTCAGTACCACAGTATAGCAGTTTAACCACTCTATAATTACATAGCATTGCTTTCTCTTTCACTCTTGATTTTGAATTTTTTTTTTGTCTTTTTGAGACAAGGTCTTGCGATGCAGTTCAGGCTGACCTTGAGCTCACTTTGTAGCCCAGGTTGGTCTCAAACTTGCACCAATCCTCCTGCCTCAGCCTCCCAAGTGTGGGATTACAGGTGTGCACCACCACGCCTGGCTTAGATTTTGAAATATTTTAAATCTGTACAAAATTGAAGAAGCACATGCATGTACTCTTCACCTAGTTCACCAATTATTCACCATTTTACCAAATTTACATTTTATTTTATATATATATATATATATATATATATACAAAAAAATATTTTGTTCCCTGTATCATTTAAAAATAAGTAGTAGACATTATGGCATTTTAGCCCAAATATTTCAGTACTTATCTCCTAAGAACTAGGACTTTCTGTATAACTGCAGTTCCATTAAAATTCTTAACAAATCATATATATTTCCACAATGATTCCCTCTGATTTGATTCATGTTAAAAAATCTTGGGCATCAACTGGTGAATGGATAAAGAAGATGTGGGTTTTTTATACAATGGAGTACTACTCTGCCATAAAGAAGGATAAGCTTGACATATTTCTAGGGAAATGGATGCACTTTTGTTTTGGCACTAGGAATTGAACTCAGGACCTTGCATTTGCCAACAGTTGCTTGTGCTGCTGAGCTATATCCCCAGTGATGGATGCACCTTGAGACCATACTCTTAAGTGAAATAAATCAGACAGGTGTGTAAATACCACATTATTTCACTGGTGTGAGAAACCAAAAGTGTGAATAAGGACCAAAATGTATATTAGATATTGTGAAATAGAAAGAAAATGTTCAAATGGGGAAGGGAACAAGGAAGCGGGGAGGGGAAAGGAAAGAAGAGAAAAGTAAAAATGAGAAAAGAAGGAAAATGGAAACAAAGTATTTTGTAAGTGGGGAGGGGAGGAGGGATTGAAGGGAGGGTAGGGGAGTGGGAAAAAAGTGATATACAGGTACAGATTCTCTGTGATGAGTGTGATCACTATGTATATCCAAAATGTACCAATGAGCTGGGCGTGGTGGCACACGCCTGTAATCCTAGCACTCGGGAGGCTCAGGCAGGAGGATCGTTGTGAGTTCGAGGCCAGCCTGGGCTACATAAGTGAGCTCAAGGCCAGCCTGAACTGTATAGCAAGATCCTGTCTCAAAAAAAAAAAAAAAAAAAAAAAAAAAAAAAATCAATGAAATCTGATTGGAAAATAAATAAATAAATCTTTATGTACAAAAAAATCTTGGGCAAAAATAATAGCTAGTTTATGTAATGGCATTACTTGAGAAACAGAATGTCAGTTTATACCAGTGTTATTGATGTAAGAGTTGATTACTTGGTTAAGGAGGTGGCTTATCAAGTATTTTTATTATAAAGACACCTATATCCCTTATGATGAACTACCACTAGGTGGGGCTGATGTTTAACACTCTGTGAGTACCCTTCCCCCACAAAGTTTTCATCCAGTAGTTGCAGTATTCCTTGATCATCCTTACCTGAATGAGTTTTTACACTGGGAGTTGCAAAATGGCCCTTTTCTGATTGTGCTTTGCATTCCATAGCTGGTGGTCTCTGTAAAGAAGAGCTGGAAGCTCTTTTTTTCTGTTTTTGTTTTTTGTTGGTACCAGGAGTCGAACTCAGGACCTTGAGCTTGCCAGGCAGGCGCTTATGCCACTGAGCTATATCCCTGGCTAGAAGCTCTTTTATGTGAATCATCACTATGACCCAGACGTCTCCATTTATTCAAGGAGTTATAATGTATTGCATCATTACATTTTTAAAATTATGCTCAAATTGCCCTAAATTTAGCCAGCAGGTCCCCTGCAAGCTGACTTCTGTGCTTTACTTCCACCTCCCCATCAGTCTGCTCACTGTCTCACTTTCTGCCCCAAGAAGTTCAAGGATCCTCCTGTACTCCCTGCCCCACCCCTGGAACCAGCCATTTCTTTGAAAAGCCCAGAAGCCTTTTTTAGAGAATGGTGTTCAGAAACTAGGATCTCGTACTAGGTATGCACATTGCTATCAGATACCTGTCAGCCCTAGATCATTGTAGTGGACAGAAATACACGTATACATAAACCATAGCTTCATACTGGTAAGTCCAAGTCAAGTCTAGCAACACAGAGTTCTCCGCCTTTCTCCGACTGCATGTTTGTATCTTTTTTGTCCCACAGTGGGAACCCTGGTTTCCTATAACATCAGTGTATTTACTCATATGCATTTGCCCTGTATTATACATAAAGTCACTTCAGAATTTCTACCTCCGTACGGCTTCTTTGAGACAGAATTTTGCAATGTTGCCCAGGCTGGCCTCAAATTCCTGGGCTCAAGGGATTTTCCTGCCTCAGTCTCCTTGGTAGGTGGGATTTGCAGAAACGTGCCACTGCACCAGGCTCACCAATACTCCTACCAGCAACAAACCGAGTAAGTAAGGTTCAAGTCAAGCAGTTTTTTTTCTTTTTAATTCTTAGACTAGACGCCAGCAAACGTGTACGGTAACTTTTGTATTCAAAACTTTAAAATCTAGAAAATTCCCCAGATTAATGTGTAGCTAAGAAAGGTGTTGCAGGACAAGAATGCAGCCCAGAGCTTGCCTACCATGTGTGAGACCCTAAGTTAGATCTTATAGAAAAGCTATTAGGAGAAATTAATGAAAATTTTTTTTCCATTGAGGACTGACTCCAGGAGCTGCTCACTGAAGTACTCCCAGCTTTTTTTTTTTTTTTTTTGAGATGGGGTCTCATTAAGTTACTAAGTTGCCCAAACTTAAATTCTGGGCTGTTTGGGTGGGCTCCAATTTAAAATCCTACTGCTTCACTTCCTCTAGTCTGATCAGGAAATACGTGTCTCAGCATTACCCTAAGCTTAGAGTGGACATCAGGCCTCAGCTGTTGAAGAACGCTCTGCAGAAAGCAGTAGAGAGAGGCCAGTTAGAGCAGATAACTGGCAAAGGTGCATCGGGGACATTCCAGCGGAAGAAGTCCGGGGAGAAACCCCTGCTTGACGGAAGCCCGATGGAATATGCACTCCTGTCTGCCACTGCAGCCGTGAATGAGCCAAAGCCGTGCTCCACCCCTGCTCTGAAGAAGTATGTCCTGTAGAATCTCCTGGGGACCGATTCTAATTATCAAATGCATTTGCTGAAGAAAACGCTGCAGAAATGTGAAAAGAATGGGTGGATGGAGCAGATCTCTGGTAAAGGATTCACTGGCACCTTCCAGCTCTGTTTTCCATATTACCCAAGCCCAGGAGCTCTACTTCCAAAGAAAGAGCCAGATGATTCTAAACAGGAAGATGAGGATGAAGACGAAGATGAGTCATCAGAAGACTCTGAGGATGAAGAGTCACCACCTAAGAGAAGGTTGCAAAAGAAAACTCCAGCCAAGTCGCAAAGGAAAGTGGCACCCATGAAGCAGAGAGGGTCCAAGCCTGCACCTAACGTCCCAGCTGCTCAGCGGGGGAAAGCTAGGCCCTGCCCAAGAAAACCCCTCCTCGGGCCAAAACTCCTGCCAGAAAGGCCAGACCCTCACCCTCGGTCATCAAGAAACCTAGCGGCCGCTCCTCAAAGAAGCCTCCAGCCCGTGTGAGAAACCAAGTGAAATGACCTGGCAAGGGGAAATCCACCAGGAAGAAGTCTTTCAAAACAAAAAAGTAAATTTTATAGCAAGAAGAGGTATCATGATAAAATTCAAAATCTTATTCTACAAGGTCAGGGTGCATTTGTTTTTAGTTTTGAAGCTTATAAAATTTCTTTTTTTCCTCCCATATGAACATTGTGGGGAGGGAATACGATATACCAGTTTAGGCATTTGTTAGCTTTAGGTGCTGTTTTTGGTGCCTACCCCTTCCCCAGTCATTTTAATTTCTGCTATAATCTGGACTCTCCTAAACTATATAATCTATACTTGTCTTTTTTTGCCTGGCCTGTCCCAACCTCTTTTTTTCCTTCTTTTTCTTATGGTAAGCTTTGGTGCCTCCCTCTCCCACTGTTTCTCCCTCTCTCAGTCTCTCCCTGTCTGTCTGTCTCTCTATCCTCGTTTTACCTAAACACTTGTAAAGATTTTTATATTTTTAGAACGCATCAAGAACAGGATGCTGGTGGGGCTGGGAATTTAGCTCAGTGGCACAGTACCTGCCTGGCAAGCACAAGGTCGTGAGTTCGATTCCTGGTACTGAAACAAAACAAAACAAAACAAAAAGAACAGGATGCTGGTGAGGTAGGTGCTGGAAGTGAAAAAGCGGCAGCGTAGCACTGACTGCATGGTAAAGCCTCCTCCCTGGAGACTTTAGCGATAGCTGTAATAATTAGTCTTATTTATAGTTACTCCACTAACCCTCTTTCTCCAGCTATGAACAGAGACAACTTCGCTTTGGAAATAACCTGAAAACAATGTGATCACATTTGTTTCAGAAGATGCACGACTCCTTTGGGCCACTTTTCACACTGAGCACCTTGCAGGTACTGTTCCCCGGCCCTGAGCACTGCGTTCCCTTCCCAGCCAGCAGAAGTCCTCCACACCGCTTGGTTCTGACTGCAGGGGAATACAGGAATATACTGAATCCAACTTGCAGTGTCACCTCTCTTACCAAAAATCAAAACGTATAAAGTCTTCTTGATGAAATGTTTAAATATATTTTTTACTATTTGAAGCATGAGTTGTCACTTATTGTTTGCCTTTTTTATGAGGAAATGTTGGAATGTCACAAATGTAGAAATGTTAAGTGGAAAAACATTTAGTTTGCTTAAATAAAATAGATTCCAGATCCAAAAAAAAAAAAAAAAAACCCTCCTGTTCAGCCTTCCAGCGGTAGGATTACAGGCATTCACCACCC
>NW_004955424.1:22162625-22166418 GCF_000276665.1 Chinchilla lanigera
TTCTTTTTTTTTTTTTTTTTTTTAACTTCTAACTGATAATCATCTTTTCCTTTCCGGGCTCTTGCGTTCTTTATTTTAGTTTTATTTTTGTGTGTGTGGGTACTGGGAATCAAAGCCAGGACATCATTCTTGCCAGACAGGTAATGTGCCGCTGAGCTATATCTCGGCCTGCTTCTTTATTTTTGAAAATGTTAGTTTGTGATGAAGGAAAGCAAAGGACTAGTTCTGAACCGAGTATGTGTCTCTCTGCTGGCTTTAATATTGTCACGCTGAGGAGGAAACTCTGTGAAGTTCAGTGGTCAGGATCCACTATTCATATATGGTAGCGTTACTAATTATAGGGAATGTAAATCTTTAATAGTTTTATTGATGATTTTGAAATTTTGGCTTCCTCCACAGTTAGGCTTGATTTGATCACCACTGTTTTTCTTGTCTAATGTGCTTGTACTGATACAGGGGAAATAAATGTAACTCTCAACCTGCTAGATATAAATACACCGAGTTTGTGTTCCCAAAACTGAAGAATGAATTCTAAGGAACAACGGAGGTTAAGAGTAGGAAATATTTATTGAGAGAGAGAGGGAGAGAGATAGCTCCTGAGAGCCAGGAGAGGACCTGAAAAATGGGTGCTGTGGACCCTACTTTATAGAAGACGTTTACAGAGCAAAATCATGTAGTGGGTACAAAATCACAAAGTGGGTACAATGTGAGACAAAACTATAATCAACCACTAAGATTACAGTTTAGCTGCTTAGGTGACATTGATCCAGTGGGGAAGCAGGTCACACAGCAAGTGTACATGGAAAGAACAAGAACCTTTGCAGGAAGAGATGACTCAGGTGGTCTTGGTCACCTGCTGGGGTGACTGATGTTAATTTGTTGTTTATCTCTCAGGGAGGCAGGTGGGCCAGGTCATTTTGTCTTTATCTTGAGACCTGGCCTCTAACAGATGTGCCTCCAGCCACAGTTGCAATATGTTTTTATCTTCTTTTTTTTGTTTGTTTTTGTTTTTGTTTTTTTGGTTTTTTTTTTTTCCGGTACCAGGAATCGAACTCACGATGTCACACTTGCCAGGTGGGCGCTGTGCCGCTGAGCTAAATCCCCAGCCCCTACGTTTTTATCTTCTGTATTAACTCCCTCAAGGGCCTCGCTCTGCCTGATTGCCTATACTTTTTTTTTTTTTTTTTTTTTTGGTCTTTTTGAGACAGGGTCTCACCATGCAGTTCAGGCTGGCCTTGAGCTCACTTTGTAGCCCAGGCTTTTCTCGAACTCGCAAGGATCCTCCTGCCTCAGCCTCCTGAGTGCTGGCATTACAGGCACGTGCTACCACACCTGGCTCTACCTGTAATATTTTTACCTAGCTTAGCTGCCTGTGATATTCCCCCCTTTGAAGAGGCACCCCTATCTGCCATAAGGAAGCAAGGGGCAATGAACATTCTGGCTATTTCTGGCTGAAGGGGGTCGCAGTTGTGATCAATAGTCAGAGGGTCAGTGTTGAGTAGGTGTATAGCTGTAAGTGTGGGAGAGATGAGACCAAAGAAACTGTTAAGTATGCATGGGCCAAATAATAAGATCAACAAGACCATTATGAATATAACCAAAAATATGTCTACCAGAAAGAGCCAGTAATAGCCTCCCACAAAGAGGGTAAGGAGAAGGTCCAGGGACTTTTAGAATCTGTCATGGCATCAACATGTTGTTTAATATCTTGAACAGCCATCGAAATATTAGCAGAAGGATCATGAGTGTATGTACAACATTTAGCTTAAGTTTGGTTCCAGGAGAGATAGGAAGAAAAGCAGAGCAATAGGATACGATAGTGTCTACGGTTGTCTGACTATGGCCCCTACAGTGTTATGAGCACGGCATTCTAATTCCTGTTACAGAAAGTGGGTTTTTTTGTTGTTTTTTTTTGTTTGTTTTTAGACAGGATCTTACTATGTAGCCCAGGCTGGCCTCAAATTCGCAGTGATCCTCCTGCCTCAGCCTCCAGAGTGCTGGGATTACAGGCGTGCACCAACACGCCTGGCCTAGAAAGTGTTTCGATTACACTAAAAAGTATGCCTTAAAATAGAGGATGGTTTTTTGTTTGTTTGTTTTTGTTTAGAGGATGGTTTTAGCAACATATTTGGAATGGACATCCCAGCTGAGTAAGAGCTCCAAGTCTTAAAAAGACGAATGAGTTTGTTTTTGTGGCAGCGGTGCAACCTGGAGCCTGTACTGCAGGGCAGGGCTATGGCACGACAGGCATTTGGCACGTTTCTCCCTCTCTTTGACCGAGTAGTGGCTGAAAAGAGCTCAGCTGGAACTGTCACCAAAGAAGACGTGATGCTTCCAGAAAAATCTCAAGGCAAAGTACCGTGGTCGCTGTGGGACCCGGCTCTGAGGGGGAAGGCGGAGAGATATGACCAGTTGGTGAGAGAGTTGGAGCTCAAGTTCTTCCAGAAGATGGAGGCACCAAAGCAGTCCTGGAGGACAAGGGTTATTTCTTATTTAGAGATGGTGACGTTCTGGAAAATACGTAGAGCGAAGTAAACCGTGTTGAGATGGCCTTGCACAACGCTGCCCATCCCACCGACGTCCTGCAGTCCTTCATCATGTAGTTTCCATGACTCTGCAATAAACTGAAGACAATTACGCTAGTGAAAAAAAGGTGCGTGATCAAAATGGTAAGTGAGGAGAAAGGAGGGGAAGAAAGGAGAGAAGAAAGAGGCCACTGTGGAGCAGGCATGCCTTAGTTCAGGAGTGGGCAGAAGGCAGTCAGAAGAGTGAACAAAGCGTTCAGAGCACAGCCGGTCAGGAACCTAGGAACTCGGAGAACTGGATAAATTCTCGATGAACTGCACGTGGTTTCCAGCAGACAAAATAGTTAAAACTAATTCTCAAACGCTGGGAAGCCAGGCATGGTGGTGCACACCTGTAATCCCAGCGCTCAGGAGGCTGAGGCAGGAAGATTGTTGCAAGTTCAAGACCAGCCTGGGCTACAACGTGAGCTCAAGGCCAGCCTGAACTGCATAGCGAGACCCTTTCTCAAAAAAACAAAAAACAAAAAACCTCACAGGTTCAACTTGGTTGTCCACACCCTGACACATGTCAATAATTTTCTTTCCAGCAGGTGACATCCCAGCTCCCAGAACGACTGTGTGGCCTGCATCGAGTTTGCGCCCCTTGTCTCTGTGGAGCTCCCCTTTCTCCCTGTTTCCCTTCAGGGAGTCTTCCTGGCACCTTTGACCTTCCCTTGACAAGCGCCTGCCCTGACTCAAGGGCCTCACCTAGCTGCCACTCAGGACTTCTTGTGTCCTTGGAGGCAAGCCTTTTAACTTTCAGCTTTCCGGCCCTAGGGGTGGAACAAAGCCTAGTGTACAGGAAGGGCTTAATGTGTGTTTTCAGTGAATGACTCTAATAATCACGCACTTAATGTTTCAGCAAACATCTCAACAATGTAGGTCTAAGAGTAACTTATTCCCAGTTTTTTAATCTTCATAGGTACACACCTGAAGACTATTCACTACCAGATTTATGATATAAGCATCCTTCTTTAAAGTACAGACTGTTGGGCCAGGGATATAGCTCAGCGGCACAGCACCTTGCTTGGCAAGCACAAGGTCCTGAGTTCGATTCTTGGTTCCAAAAAAACCCACACAGGATGTTTTATTGAAGGTGTTTAGTTCATTTATTTCAACCACAAAACTAGTCTATAAATAATTCATTAAAAAAAAATTAGTCTCAGCCAGCATGGTGGCACATGCCTGTAACTCCAGTACTTAGGAGGCTGAGGCAGGAGGATCGTTGC
>NW_004955424.1:22166588-22170691 GCF_000276665.1 Chinchilla lanigera
CCCCCCCGACAAAAAAATCAGAATGTCCCACATACATATTAATTTTTTGTATTTTTGAGACAGGGTCTCATTATGCAGTTTATACTGGCCTTGAGCTCACTTTGTAGCCCAGGCTAGTCTTAAACCTGCAATGATCCTCCTGCCTCAGCCTCTGGAGTGCCTGGGTTACAGGTGTTCGCCAGCACACCTGGCACTAATTCATTTAGTCAACAAAAACTTAGTATGGGCGCTGAGACTATATCAGCAAACAAAAAAGACAGCCTACCAAGCCTCATGGAACTTATATTCTAGTGGTTGGGAAGAGACAAACCATAGAAAAAGAGCATGTCAGCTGACTAATAAAGAAAAGTAAATCAAGTCAGGTGTGGTGGGGCACACCTGTAATCCCAGCACTCAGGAGGCTGAGGCGGGAGGGAGTATCAGCAGGAGTCCAAGGCCAGCCTGAACTACATAGTGAGACATTGTCTCAAAAAAACTAAAACAACAAAAAATAAAGTGAAGTAAAGCAAGGCAGTAAAGAGGGCTGGGGGAGAGTTTGCTCCTTAGAGTCAGAGAAGGCCTCCCTGGAAGGGGACATTTGAGCCAGGACAGGAAGGAACTGCGGACCATGGGCAGGAGAGGCACCTCACAGACTGAGCAGGTGGCCCTGGGGCGAGCGCCTAGGACCAGGACCAGGCAGGCCGGAGCGGCGAGGGAAGAGAGAGCCGAAGCCAGCAAAGCAGCGGCGCTCCGACGCCCGGGCCGCAGGCCGCAGCACGGCGGTCGTACTCTGTGTGAGCCCCGCGGGAGGGACCCGGGTTCGAGGGGCCACTCCGGCCGAGCCGGGGGACCCGTGCAGGGGAGGCTGCCCTGGGGGCGCGGCTGCAGGAGACGTGAGAAACTGGGCTCCGGGTCTGGTTCAGCGGTAACCCTGAATGGTCTGAGGCGGGGTGAGAAGCTGACACATGCGAGGATACGGCGTCCGGAGTGACTGAAGGGCGGAGCTGCTGGCTCAGAAGAAATGGGGCTGAGGACTCGCCGGTGACTGACGCCCTGTCCCCCCCCCACGCGCGCCGCTCCGCCCCCTCGCCCTCTGCCGCGTCCCGGAGGCCTGCGCTGCGCGGGGAGCGCGCCCCAGCCGGCCACGGCGGCTCTGCGGGCCCAGCAGCAGGGGGCGGGTGGGGCCGGACAAGCGACTCAGCTCTCTGCTTGCTGGAGGGTTCCGAGAGCTTCGACAGGGGACAGCCAGCTGCCTACAGTGACAGTAACACTGTCAGTAACTTTCCTCCCTTTGTTCCCCTGCGCTTCCCAGATGACCTCCCACCAGCTTTCGCTGCTTAACAAACCACCCCCAAACTTAGTGACTTGAAAAATAACCATTTTTGCTCACGATTCTGTGAGTCGGCAATTCGGGGTGCACTCAACGGAGGGTGGTCTTGCCTGGGTCACTCAGTGGCTACAAAAGTCCGGCCGCTTGGTCGGGCCGGCCGGTTTCAGACGACAGGTGGTAGGTGCTGGTCCTCAGCTGGCTGAGAGGCTTTCCATGCGGTGGCTCGTTTATTCTCCGCGCTTTCTCCCGCTCCACTGCCCTAGACTCCCAGTCGGTCTCAGGCAGCGCTCCTGGGAAGCGGGACCTAAGAAGCTGTGTGAGGCCTGGGGCAGACGTCCCGCGGGCCCATGTGTGCACGCTTTCGGTCAGAGTGAGCACAGGCGCCAGGGTAGGTTCAAAGGGGCAGGGACAAATCCCACTTCCTGATGGGAAGGCGGTCAAGGTCACACTGCCGAGGAGAGGCATTCCCTAAGGGAAGAACCTTGAGGCCACCTTTGCAAAAAATCTACCCATCAACACCCCAAAAGATCCTCTGCTTCCCTTGTCTGAGTCTGCTTTTGAGGAGATCTAAACAAAGCCAGGGGTGAATGGGAACCAAAACTCTGGCGTGGACATGCTAAGTCAGAGATGTTTGTTGGCTCATGCCCAGGGTTCGGGAGTCGCGGGAATGTACTGAGGTGTGTAAAGTTGCGGATCTGAAGCTGAGCACACAAGGAGTGCGCTGATAGAGAAAGAAGCCTGCGCCGTGGGTCGTGCCAGTGTTGAGGGGTTGGGGAGAGGCGGGACTAGGAAAGGACAATGAGAAGGAGGAGCTACAACACCCTAGAGTAACAGTGGCAGCCTGAAGGCCAAGGATCAAGTGTTCCAGAAAGAGTTAGAAATTGACAGGAGGCAGCCCTCCACGCAAAGTGACTTGGGTTCTTTTTTTCCTATGCATCAGCATTTTATTTTCATCTTCATTATTTTCTCTTCAATTCACTTTGAATTATAATTTCAAGGCAGAGTAAGTAAAACGTTTCTCTTCAGGCAAGACTATAAAAAATGAAGAGCCAGGTGTGGTGGTGCGCACCTGTAATCCCGGCACTCGGGAGGCTGAGGCAGGAGGATTGCCATGAGTTCAAGGCCACCATTGGATTATACAGCAAGACCTGTCTAAAAAAAAAAAAACAAAGGAGAAGAAAGCCAAGGAAAGGCAACAGCCCTAACTAAGATCCAGCACGGTTTAGACCTGGATGCAGGATTTTACAATGAACTAGGGATTACGCCTTCTTAAAATCAATATTTAATAGAGAGAATTATTGGGCTAGTCTGCAACTCACATGTGATCAGTCTTACGCGCCCCACCCCAATTTGCGCCCTTCCAGCCTCGCTTTAGTCTACCCAAAATAGTCTGGTCGCCTCCCTTCTCTCCGACAGTAACCGTTGCCTTCCCCCTCCAAGACTTCCTGAGCTTATTTTTGTCATGCGTTCCAGAACATAATAATGCAGTAATTTCCTGAGTTGTACATTCTGTGCCTAAAAGAAGAATAAGAGCTGACCATAAAAACCTGGATTTAGCTCACAATTAGACAACTTCTCTCATTGTCTGTAAACAATTACCGAGAAAGTTTCTCTTGCTATTTTTTTGAGACAGGTCTCACTATGTGCATCAGGCTGGCCTTGAACTCACTTTGTAGCCCAGCCTGGCCTCGAATTTAAACAGTGATCCTCCTGCCTCAGTTTTCCCAAGTTCTGGGATTACAGGTGTGCATGACCACACCTTTCTATTTTATCTTTTCAAAAGAAGTATTTTAGGCATGCATGGTGGCACATGCCTGTAATCCCAGCACTCAGGAGGCTGAGGCAGGAGGATCATTGCGAGTTTGAGACCAGCCCGGGCTACAAAGTGAGCTCAAGGCCAGCCTGAACTGCATAGAGACACCCTGTCTCAAAAAAAGATACCCCCGCAAAGAAAACCCTGCTCCCATGGCCTATCTCAGGTTCAGCTTTTGGGGGAGTCTGTTTTCAATACTGAATATGTAGTAGCCTGGGCCCACATCGTCTGACAAGAACAGCTGGGGTGCAGAGGCAGCTGGCCTGTCCCAGTCACGTTTCCCTGTGTGCACAGAGGAGACACTGAGTCCGCAGTTCTGCACGGGTCACACACAGGCAGAGGAGCTATCATTTCCTTTTAAATTTTCAAGTAGTGAGAGAAGAGACACAATGAACAGACATAGTTCACAACTTCAAAACCACGATGTGTCTAATTGAAAAAACTACAAAATTAAGAACTAGTCATTTCATAAGTATCTTTTATTTGGTAATTTTTTTCTTTTTCTAGCTTTTGTCTTTTCTGCTTATTTTCTTGAGTTGAAATTTCAGGAGATCCATTTCAAGAACTGGCCCGCTTTGTTTAATTTCTGTGCTCTGGGCATTGGTTACCTCATTAGCTTGAGTGCTTTCAGGAGAGCAGGTAATGCTTTAACTCCGATTAGCAGGCGCTCCTGGGGGAAAGAACATGCCGGTCACGTCTAAATTAATTCTACAACCTTACGAAATTCGATTTCCACAAAAGAATGTGAAAATCATCCTAGATAATTTGGGTAGCAATTTCATCTGACAAATGGGAGATTCGAGTCTTTCAAACAGAAAAGACATGGAAAGCAAAAATTGCTTGCATGTGAAAAAATGAGTGCATGCATATGATTTAAACTTTATTTATTTATTTATTTATTTTTGGGTTTTTTTTGGTTTTTCTCCGGTACCGGGAACCGAACTCACGACCTTGCACTTGCCAGGCAGGCGCTTTGCAGCT
>NW_004955424.1:22172631-22177221 GCF_000276665.1 Chinchilla lanigera
TGATCCTCCTGCCTCAGCTTCCTGAATGCTGGGACTACAGACATGCAGCACCATGCCTGGCATTGTTAGATTCTTAGACTGAAACTAAAAACTAACGGGAGTTTTTAAGCAGAACTTGAACAAACATCGCTTGGAGTAGGGATATTTCCTGGAAGGAGTGGTTCAAGTGTTCTGAAGCACTGAGGAAGGATTTAGCAACGTCCTTCTGATTAAAATTGATTTCTGAACCTGAGTGTATTCCTTTGAGTAGCTCAGTTCTGCCACATACTTTTTTGAGAACAGGTTAATTTATTTATTTGTTTATGTATTTATTTATTTTGGTCTTTTTGAGACAGGGTGTCACTATGCATTTCAGGCTGGCCTTGAGCTCACTTTGTAACCCAGGCTGGTCTTGAACTCACAATGATCCTCCTGCCTCAGCCTCCCAGGTTTATTTATTTATTTTTTGAGAACAGGTTAATTTTTAAAGATGGACAAAAGTAATTTGATAACAAGTGTACTGGATAAAATATATAATCAGACTGGTGGCACTGGTTAGAAAGAAGCTTAGCAGGGCAATGACACTAGAGTCCCTGTGCGGCTCAAAAACTGCTCCCGAGGGAATCTGTAAGTGCGCCAGGTGCTTCGAGTGCTGCAGCAGTGTCCACGGCGGGCTCAACCCCGAGGACAGGGCCTGTGGCCGTGGTGCCGGTCACTGCGCCCCAGCAGCTGCTCAGCGGGTACCCGGGACGCACTGGCGGAGCGACCCGTGAATGAGCGCGGACAGTCACAGTGCGGCCGATCCTGATTTCCAAGCATCTGGGTTCATGGGAAATGCACCAAGCGGTTCAGCTTTTTATTTCTTCTGCTACCTTCGGAATGTGTTCCATTTGCAAAGTTAAAGACCACTTTACAGTGATTGCGCTGGACAGATAATACCACCCTCATTTTATAGAGGGGAAAGCTGAGACGTGGGACAGGTAAGTCATTTTTTTTAACCTTAGTGTCTAAGTAACATTCTCACTTTTACTGTATCGGCTCCTGCCCATTCCTGACTAAATCTTCAGGAAAGTCAAAGGAGTACCCAGGGCTCTGGGACTGGAACAGACAGAGGCTGCATGTGGAGGGCAGATGCCTGAGTGAGGTCGGGAGCTACCGGGGGAGAAGGTGGGAGCGGGTCCTGGGTGGACACTGTCTCCCACAGTCACTAGCTAGGAACTGGAAGACGTGCACTTAAACCACCTGAAAGTACAAGTGTACTTAACCACTTGTACTTAAACCCACCGAAATCAAATGACGCTCTTTGCTTTCAAGTGGACATGTTATGACAATGGTTCATGCCAAATAAAGTTTTCAGGGACTGATATATTTTACCCAGATTAGCAGTTTTACTCTGGTAAAAAGTTAAATTTGATAGCACTGGGTGTAGTGGCGCACACCTATAATCCCAGCACTTGGGAGGCTGAGGCAGGAGGATCGTTGTGAGTTCGAGACCAGCCTGGGCTACAAAGTAAGCTCAAGGCCAGCCTGAAAAAAAGCAAAAAAAAAAAAAAGGAAGAAAGAAAGAAAAAGAAAAAATCCTTACTTGGTAAAGATGTTGTGTACTTAGCTTTCTGTTTACATGCATCCAAATGCAATGTAGACCGAAACATTCAATATTTCTACCTTTGTGTATCTCTTAAAGTTCCAGTAAGAAGACAGAGTTAACAGGATCATTCCTGCACAAGGTCCTCATGGCAAGGAAGCAAAAGAGGAGGAGAGGGAGAGGGATAAGGGCTGGGGCCCCGCTCTCCCCTGCAATGACGGGAGAGCTTCCTCTAGGCCCAGCTCCTGAATCTCTGTCACCTCCCAACCGCGCCTCGAACGAGGGGCCAGGCCTTAGCCCGCAGCCTTCGCAGGCCGGTCCGGACCCACCTAATGCAGTGGCCATCATCTCGGCCTAGAGGGCTTTGTTTCCTCAGCGAGGGCGATTTCTACTCTCAAAACACCATCTCCAACGAGGCAGCGGGCGCCCGAGGCCCTGAGGCTGCCCACACGGAGCAGCTGTGGTGGCTGCAGATGCACCGTAGACCCAAAGCGCTAACTGTGGAAGTCAGGGTCGCTACTGTCTGGGTTAGCTCTCTGCTCACAGCACTGCAGAGAATGTGAGCAGCTTCCTCCAAAATTCATCTTTTAGCCTGATTCTGCAAAATTCAGGTTTTTTTTTTTTTAAAGAATGCATATATTTGTTGAAACAGGGCTTCTGATTCTCAGAAACAGATTATTAAGCCTTTCCGGTTCTGCCATTAATAGACTGTATAGGTAAAAAAAAAAAAAAACAACCTTATTGGAAATTTGAAAAACTATACTGACTAATGAAAGTAATACTATAATGGGAACGGCCTGGCCACAAGAAAAACCTTGTGCAGGTGCGTGTTCTTCACACACAGTCACTTTCGCACGCAGTCACATGTTGTACTACTCGTGATTGTCTAGTTGCCATCGACCTAACAATCTCTACACTAGGCAGGGCCCCCCAAGCCCTTCCGGTGTTCGCAGCGCGCCGAAGTTTGCCCGGGGTGCTGGACGCGGAACCTTAGGATTTAGTGTTTGCCCTGCCAGGTCTCCGTCTTGCTTTGGTCGCACTCCTTTCTCGTCCACTCTTTTCCCTTGGGGGTGGGGGTGTTTCCCCGTGCCTTCGCGCATTCCAGTGTTTAACTTTCGATTTTTACAGGGTCTCACAGCTAGGAGTTTGCCTGAACTCTCAGAAGGGACTCTGGACTCCAGCTTTGCAGCAGTGCTGAAACTGGTAGGACTTTGGAAATTCTTCAGGATGGATTAAATGCATTTTGCATAAACGGATGTGCATGAGTCTTTCCGGAGGCTGGGACAGAATGTTAGGGCTCGTATCTGGATGTGCCCCCAAAGCCTCAGGAACTCATAACTGGGGCTCTGGGGAGGTGATTTTTAAAAAATTAGGTAACATTCGATTCCTGGTTCAAAAAAAAAAAAAAAGAAAAGAAAAGAAAACACGGTAACATTTTCAGGTTCCCAGGATTAGGACCTGATATCTCCGGGGGCTGTCAGTCAGCTCCTCCACTGAGGTTCTTGTAGGGGGAGGAAAGTTCTACCGGCAGAGTACCAACAAGCGCAGTTTATTTTCTGTTTTTATCTTTTTCCACCTCAGAAAATGTATTTATTTCTGAGAAACTAAGACAGGTCGTGCCTTACTCTGTGTGGATTATTGTAACAAAAATAACAGACTGGGCAGCTGAAACAAGAAGTTTATTGTTCACAGTTCTGAAGGCTGAGGAGCACCGGATCAAAGTACTGCAGGCTTGGCATCTGAGGGTCCATTCCTGGTGACGTACAAGTGTCTTCGTGTTGTGTCCTCGCCTGGCAGAAGAGGGTAGGAGGGCTCCGTGGGCACTAACTTCCCTCACACGCACTCTGTCCGCGGGGCCTGAGGTGCGCCGGCGTCTGGGAGGTTAGCGTTTCAGCCTGTGACTTTGGCACGCGGGTAATGCAGGCTACTGTGAGCAACGGCTCCTATATCACAAAAAGAGCTATATTTTCTAAGGAATCAGTGTAGTAGTATTTGTGACTCATTCATAAAGATGTTTGATTGTCTTCCATCAAGAAACTCCTACAAAATTAAGTTAATGAGCAGTGGAGGTGGCAAAGCAATCCTTGCGATCACATTGTTTTATGTCTCGTACCGTCAGATACCATTAGATATAATTTGCAGATAGAATATAAAACCTGTTAGCATTCCCCACGTTGAGTCATTATCGCCACCTCACAGAGCCAGCCTGCAACCGTGGAACCTTGCCAGTGAACCCGGTGGCGCCCAGCTTCCGAACCCCAGGCGCCTTGCTTCTGCTGAGAGTCCCGGATGGAGGGACAAACACATCGTCAGCAGCGTCACCTGGGCAGTTTGAAGTTTGGTTTGGAAGCCCAGAAACTTACTCTGCTTTTTGCCTTCTTAAAAAGAAAAATAAGCACCTGTGCATTTCATTCAAAAATATTTTTACATCGGGCATGGTGGCGCACACCTATAACCCCAGCACTCAGGAGGATCCTTGTGAGTTCAAAGCCAGCCTGGACTACAAAGTAAGCTCAAGGTCAGCGTGAATTGCATAGCGAGACCTGAGACCCTGTCTCAAAAAGACAATATATATAACAATTTCTTTAGTGGAAAGGAATATTATGGGTTATTTGAATGTTATATTTAATCAGTGTAAAGTCACACTTTTTATATTAGTATTTAATCTTGGTTTTAAAAAGGTCGGGCAACCCATTCATTTGGGAGCTCCCCCCACTCCCACACCCACCCCCCGTCTCTCAGGAGCTATTCCCATTCCCTATTCCTATTCTCCAATAATTTTTCCTACTTTTTTTTTTTTTTTTTGGCTTTTTGAGACAAGATCTTGCACCATCATGCCCGGTTTAAATTTTGCTACTTAAAAAAAAAGGAGTTTCATTCTTAAGTAGTATATTCTATTTAGGAAATCAGTTCGCTGGGCGTGGTGTGTGTAATCCCAGCACTAGGGAGGCTGAGGCAAGAGGATCCTTGAGAGTTCGAGGCCAGCCTGGGCTACAAAGTGAGCTCCAAAACAGCCTGAACTGCAT
>NW_004955424.1:22177766-22179226 GCF_000276665.1 Chinchilla lanigera
AAGGGCCACCCTTTAAAATATTTCAGTTCTGTTTAGACTGGCATAACTGGAAAGCCTCCAAGACACTGTAGGACTTTTAAACGACGGCAGAAGCAAGACATCTTAAATATTTAATAAAAATAAAATCTTCAATTTAATGGCTTTGAAAAGTCTTAGAAGATGTCCCTGGCCAGGGCCAGTGTGACACCGACAGCGTGGCCTGAGGATGACCGCGGGGGACGCCGCGGGGCTCCCGAACCAGGAGCAGCTGCAGTCAGGGCCTTTCTGCTTCTCCCAAGTCCCGCTTCCCCGGGCGCGGGCAGGAGAGGCTGCAGAGCTGCGGGCACGCGCGAGTCCGGGCGGGCAGCAGGCTTGCTCAGGTGGCTGCTAGCGGACGGCATCTTTTTTTTTTTTTTTGAGACAGGGTCTCACTATGCAGTTCAGGTTGGCCTTGAGCTCACTTTGTAGCCTAAGCTGGTCCCAAACTCGCAACGATCCTCCTGCCTCAGCCTCCCAAGTTCTGTGATTACAGGCATGCCCCACCAAGCCCAGCTTGGGGCGGGCATCTAAAGCCAGACAGCCCGACACCAGGTCGCAGTGTGAACTCGCAGACCAGGATGTGCAGGCTTCAGTCCTTGAGACTTCGTTCTCCAGCCGAAGGGGAAGCGGGTCCAGGGCCGCAGTGTTCCCTGTGCCCTCCTGCGCAGGCCCAGGCGTGTAAGGTCCCAGCCAAGCCCGGCCTTTGTCCGTGACGCTGCGCATTTGCCTGAGCCCTGCTGCACAACAGACGCAGGCTCTGGGCATTCTAGACAGTGAGTGTTCCTTGTGCCTTCCCAGGTCTCCGCACAGTAGCCTTTTGGGGACCAACAAGGCGTAGAAGAGGCAGCAAGCCTTGTAACTGAGAGGCGGCAAAGAAAACCACGGTCTGTTTTTCAGTGGAATTTCTTTCAAGCGCTTCAAAGGTGTCACTTGAATTTGGTATGAAACTTAAATCTATACTATTTACTTCTCTAGTGGTTTTGTTTTGTTTTTAAGACAGGGTCTGGCTCTGTTGCCTAGGCTGATCTCAAACTCGAGATCCTCCTGCCTCAGCCTCCTCACCAGCTGGCATTACAGGCACATGCTGCCCTACCTGGTCCCATTTTTCTGTCCTTATCCACGGCATCATCAGTGTAGTTGCTTGTAATATGGAATTTGATACTTTCTGCCCCCTGCATCTATGGCAGCACCTAGGCTTGCTGAGTGCCCCCTTCTATGGATTTGAAGGAAATTGCTAAGGAAAAGAAATCCAGGGTTGTAGCTCAGCGGCACAATGCCTGCCTAGCAAACACAAGGTCATGAGTTCGATTCCCGGTACCAAAACAAATTGTTTTTTAAATTTAAAATAATTTTAAAAAGAAAAAGAAAAAGAATAAAAATAAAAGAAGTTCTCCATTCTGACACCCACTTAGTCTTCATGCTTCAAAATAAATGAATAAAGA
>NW_004955424.1:22181076-22195062 GCF_000276665.1 Chinchilla lanigera
AAGGCCAGCCTGAACTGCACAGTGAGACCCTGTCTCAAAAAGACAAAAAAAAAAAAAGTACCATGCTATATGCTTAACCACTTTTTCAAAACAAGAAATTAGACTTTCAGATGGAACAATTGTAGAAAACCTGAGAGTATTTCCATGAGTGATTTTCTATTTTAAAAAGGTAAATATAGTTTTATACTTTAAAAAAAAAGATCATGTCCTTCATAGTAGTGGTGCATACCTGCAATACCAGCACCCTGGGAGGCAGAGGCAGGAGGATTGCAAGTCTGAGTGCAGTCAGGGCAACTTAGTGACAACTTGTCTCAAAACAAAATAAAAAATGGGCTGCGCTGTAGCTCGGTGCAAAGGCGCCGAGTCCAGTCCCCAGTACTATCACCGAAAAGAAAAGAAAAAGTATATGCAAACTAACACAGGTAAACCTGTGAACTTCAGTAATAATTGTAAGCAGGTAAGACGGTGATTTTCAGAATTTTCTTAGTTGGGCGCCCTTTCTTTGAAAGAAATCCTTTTAGAATCCAGAGTGTAAAGCGGAAGGCTTCACTGCCGTGGTAGAAGCGGCGCAGGGATGGGACGGCCAGCACAGCTTCGGATCCCCTCCCCTCCCCTCCCCCTGCGGCCCCCCAAGCCCAGCTCAGCACCCGCCGCTGCTTTCTTCCCCGCGCTATGCGCCTTATGTATTTGACTGGCTGACTGCAGCTGACATGATCTAAGACCAACAAAGTGATAATAAAGTTTCTAATTCTATCTCCATTGCAGACACCATTTTCAGTGCCACACTGTGTGTGTGCCTTCATTTCTTTTCCGGAGTGCCGTTTCTTGTAGGGACTAAGTGATTGTCACCTTTGCCTTTTTTTTTCTTTCAGTATGGAGATTGAACCCAGGACCATTGCTCTAAGCTACTTTCCCTGACCTTTTTCAAGACAGGGTCTCTCTAAATCTCTAAATTGCCCAGGCTGGGCTCCAATTTATAAGCCTCCTGTCTCAGCCTCCAAGAATGCCTGGATTACAGGTACGCACCACCATACCCGTCCCACTTTGTCTGAACTGTCCTAAGTGTATGAAACCTGGACTTGCTATCTCTAGTGTCACCACTTTCACTTCTGTTTCACATTTTAATAAGAAAAGAGAAGAGGGCGATAAAATAACTAGATAATACAGATTCACCCACAGAAGTAATGGCTGCCAGTAACTGAAGGGAAATGCTTGGCTGTATCACATACCATAGTTCAAAATAGCAACTCATTAGCTGCTATATGAAAACCCCAACTGAAAGGTGAGCTGGATGTGACTGTACACATGGAGACAGGCAGGCAGTCAAAATCTGAAGGTCTTCCTACACACAAGGTGTGATCAAATACAACGAGTGTTCAACTTAAAAAAAATTTATTGCAGGGAAAGGTATATCGCCATTAACCCCTGTCAAAATATTCGCTCTGAACAAAGCGATCCTGTTGCCCTTGCCATGTTGTAAATCAGCTGGGAAGTCCTCTTTCATATCTTTAGATGCGCTATCCTGGCTGCCTTCATGTCCTGAATTGGTTCAAAATGTTTAACTCTCATGGTCATTTTGATGTTGGGGAACAGCCAGAATTTGCCCGGTGCCAGACCCCATGGAAAAGGGGTGCAAGGACACTGACGTTTCTGTGAGCCTGCTCTTCTGGTGGATGGCACTTTGCAGCAGCAGTCCCATTTTTCATCACACCCTTATAAAGACACTCACGAAAGAGCACTGCGAGAGCTGCTCCGGAAAGTGGCGAGAGTGACGGGATAAGTGTGCTCCCAGTGGGAGAAGTATTTTGAGCAAACCAATGGCAGTGTATCTTTTACTGTAATAAATGTTTTAAAAGGGCAGTGTTCACTGTATACTTTGATCACTGTTGGATCACTGCAGTCACTCTATCCAATGGTTTAGTAGATCCAGTTTTTCTCTTAATAGTTTTGTCAGACTTTAACAAGTCTCTCTTTTTCTGGGAAACAATGGATGGAGGGTGCACCAAGAGAAATATATGAATGGCCATTAAGGCTAGGAGCCATTTGTACAAATAATCCTCACAAACACCGTAGACGTCCCTTTTAGAGCCTGCTTTCTGTATCTAAGCATCAGTGAAATTCCTGAGGTCTCCAGATGTTCTAGAAAAATGCCAGGCGCTCTTTCTCTCCCAGCCTTGCCACTTTTATTTTATTTTATTTCATCTTATCTTATCTATCTTATTTTATTTTATTGTCAGACTGGAGAGAAATCATGCAAGGTTTCTTTTTCTTTTTCTTTTTTTTTTTTTTTTTTTGTCTTTTTGAGACAGGGTCTCACTATGCAGTTCAGGCTGAGTTTGAGCTCACTTTGTAGCCCAGGCTGGCCTCAAACTCACAATGATCCTCCTGCCTCAGCCTCGTGAGTGCTGGAATTACAGGCATGTGCCACCATGCCTGATTCATGCAAGGGTTCAAGATTGTTTCATACAGGCATAATTAGACTTATTATTTTTAGCCAATCAGGCATTGGCCCTTTTTTGAGAATTGTATAATGCTTCTTAGAAGCATCCAGAGATCCTGGCTTTTAAAGACAAGACTGAGACACATTTGACTATCTAAACATCTAAAAGAAGGGCTGGAGATATAGCCCAGTGGCATAAGTGCCTGCCTGGCAAGCACAAGGTCCTGTGTTCGATTCCCAGTACCAAAAAGAAAAATAAATAAATAAATAAACATCTAAAAGGAGCAGATCTTTGGCCTCAATCAGGTGCTTACTGTGAGGTAAGAGGGGAAAAAAGCTGGTAGGAGAACACATGCAAAACGCTAGGATGATTTTATACATTGATTCAGCAAACAGTGAATTCCTGTAAAGCAATGTACTTGCTGCTAAGGGGGTGCAGCATGTGTAAATCATGGTCAGTACCTTAGTTTGTGATCTCACTGGGGCAGCTAGGCACACCTACACAGAGCTACATGATAACAGAAGGCTGCTTATGAATAACATGTGACACCCATTATACAGATTACAGTTGCCACAGAAGTTCCACTCTGTCATAGCCTTGGTTCACTGACCCCTTAATAGTTGCACATGCCCTCCTACCCTGTCCACACCCAGCCACGAACTACCATTATATCAGCATCCCAGAGTCCTTTGCCACCCGATCTTTCATATCTGCCTTATCAATCCCATATCCTCGGGAAACTCCGCGGTCTGCCCTCTCAGCTCACTGTTCCAGGGTGCTGAGCGTCACTGGAGAGAGTGATTATTATGGCTGTGTCTAGATGGTCCCCCGAGCCTCATGCGGTTGTAGGTGGGGAATTCCCAAGGTGGCTAGATGAGGGGGTGTGATGCTGGGTTCAGGGTGACCCACCCTGGATGCGGGTGGCACTACTCAGATGGTGGGTAGCCTGGAGGGATAAAAGGGATTTTAAAAAGGCAGATCTGCTGTGGCTGCTACTTCCTCCTTTGCTGCCTCCTGCCTGCTTGCCGTGAACTGTTTCTCCTCTGCGATGCCCCTCTACCACCCCACCCTGCCTTGGAGCCAGCCGCCTATGGACTGAAACCTCCACAAACTGTGAGTTAAATAAGCCTTTCCTAGGGGCTGGGGATTTAGCTCAGCGGCACAGCGCGGCCTGGCAAGCGCAAGGTCATGAGTTCGATTCTCGGTACTGGAAAAAAAAACAAAAAAACAAAAGAGAACAAAAAAATAAGGCTTTCCTCCTTTAAGTTTGGGTGTTGGGTATTTTGTCTCAGCAATGAGAAAGTAACTGAGATAACTACAGTGGTACCTCAGTTCAAACATGCTTTTGTTTGCAAACAATTTGGTTCTCAAGCCAAAGTGTCTGGCAAAATTTTGTTTTTGTTTGCAAACTCCGCATGGGGACGAGCACAGCCGTGGCCGTCTTTCCCACACAAGCGCAGACCTGGCCGTCTTCTTCAGAGTCGTAGAACAAATTGTTTGTGAACCAAGGTTCCACGGTGTGCTCTTTGCTTCACCTGATTCTCTGTGCCGTCTCACCGTAGCTCTCCCCGCTTTCCCACGCTCCGGGAGCACCTGCTATCAGCAGACGGCCAGGCCCCTCCTTTGCTGGGAAATGACTTGCTTTTACTTTTCATCTTCCCAATTGGAAAAGCTCTCCGACCCTCAGTCTTCCTTTGCAAAAATAACTTCTCCGTCTTTGCCCAGGGATCCCGTCTCCTACAAACTTCTTCCGAAATCTGACCAGCTGTGGCTTCCCTCTCTGGTGCTCTCACTGTCTTGGTCTCCAGTGACTCCCTTTCAGCCCTGGGAGGTGCCTGAGACCTGCTTATTCCCTGCCACCTGCCTTCGATATCTATTACCGCACAACAGACTGCCTCGGAGTTGGGAGATTCAAAGAGCAACTGCTGATCGTCTCGCAGTCTCTGGGAGTCGGGACTGTGAGATCAGCCTCTCTGGTGTGCAGGCTCTGCGTCTCTGACAAAGCAGCCAAGCGGTCTCTCTGTGTAGTTCAGGCTGGACTCGAACTCCCTATGTAGCCTGGCTGGCCTCCAGCTCTGGGCAATCCTCCTGCCTCTGCCTCCTGAGTCCTGGAATTACATGTGGGCACCACCACACCTGGCTGAAAATGCCGCATTTCTTAAAAAAGAAAAGAAAAGAAACATTTTTCAAAGCTGCTGTTCATTCAAGCTACTTCTCTGCCTCTTCTCAAGTAGAGATCTGTTCCCTTCCCTCGCTTTCTCATCCCTCGGCACCGGACGGTGACACTGAGATTATGACCCTAACTGAGCGCTGCTGCTCTCGAACACGGTGTCCGGGTGAATGCAGCCCTCGGCCGATCACACCCAGCCCGGCCGCAGCGCCTGCCTCTCGCCGCTCCGCTCCCGCCGGCGGCCCTTCCCACCGCTCCCCCAGCCGCCTGCGGCCGCCCCACCTCTGTGCCTTTGCCCCGGGAAAGGCCTTCTCACGCCTGCATCTCTCTCGACCCAGCTCCGATGCAAGCTTTGCGGGGTTTCTCGCCCTCTCTCCGGCACCCCCGGAGCACACTGGCTTTCCCAGAGCCTCCCCATTTTCACCGGTACAGTACGGGCACAAATCCCTGCATTCTTCTCAGCACCCTGGCCTTGCTGAGACTAAGTCCGTAATCTGTTATGAATGAACGCATTTACCTAAATCATTAAAACATAATTCTGCTCCCATCAAAGGGCAAAGCAGAGTTGCTATAATCTCCAGGTATACTGGATTAATATACTGAACAAGGGGAATTGTGGAATGGCTTCTGCTTAGAGAAAAATACAGCTTTCTTTTGCATTGTTTGAACGATTTTAATGGAATGACTTAAATTAAATAATGATTATTCCACAAAAAGGTTTGCTTCTAAGATATGTTTGCATAGAGTATTTTTACAGTTCCTGGTCAACATGAAATTTCCATGGAAACAGGTCACACACGCCGGAGAAGAAAGGAAGCAAATTGTGTTTGAGCTGCATTTTGTCATCTCCATGGAGCTGTTTGTGCTCAATATTTGAGTGCTCAGGGAAACTGTAATTTAAAATCACCTAAGTAAAGACTTAATATTTAATCCTTTTAAAAAAGAAATATTTGCCATCATTTAAAACATTTTATTCATGTGAGGAGATACTATAAAATACATTATAATATTTCTCGAGTTACACGCTAATTTCAGAAAATAAATGTTCCTTGTGCCTCTCTGCTAGTGCAGAAAAGAGAAAGAAATTAAAAGCTCAGTGTGGAAAAGGTGGTGTTTCTAGTTTTAGTCTACAGATAAAATGATTTGTCCTGTCTATACTGCAAGAGCCTCTAGTCTGCATTTGTTTGTCTCATGATAAGCTATCTGACAATCTTGATTCCAAATATGACTCACGAAATAAAGACACTTTAAAATACATGTCTAGAAACCATAAGATGAAAATGTTTCTCAATCACTAAATAGTGCTGTCTTTATGAGTAATGTATTCTTTTCTTAAGCATTGTAAAAATTTAACTAAGAACTTAAAATTGTTAGAAATATTTTGGGGTACCGGGAATCAAAGGTTAGAAATATTGTATTGTGGAAATTATCCTTCTCTGATATGTCTGTGGACTATTTATCTTTGTAAATTGAAGTTTGTAGACATCTGTTTAAATAACTCAAAATGGTCAAGAGTCATCAGAAACACCACTAGATGTTCTTTATATTTTTTTGCATTTATAGCAATTGTGAACTTTTATTTTTACATTTCAATAAATATAATCAGAACCAACCTAGTAGAACAATAAAAAAGAATTACAAAAGCTGTACACACTTTTCATTAAAAATGTACATATAGGCCAGCATGGTGGTGCACGCCCTTAATCCCAGAACTGGGGAGGCTGAGGCAGGAGGATTACACGAGTTTGAGGGCAGCCTGGGCTACAAAGTGAGTTCAAGACCACCCTGAACTGCATAGTGAGACCCTGTCTCAAAAAGACAAAAGAAAGAGAGGAAGGAAGGAAGGAAAGAAGGGAGGGAAGGAGGGAGGGAAAAAGAAAAGAAAGAGAAAGAAAGAAAGAAAGAAAGAAAGAAAGAAAGAAAGAAAGAAAGAAAGAAAGAAAGAAAGAAAGAAAGAAAGAAAGGAGAATACACACACCACTCATATTTTCTTTCCTTCTGATTCCTTCTCCAGCCTTCTCTGTCCTGGTGCCCTAGGCTTAGATCCATCTGCACCACAGTCCGGCTGCTTCTCCCTCTGGCGTCTGGCTGGGCGCAGCAGTGCGGGCTGGTAGTAGCAGGAGGCTGGGGAGGAAGTGGGGAAGCGGCGTGTATTCCCCTGGCTCCCTCTCGGCAGCTTGGCAGAGGTCAGCTGCTGGCCTCCGACAAGAGCTGAAGCTTCTGGCAGGTGGTCCTCAACACATTTCCCCCTCCGGGCTTAGCCGCCAGCCCTCCTCGTGCCCTTTCAAGTTGAAGGGTGCAAATGGCTCCCTCCCTGCCGTTCCTAGCCCTGGGTTAGTGCCTCGTCCCTCCTCAATTTGGGCAGACCTTGCCTTTGTGCATAGCCTCTTTATGAAGCTCTGCTCTCTGGTTCAGGGTGAGGGTGCTGTCTTTTCCTGGTTCCTGACGGGTACAGATGGTATTGACTTTACAGAAGCGATCTCAGAAGGATGGTTTTCTGCGCTGCAATCTGGCCATGCAATAACATTTACCTCTCAGCGGCCGTCTTCGTTCACGAAATCTTTTACAACGAGGTTGTCCCTAGCCCTGCGCCCACCCCCAACGTCCGTCCAGGGTCTGCACTGCTCTCTCCTGCGCTGGTGAGCAGGATGGAAACATTCCACCTGCACATCCCGGGCATGCTCAGGAGCCACAAGTCTGTCATCTTCCTCCAAGTACCAACTGTCCAACTTGCAGTCCTGGTGACTGGTTTTCTTTCTTTTCTTTTTTTTTTTTTTTTCTGTCTTTTTGAGGCAGGGTCTCACTATGCAGTTCAAGCTGGCCTTGAGCTCACTTTGTAGCCCAGGCTGGCCTCGAACTCGCAACGAGCCTCCTGCCTCAGCCTCCCGAGTGCTGGGATTACAGGTGTGCGCCACCATGTCTGGCTCCTGGTGATTGGTTTTCAACTCCAGCTCCCTGCTGGGCCTGGAGCCAGACTTTGAATCCCAGCTTTGTTCATCTTGCCTGTACCTTCCCCAGAGAGGTGCTTTCTCCCCACTGTCTTTCAGAGGCCAGTGGCTCCCTGACATGTGGATGAATGTCCTTGTCACTGTTTCCGGCTTAAACCTTAAAACTCTTAAACCTGAAAACTGTCTCCAAAGTCCCTTCTGTTTTGCTACCCCTGTCTCTCAGATTGGAACCATGTTTACTGATTCCCCTGGAACTGTCCATGCGGACTGGTAGCCCCCCATGACGCCTACTGGATGAACTTGTGCCCCCATTTCTGTGCCGCCCTTCATGAACTGGGGTGGGGGGAGGGCTAGGACTGTGGGACATTTAATGAGCAAGGTCACACTCAGTGTGAATGGAAGAGGGATGGGCAGCTTCTAAACTGGAGTGCTTTCTAAACAACCAGTATGAGCTCACTTTGGTTTACTAATAAGATGGCACTGTGACTTGCAAATTAGGCCTTGTAAATCAACTCAGCAGAGTTTTTAATCACTCTGCATACGTTTGAAAATAATCTGTTGGGGGCTGGGGATGTAGTTCAGTGGCACAAGCGCTTGCCTGGCAAGCCTGAGGTCATGAGTTCCATTCCTGATACCAAAAAAAAAAAATCTGTTGGGATTTAAAAGCCTGAAGATTAAGATCCTAGAAAAGGAAGTGACAATCCTTTTTTTTTTTTTTTTTGGTTTTTCTCCGGTACTGGGAACCGAACTCATGACCTTGCACTTGCCAGGCAGGTACTTTGCCACTGAGCTAAATCCCCAGCCCTTTTTTTGTCTTTTTGAGACAGGGTCTTGCTATGCAGCTCAAGCTGGCCTCGAACTCACAGCGATCCTCCTGCCTCAGCCTCCCAAGTGCTGGGATTACAACAGTGTGCCAGCACACCCAGCCAGAAGTGATAATCCTTAAATTCGAGCATAATCTACAATGAAAAGATCTTAGTTGTCCCAAAATAGGAAAAAGATTAAAATTATTGTATTAATAACTGATATTGGGCTGGGAATATAGCTCAGCGGCAGAAGTGCCTGCCTGGCAAGCACAAGGTCCTGAGTTTAATTCCTGGTACCAAAAATAATAATAATAATAACCAATATTTTGTCAAGCACCTACTATGTACCAGACATTTTACATATATCACTTTACTTATCTCTAAAAACCTGAAGATTTGTGTGTGTTTGTTTGTTTGTTTGTTTGTTTTTTGTCTTTTTGACACAAGGTTTTGGTATGTATTTCAGGCTGGCCTTCAGCTCACTATGTAGCCCAGGCTGGCCTTGAATTCCTGGCTACCCACCCGCCTCAGCCTCCTGAGTGTTGGGGTTGCAGGCGTGTGCCACCATGCCCAGTTTAAAACCTGAAGATTTGGTAGTTTATTGATGACTGAGGTTGAAAGAGGTTAACTGCCTCAAGACTCACTGCTAGTATTAACTGGGGTTTGAAGTCAGCCTTGTTTAAGAAGTTCACATTACGCTGATGCATCAATATGATTGACAGTTGGGAAGCCCTTAAAATAATAAATAAATTTTATGACTATCAATGTAAAGTAAAATGTTTTTTAAAATGCAAGTACAGATATTTAAAACATAAACATTAAACAATCATTTATTGATGTCTTTTTTTTGTTTGTTTTTTTGAGAGAGGGTTTCACTATGCACTCTAGGCTGGGCTTGAACTTCCAGCAACCCTCCTGCCTCAGCCTCCTGAGTGCTGAAATTACAGGCAGGCACAAGCATGCCCAGCCTTAAATGATCATTTATATAGTGAAACTCAGAGAAAACAGTTGCCACTTTAGAGCAGTAACAGTTTTGGATAAATTTATACCTAAGTATCTAACTTTGTTGCTGCTATTACAAGTGCCATTATCTTTGAAATCTTGGTGTCAGTTCAGTATTAGTGTATAGAAATACAATCAACGTTTGTATATTGAACTTGTATCTTGCAGCCTTGCTGAACTCACTCACTTCTTAATTATTATTATTATTTTTTTTTCTTTTTCTTTTTGTCTTTTTGAGACAGGGTCTCGCTATGCAGTTCAGGCTAGCCTCAAGCTCACTTTGTAGCCCAGGCTGGCCTCGAACTTGCAACGATCCTCCTGCCTCAGCCTCCTGAGTGCTGGGGTTACAGGCATGCACCACAATGCCTGGTCTTCACTTCTTGTTTTGTTTTGTTTTGTTTTGTTTCCAGTACCGGGAATCGAACTCACAACTTTGTGCTTGCCAGGCAGGTGCTATGCCACTGAGCTAAATCCCCAGCCCCTTCACTTCTTAATTCTAGGGTTTTTTCCTTACATATTTCTTGGGGTTTTCTTTGTCAATGTTCATGTCATCCGAAAATGAGGGCTTTTTTCTTCCTTTCCAATCTGTATGACTTTTCTTTCTTTTTCTTGTTTCCACCAGCTTATTAGCTGTGGGTTTTCTAGAGAATTTATGATCATGTTGAGAAAAGTCCCTTCTGTCCTATTTGCTGAGTATATTTTTCAGTGTGTGTGTGAGTGTGTGTGAGTGTGACTTGGAAGTGGTATGGAAAACCTGGGCGTAGTGGCGCACACCTGTAATCCCAGCATTCGGGAGGCTGAGGCAGGAGAATCATTGTGAGTTCGAGACCAGCCTGGGCTACAAAGTGAGCTCAAGGCCACTCTGAACTTCACAGCAAGACCCTGTCTCAAAAAGACAAAGAAAAAGAAAAGTGGTATGGAGCAGTAATATTTTTACATTCCAAGTATATCACATCTCTAATCACTGAAAGCCCCACCAAAAATTATTATAATTTTTGCTTCAACCATCAAACATCTTTTAAACAAGAGTAAAAAAAAATAATTCATTGAAATTACTGATACATTTATCTCTATTACTCCTCCTTCATTTGTGATCGTCTAAATTTCCTTTTAGTAAAAGATGAAAGATTTCTATGACCTGACGAGGAACCAGGATAAGTTTCCTTTTAGTATCATTTCTCTTTTACCTGAAAACCTTTTTCCTTTTTCTTTTTCTTTTTCTTTTCCTTCCTTCCCTTCCCTTCCCTTCCTTTCCCTTCTTTCTTCTCTTCTTTTTTGCAGTATTGGGGATTGAACCCAAGGTCTTCATAATGAACTACATTCCTAGCTTTTATATTTTTCATGTTGAGTCGTGATCTTGCTGAGCTGATCAGGCTGGGCTCAAATATGAGTTCTTGCCTCAGGTCCCAGGGTGCCTGGATCACAGGTGTCACCACCACACCTGGCTGCTGTTAGCAGCTCTCTCACACAGGTCTGCTAGTAGCAAATTCTCTTAGTTTCCATTCATCAGAGATTCTTTGATTTCACCTCTCCCTCACAACAATGTTTCTGGTCCAGTATGTTCAGGGGTCTCCCTTGTCACTTGTGCTCCAGTCTGCATAGAGCCATAGATCACTCTCGGAAGATCTCAGCCTGTGCACAGGGTCCCTCATTGTAGCTTTACTTACGTCTTAGACCAGTGAAGACACACCTGTCAGAGGCCAGTGCCCAAACTGTAACCCAAAACCCACTTACTTATCTTCAAGAGCCAACACTACGATTAGACCTGAATACTGAGGTTTTAGTTTGGAAAAAGCAACTCGTACCTTAACATCTTTTGTCTTAAAAACAGTAACAGAGCTTTCAATGATACAAATAGCTTTTTACTGAAAGGCAAATGTTTGCATGTGGCCTGCTTTTGCACAGTGAATGTGATCTTTGGTGCTGAGTGCATGCTGATAATTTGTCAAACCTCAGCTGAGGAAGTTTGGCTCAACTGTCTTAGACAGTGAAAGTCTGGAGGCTAGGCCAGGCCTGGTGGCGCACGCCTGTAATCCCAGCATTTGCGAGGCTGAGGCAGGAAGATCGTTGTGAGTTCAAAGCCAACCTGGGCTACAAAGTGAGCTGAGGGCCAGCCTGAACTGCATAGCAAGACCCTGCCTCAAAAAGAAAGAAAAAAAGAAAAGAAAGAAAGTCCAGAGGCTGTGTTCTCCAATATAATGGTTTCTCTGAAACAGTCCAAGTATCTGCCTTTCCACCTCAATAGTCCCATCCAATACACAACGTGAGGCTTTTGCTTCTGGCAGGGAAGACCACCCCTCCCCAAGTTCCTCATCTCAGTCCCTGGACAGCTTCTGCTGGTTTCCGACCACTCACAGCCAGTACATCGCTCACCTGTCAGCCATGGACACCTGGCTTTTCCTTTCCTCACAGAAACATTACCATTTAAGAACACAAGGCTCAAGGTGCATCTCACCCTTTTTATTCCTAATTGCGTGGATTTAAGTCTTTTCTTTCCTTTTTTGATAAGGTTGGATAAGGGTTTGTTGATTTTATTTAATCTTCCAAAGAACCAACTCTCCATTCATTGATTCTTTGTATTGTTTTCTTAATCTCCATTGTATTAATTTCCGCCGTGATCTCTGTCATCTTCTCCCTTGTACGCATTTGGGGCTTTATTTGCTGTTCTTTTTCTTTTTCTTTTTCTTTTTTTTTTTTGTCTCTTTTCTTTTTTTGAGACAGGCTCTCGCTATGCAGTTCAGACTGGCCTTGAGCTCACTTTGTAGCCTAGGCTGGCCTCGAACTCACAATGATCCTCTTGCCTCAGCCTCCCACCTCAGCCTCCCGAGTGCTGGGATTACAGGCATGTGCCACCACGCCTGACTTGCTGTCCTTTTTCTAGCAGTTTGAGGTTCAACCTTAGGTCGTTTGTTTGAACTTGCTCTGTTTTTCTTATATGGGAATTCACCACTATAGATCTCCCCCTCAGGACTGTTTTCATTGCATCCATAAATTCCAGTGTGTTGTATTGTCGTTATCATGTAATTGTAGAAACCGTCTAATTTCTTCTTTAATTTCATCTGTGACCCATTGCTTGTTCGGGAGGCTTTTGTTTAATTTCCATGTGTCTTTTAAGTTCTTATGTCTTTCTTTTGCCACTGATTTCCAGTTTCACTGCACTGTGGTCTGATAACATGATGGGATAATTTCAGTTCCTCTGCATTTACTTAAGCATGTTCTATGAGCTAGTCTGTGGTCTATTTTGGAGAACGTCCTGTGCGCAGCTGAGAAGAATGTGCATTCCGACGTGGTGGGGTGGAACACGCTGTAGGCGTCTCCTAAGTGCATTTGTTCAAAAGTTTGTTTCAGTTCTGACATTTTGTTGTTGATTTTTCATCTTGTTGATCTATCTGTCACAGTGAGGTATTGGGTGGGTCTTTGATCTTGCTGCTGAGAAAGAGAGCAGGAGAGAGGGAGGAAGAGAAGGAGAGAGATTAACTCTTGGAGAAAAGGAAGAAAGGAAGGAGGAGGGAGGAATTCTTTCTTTTTTTTGTTTACTGTCCACCCAGGAGTTTATTTGTCGTGAGGAATTAACTCTTCCCTTAGCCCACACACATGTTCCACAGTTCAGGAACGCCGACCAATGACAAGTGTCTACGGAACTCAATCCAAATAAACCTTTTTATTCCTAAATCACTTTGCACTCTGAAAGACACCAGCCTCCCTCGCTTCTTTATCATCTTTCATGGAGTCATAATTTCTGTAGAAATCTGCATACACCTTCTTTCTTGGTTCAGCCGCACCAAACTTGCACAGAGCTGAACCCCGGGGAGACCAGGACAGCTCCACCAGCATGGAGCTGCAGAGTCCCGGCCAGCGCCCAGCGAAGCTGAGGTTCCCTCAGGGCACCTCTCGCGGTAGTTCCCACCCTCAACACCGGCATCCTTTCCGGCTGACAGAGAAATGAACCGTCAGAATTCTTATATTACCATCAGAACCTAAATTCGAATTAACACAAAGAGTAAAGGAGACACATTGGCTTATTTACCTGGAAAGGGCAAAGCTAAACAGAACTTTAAAGATAGTTTTATTTCGGGGATTTGTTGACAACATGGTGAATTCGATGCCTTTCCATTTTTCTGGTAGCCTGCTGCGCCACCAGCTTCATTGTAAGGTTAGCGTCCTTTGATAGCAAAAATCTCTTTCTTTACGTTGTCACATCATATTGCTCAGAAGGAGGGGCTGGGGATTTAGCTCAGCGGCACAGCGCCTGCCTGGCAAGCGTGAGGTTGTAAGTTTGACTCCCAGTACAGGAAAAACAAACAAACAAACAAAAAGACAAAAAAAAAAAGGAAAGAAAGCTCTGGCTTCTGGTAGTTTGGGTAACTATTCCAGTTTGCCCAAGGCTGTCCTGCTTTTATCAGTGAAAGTTTTAGGGGTTTTTGTGTGGGTTTTTTTTGTTTTTTATTTTAAAGAGTAAAAGAAGGATAACATAATAATAGGAGGGGCTTACCAAATTACAGACAAAGTGGTAGGAAATTATCAATGGTTATTGTTTTACATATTGTTATCTATAAGATAGTTTCTCAGGAAAACAAATAGACAAATGATAGTGAGTTACAGACAAAAGAGGTAGGAGA